>NC_141879.1:348980985-349284015 GCF_056163025.1 Triticum urartu | reverse complement strand
TTTTCACATCCATTTGATAAAGCAGGATACCATTGTTATTTGCATAAGCGAGAAGAATATGAATTTCCTCAAGGCGTGCAACAGGAGCATATGTTTCACCGAAATCAATACCTTCTACTTGTGTATACCCTTGAGCGACAAGATGTTATTTGTTTCTCCAACAATGCTATTTTCATCTTGCTTATTCCTGAATATCCATTTGGTGCTAATGCTATTGTGCTTCTTAGGATTCGGTTTGTCAACTAACTCCCATACATCATTTAGTTTGAATTGCACCAACTCTTCTTCCATGTCATTCATCCAATCGGGATCATTCATGGCTTCCTCATACTTGGTAGGTTCTGCGAATGAGACAAAGGAGAAACTGCCACATAGTTAGCCAAACAAGTGCGAGAATGACTTGTTGGTTGATAACCTGGATTCTTGAGATCTTTGAGAATTAATGTAGGATCAAATCGATTGGCCACTCATGGATGAGGGTTTTCATCTTGATGATCATTTTCATATCCCTCAGCATCAGCATCAGGATTGGCATTTTCTTCACCATTATCATCGGGATTGCCGTTTGTGTTTGGAATGGCATTTTCTTCGGCAGTAGTTTGGCGTGTTCTGCTTGACATCATCATCGGAAGACTCAGGTACATTTCCTTCAACTATCTTGACGCTCCCAATGGCCATTTACCGAATAGAATTCGAAATCGGTGGTTCATCTATCACATTAGGCAGGTGCTCCTTTTGGGAACTATTAGATTCATAAAACCGCACATTTACCTTTTCCATAACTTTCCCGTGGTGAGAGTTATAAACATGATAAATATGCGAGTTCGAGCCATAACCAAGAAGAAAACCTTCATGTGCCTTCGGTGCAAACTTGGAGTTCTGATTCAAGTCACGAATGTAATAAGGTGCACTAAAAACACATAAATAAGAAACAACTGGTTTCTTTCCAGTGATAAGCTCATATGAAGTTTATCACTGGAAAGAAACCAATTATTTCTTACTTATGAAGATAAACACGATTGGTACTTGTGAAGATAAACATGATTCACAACATGACAAGCAGTGTTAATAGCATCATCCCAGAAGCGAATAGGAATTTTATACTCACCGAGCATTGTTCTTGCCATTTCGATGAGAGTTCTGTTCTTTCGCTCAACAACTCCACTCTGTTGGGGAGTGTATGCAGCAGAGAACTCATGAGTAATACCATTTTCGTCAAGAAAATCTTTGATATGTGTATTTTTAAACTCAGTTCCATTGTTGCTTCTGACATGCTTAATTCGCACATCATACTCTTTTGGCCCTACTTGGCAAATCTTTTGAAGATCTCTTGGGTCCAGGTTTTGTCTCTGAGAAAGAAAACTCAAGTATAATGGGAGAAATCATCAACAATAACCAGACCATAATGACTGCCACCAAAACTTGCATAGTTTTGAGGTCCGAATAAATCCATATGAAGAATTTCCAGAGGTCTTGTTGTGGTCATGACAGTCTTTGATGAATAATGCTTCTTGGCCAATTTACCAACCTTGCATGCATCACAAAGATGATCCTTGTCGAATTTTACATCAGGAATGCCATGTGATGATTTTTCTTCACTAGAGTCTGCAAATTTCTCATACCTGCATGACCAAGTCTTCGGTGCCACAACCATCCTTTGGTTGCTTTTGTAAGCAAACAAGTTTGGACTGAGGGACCCTTAGAGAAATCCACAATATATAAATCACCCTTTCTATTTTCTTTGAAGATGAAGGAATTGTCAGAGGCCATAAAGACAATGCATTTGGATAGAGAGAATAGAACTATCATGCCTAGACCACAAAGCTTGCCTACTGACATGAGATTGAATCCAAGAGACTGAACAAGTAAACATGATCAATGGACTTGTCTTTGGATCTAGCAATTTTACCTAACCCAATTACCTTTCCTTTGTTATTGTCGTTGACAGTAATATACTTCAGAGAAGAAGCAGTTAAGTTGGGGTCGACAAACAACGACTTGTCTCCAGTCATATGACTAGTGCATCCACTATCCATTGTCCATTCGGTACACCCAGAGACATAGTCCTGCAGAAGAATTATGCTTTCTTAACCACCCACATCTTTGCAGGTGACCTCGAAACAAATGAGTGAGCAGGATATGATTTCCTTCGATAAACATAATTGTTACTTGAGGAAGTATGAGCATAATCGAAAGAATAGGCATTGAAAGTCTTTCTAGACGAATGAGTATAGTGGTTGAATGAGGTATGCATGTACTCATTCTGTCAAACTTCTTTAGGAAAGTAAAAAGCGCTTTCTATCTGCATGGTTAGTCAAGTAGTAATAGGCAATGCTTCAATAGTTTTCCTAGGCACCCAGATAGTTTTCTTTGGGGGGCCATTCCTACTATTTGGTCCAATATAGCGAGCAACAGCCTCACCACGTTGGTTTTTGAATAGTTCATAGTTATCCAGAGAATCATTATCATGATATTCAGGGATGGGAGAGTTGTATCCTGAATGTAAAGCTGGATCGAGTGTTTTGCTCTTGGCAGGCACCCATACAGTACGAGGATATTGATCAGGTTCCCAATAGCAGCCATTCTCATTCAGTTTTCGTTCAAAATCGATACCTTCTTTCCTGGGATTTTTGTGAAGAATAGATTTCTTCAGAACACCACAAAGGGTTTGATGCCCTTTGAGAGACTTGAACATTCCTTTCTAAAGAAGATCCTTCAACCTAGCATTTTCATCGGACACATAACCATTTTCCTCAATAGAGGGGTTATCATTCACAGAAGATTCAACATTACTACGTTCAAGTAACTTTAAGGAGGGTGGTACGAACACTTCATGTTTATCTTTGATTTGTTAGGTGAGAAGATAATTTTCTCTGATCAAATACTCAGGAGCCTCTCTCAGCGACTCAAGTTCCAGTTTCCTTTTCATGTAATCATAAGTCAATCTCTCGTGATCTGTGAGAGAAAATCATGACGATTTGACAGTTCATCCATTCATGATATGAGAGCGGAATGCTCTCGGTCAACGACTAATTTTTCTCCATCTCCTAAAGCTTGAGTTGACCCCTTCTATGGTGGTGGCTAACCTATATTTATGGTGGCCTCGGTCCTCTTCCTCCAAAATGTAGGGGGGAAGGGATTCCGCAGTGGCCAATTTAAAAGGGGACAAGTAGTACATCTTATCCTGATGAAAGGTGGTCTTCACCTGCAAAGCCTCTGGTCGTGACGCGGAGGTGGGCTCGGTGATGACATCCTTCTTGCCATGCTGGTGGCCTTGGTCTTGTTGCACTGGAATGGAAACCTTTGCCAGATTCCTCAGGAACCCATGCCTGTCCTTGCCTCCTTAGCACCAAAGAGGAAACTGCCTCCTCTGCGCCCACTGGCGCCCGCCTAGCCTTGGTCATCATGGCTTGCGTCATCGCAACCTCATGAGGTTGTGTACCTGCATAGAAATCTTTGCTCCTCGGGAGACTGCCTGGGGAGGCCGCTCCATCAGGAGGCTTTGGCATTGTCTGCCTCGCGAGGCTTGGTCCCTCGCGATGGTCTTGTCTTGTTGGCCTTGGAGGTGGTCTGTACCAGGTCGTCGATGAATCCACACCATGGGCCGCAGGCGGGAAAGTCTGGGTACCCTGGTTCTCAGAACGCTGACAGTAGTAGTTTCACATTGGGTTTAGAAAGTAAAATCTGTTGAAGCTTGACAATCACAATATTGGTCATACAAGAAATTCATGAATGATTAGTATAAGGAAGAGAATTTTCACATACAAATATATTATCTTGGACATCTTTTATGATTGTGAATACCAATTAATTATTTCAAACTTGAGCAAATTAGTTGAAGTTGGACAAGGAACACAATGTAACGAGTTATGTTTGGGTATATTTGCATAGAAGTTATATTGTTATGGCTCCAATATGTGGTGCTTACTTAGGATCCTTTGCTAGCTAGAAATCCATACTAAGTAGAGATACCACTTGTGCATCCAAAAACCCTTAAACCCAATTTCTTGCCATAAGTGTCCATCATATCTACCTACAGAATTAAATCTTTCAAGTAAGTTATCATCAGTTCAAAAAGCAATAAAAATTGCTCCTAAAATATGTATGGTCTTTTATTGCAAGGGAAAATAAGCGTTGTACAAACTTGTGATGGTAAAGAAATAAAAGCGATGGACTTCATAACAAAGGTTGCTATCACAAGGGGCAATATAACATGACGTTCCTTTGCATTAATAGCTTGCACATCCAAAAGTAAAAAGTGCATGAAAACCTCTGCTTCCTTCAATGAAGGGCCTATATTTTACTTTTATGTATTTACTTTTATGCAAGAGTCAATAAAGTTCATCGTTATTCCACTCTATTTATTCTCTAGTGGGCAAGCATCATGTGGTGGGGAAAGATCCAGGCATATATGGCCAATAAAATATATTTGATCATGAATTATTATTGTTGACAATTATCTCTATGATAAATTAGATGGGAAGCAAAACATTAAGGCCCTATCTTTCTTTGTGTTCGACGGATGCTATTTGTTCTAAGAACATGCTTTGAGTATTAGCAATCATGGAAGACTATGATAATTGATTATGTGGAGCTCTTACTTAGACTTTATTGAAGATAATTTGAATTGCAATTGTTTGGTTACTAAGAACATAAGTTGTTAAGTTTCCAGAGAATGCATTGTTTGAACATAACATGTGAATAGATGGCTACTTTGTCAACATGAGTTTTATGAGAAAGAGTTGATGTTTATAATGCTTGGAAAAGTGATCGAAATTATCATTGTTCAAGCTTACACGCTATGCTAGAATTCACACGTCATATGTTATTTCTCTTATCATTTACCTACTCGAGGACGAGCAGGAATTAAGCTTGGGGATGCTGATACGTCTCCAACATATTTATAATTTATGAAGTATTCATGCCATGTTTATTATAATTTTGTATGGTTTCGGTGCACTTTTATATTATTTTATGGACTAACTTATTAATCTAGTGCCTAGTGCAAGTTCCTATTTTATTGCATGCTTTTTGTTTTGTAGAATTACCATACCAAACGAAGTCCAAACGCAATAAAAATTCACGATGATTTTCATATAATATATGTGATTTTTGGGAGGAAGAATCAACACAAGGCGGTGCTCGAGGGCCCCATAAGCCACATGTGCCTGGCCTACCCCTAGCCACGCCCAGGTGGCTCATGGGCACCTCGTAGGTTGGTTTATACCCTTATTTCACCGTAAGAAAGGTAATTTCCAGATACAAACCCCCTCAAAATTCCAGCCCAATCGGAGGTACGAATCTCCGGGAATTTAAGAAACAGATTTTTGCTAGAAACAGGAGAATAGAAACACAAGGAAACAGAGAGAGAGAGAGAGATACAATCTCGGAGGGGCCCTCGCCCCTCTGTGAACCATCGAGGCCAAGGACCAGAGGGAGAACCTCTCCCCATCTAGGGGGAGGCCATTGAGGAGCAAGCCGGAGAAGGAGCCTCTCTTCCCCTATCTCTCGGTGGCGCCGGAGTGCCGCCGGGGGAACCATCTCTGTGGTGATCATCTTCCGCAACAACACCGTCTTCATCACGTCCCTCATCTCTTTTGAACAGTCCACTCTCCCGCACCCCGCTGTAATCCCCTACTTGAATATGGTGCTTTATGCCACATATTATTATCCAATGATGTGTTGCCATCCTATGATTTGATTAGGTTTATTTTGTTCTTTGGGTTGATTGATGATCTTGATTGGTTTGAGTTGTATGTTTTATTTTTGTGTTGTCCTAAGGTGGCTACCGTGCCGCTCACACGTGGGGGATTCCCGCTATAGGGTGTTGCAATATGTACATGATTCTCTTATAGTGGTTGGCTAGAGTGACAGGAGCTTACACCCGAGTAAGGGGGTTGTTGCGTATGGGAGTAAATGGGACTTGATACTAAATGATATGGTTGGGTTTACCTTAATGATTTCTAGTATTTGTAGATGCTTGCTAGACGTCCAATCATAAGTTCATATAATCCAAGTATGGAAAGTATGTTAGCTCATGGCTCTCCCTCATATAAAATTGCAATAATGATTACTAATCTTGCTATCAATTTCCTAGGTCAATTCCGCACACCGATCCATCATTATTCCACACTCGCTATTTGTAATATATTCTAACTATATTTAGGCAGCACCTATTTTTATATTTAACTCTCTGATATCATTGAAAGTTGTTCTCTTTATACCCACAATGTAGTTTTATTTCTTGTTTTTAGATGAAAGCAAACGCTCGGTGTATGTAGAGTCGTATTAGTGGTAGATAGGACTTGAGAGAATATTGATCTTACCTTTGCCTCCTTGTGGGTTCGACACTCCATACTTATCAATTCCATCTTTTGAAATTGCTATGATGATTCCTTGCACTTGGGGATTATCAACGTGCAACCCGTTTGTTAGCTTGCCGAGCCGGAGGTGAATTCGTGGCCATCATCCGACGCAAACATGACGCGACATGCGAGAGGCAGCAGACGCGGGAGACAACGGTAGTTCTCGCGGCGGTGGACGTTGGTGAGGCGGAGTCACATTCTTTGGTTCCCTGTATGGTGCACCAGTCCGAGCGCCACAATAGCGTCATGGTGGATGTCGCCGGCTCCTCCCAGGATGGATCCATCATCAATCGCATGTCCACCGGCACCGTCACGGTTCCGGGCTCCGACGAGGAAGTGTAGGGCATGGAAGACGGCGGTGCCTTGAGTCCCGTGAGCCATCCGGTTCGTTCCCCATGTCCTACTCTACCTCGCCGGGGACATGACCAACACTCTTGAGGGATCCAGCCGGTCGTCAGACATGGTCACGATGGAGCTCGGCGAGCTCCGTTTAGATCAGGATTTGTAATAGTATGGATTTGAGAATTTTAAATTAAGGTACCAAGTTGTGGAAGATATTACTAAAGGTCTGACAGGTCATAGTGCGTGGACGCGTCCATAGGGGTTTGAGAGTCGAACTTATATCCAGCTATAGATGCTCTTATAAATGGTGTAGCAAGCTTTGAGCGACAACCACACAATGCTTTCGGCTACAACGACATGTGCTGCGAGCAGCATCGCACGTGTGTTGTGATCTAGGGGATGCACTCTACATGAAGGGAGGAGAGATGCATGTTGCTGATCTGCTATGTTGACCAATGGGGAGGCCACTCTATGACTCTGTTTTTCAGGGCCATTGACAAGGGTGGCCTAGGTGGACGACCGCACAGGTCCCCCAAAAATCTAGGGCCCCTTATCACACTAATCTAATGCCAATTAATTCTCAAAAAAATTCTAACGCTAGTTATGTGGCACGTCCCGCATGATCTCAATGGCTTTGGCAGGCGAAGACCACCTTTAGGATGTACTCATGTCCCCCTTCAAAGTTGGCCATTGTGGCATCCCTTCCTGCCTAGGACCGATGCCAGTTTAAGTATAGGCTAGTCTCCATCGTAGAGAAGGATCGAGTCCTAGCATCGCTGAGACCGGACCAGAGCCTCCCGAGGTAGTCCATCTTCTCTGTACACTCATACTCATCCTCCTTCCTGAGGCAATCAACACAAAGCAGGAGTAGGGTCTTACACTGCAAGGTGGCCCGAACTTGGGAAAATCTCTGTGTCATGTCTTCCTTTCCTCTTGCTCAAGCACGTCGGAGCGCCGCAGTGAGGTGATTGAGCAGCGGGCCGGAGCCTAGCGAAGTTCTGTGAGCACACCCAAGAGTTCGAACCTTTTCTTGGGTCCTAGAGCCCCGATTCCGACATTTAGCGCGCCAGGTACGGGTGTGCTAGAGTTCTTCCACTTTTTTCCATCCCCGCTCCACCGTCCCCATGGTCGACACCGTCGTGTTCCTCCCAAGCGCCGCATAGCTCGCGTCGCCAAGACAGAGCCTGCAGGCCACGGAGGTCGCCACCACTCCACCTCTACCGCGGCCAATGCCACCACTGACCCTAACGCTCACGAGCATTAGGACTCCGCCCTGCCACCCTCCATGCAGCACGACGGCTGCACTGCTACGTCTTCGCTCTCCCCGGCTACGGCTTCGTCTTCTCATGGCGCTTCCGCCCTACCAACGAAGGCTACGATGCCTGACTTGGCCGCATCACCGAGCTTGTCAACGTCATGGGCGAGGCCCGACGCCCTCCCACTTGCTCCGTCCTCCACCATCTTACGCATGCGACGTGGCGCACAGCGTGCCTCCGCCTCCTCCCCTACATGGTGACAACGCTGAGCCCTGGCCCGACGCTCAGCTGCGCGACCCACCGTGTGTAGTGCCTGCGCTGGCCCAGGACGAGGCCAGCTGCCAGATTGTACATCAGCCGCCGTTTGACCCACGTGCGCCCCCCGCGCTGCATCGCCGACGTCAGGACCGGGCCATTCAAGAAGCCGCGACACTGGAGCACCAAAGCCGTGCCGGCCATGCATGGGGAAAGCCCACAAGGACCGTTGGCTGCCGGACTTTCAGTCACGATCTGCGCCGGGTGGTGTGGTTGGCCAAGTTCAAGCCGGAGCTAGGACCATGCTACAACAACATCCTTGACCCAACGGAGTTCCTCTGGCTCTATGTGCTGAGCATCGAGGCAGCGAACGACGAGGACAAGGTCAGGCGAACTGGTTTCCCATGGCCCTCAAGGATGGCGCGCGCTCCTGGCTCATGAGCTTGCTTGAGGAGTCGATCTCCTTGTGGGATGAGCTCCGCGAGGGGTTCATCTCCAACTTCCAAGGTACCCGCGACCGTGCCATCACCATCAATGATCCGTGGCGCGTGAAGCCGCGCGCTGGTGAGACCCTCTGCAAGTACATTCAGCATTTCACCCAGGTGCGCCTCAATATCCCAGAGGCCTCAGACGAAGCCATATCCTCGGCGTTCATCAATGGCGTCACGGACGTCAGGATGGACAAAAAGCTCGCCATCAACGACGACCTGAGCACAGCGCTGGAACTATTTAACTTGGCTTACAAGTGCGCCAGGGCGGAGGAGGGCCGCCTCTCTCTTCTCAACAACCCGGATGTTGAGCCCGACGACAAGAAGGCCAAGGCCAAGGAAGTGAATCACAATGGCCCCATTGTGCTAGTGGCAGAGACTGAGCAGAAGTGCGGCCACGACCATGATGAGCTGGTCAATGATGGCCGTCTATTTTGCGTCTACCACAATGTGTGCACCCACAACACTGACGATTGTTAGGATCTCAGGGCGCTCCGTGACGAGTGTGTGGGCCGCCGCCCTGACTGCAACGACCGTGGCTTCAGTCGTGGAGGCGGCCATGGTGGAGGCTGATGTGACAACCGCAACCCCCGCCAAGGCTGGCGTGACCAGCCTCGCGAGGGTGGCTGGCATGATCAGCCTTGCAATGGCGCCTGGCGCGATGAGCCTCGCGAGGCCCTCCCTAAGGAAAACGTGGGCCTACCGCCATTGCCGCCGCCGCCCAGGAGGAACGACAACAACCAGCCAAACGAGGGGGCTGGGGGCTACCAGGAGCCTCGCGCGGTAGCTTATCCTTGGAGGAGCTCAAGCCCCCATGTCCAACTGGCTCTTCAAGCAGTTCTCTCATGAGGTGAACGTTGCCCTCCCGAGGCTTGAGGTTATGCGTCCCCTCAAGTGTTCACAGTACACCATCACCTTTGACTCCAAGGACCAGCTCAAGTGTTGAACCACCACCGGTTCTCTACCCATGTTGTGCACGCCCACCATCAGCAATGTCTCTGTCACCAAGACCCTCATCGACGACGGCGCCGACCTCAACGTCCTTCTGTCAAAACCTTTGAGACGCTTCAACAGCCTTATGACCGACTCATGCCCACCAGGTCCTTCTCGGGGGTGATCGATGGCTCCACTACCCCCTGGGGCAGGTGCGCCTCCCTGTCACCTTCGGCACCCGCGACAACTACCACACCGAGCTCATCGACTTCGACATGTTCCCGTACAATGCCATCCTGAGGTATCCTGCCCTTTCCAAGTTCATGGCGGCAACCCACCATGGCTACAACGTCCTCAAGATGCCAGGGTGCATTGGCGTCATCACTGTCGCCTGCGATGAAAAGGATGCGGTCTGCTCCCTCGAGCATGCCTACCGGGCTGCGGCGGCCGAGAATTCCGACGACGAGGGTGATGTCGCGCCTCCTGAGGCTGCCCCTATGAAGAAGAAGCAGTTCCTCCCCAAGAGCCGTCCTGAGGCAAAGAAGGCACCGGCCTGTGACACCTCAGGCGTCGTGCCCATTGCGGGGCATGCTTTCCTCCAACATAGGAAGGCGTGCCCGATGCCTCCCTCCGGTTAGTCCGGGGGCTTCCACCTGGAAAGGTCTGACCTAACCGGTGTGGCAAGGGAGGTGCTCGGGCACCACTTGGAGGCGTGCTTCGACGCTCGCCCCCGCAAGCAAGGAACACGACGCGAGGCACCAGGAGCACAAGAGTTCATCACCAAGGAGATCTGTGAGCTTCAGGAAGCACGGTCCATGCATGGCAAGCATCGCCCCGCATGCTCCACCAGCTTAGCTGCCACTCCCGACGCGGGCGACGAGCTGCGTGTGTGCGTCAACATCCCGAGCCTCAAACAGGGTCGCTACCCAGGACCTCTTTTGTCCATCGCGCATTGGCCCGAGCGGGGGTGTCACCTACAACTACCTTTGCATGCCCTTCGGCCTACCGAACATGGGCGTCACGTACTAGCGGCTCGCGCAGCTCGCATTGGCATCTCACGAGGCCCGACGTGTGGCGCTGGCATCTCACGAGGCCCCAACCCCTCATGAGCCTCTGGGGCCTCAGGAGCCAACCGACCCCTGAGGGGCAAACCTTCACAACATGCTTCACTATCTACCTCAACATTTCCGCAGCAACATTGCCATGTGACTTTTTGGTTTGTTCAATTGATGGCGCCCCGCGGGCTACATCACCCTCAACCTGTTTAGGGCCAGTTGTCAGTGTCAAAACTGGCGGATCTCACGTAGGGAGTCCCGAGCTGTGGATCTTGGATCGATGGGTAACAAGGGACGAAGGACACGATGTTTACTTAGGTTCGAGCCCTCTCTAAGAAGTAAAACCCTACGTCCTACTTGATTATATTGATGTGTAAAGGATGATTATAGAGTCGATCTACCACAAGATCATATGAACTAAACCCTAGATTACTAGGATGATGGTTGTTGCTATGGCCTCTACGAACTAAACCCCTTGGTTTATATAGACACCAAGGGTACTAGGGTTACACATGGTCGGTTACTAGAAAGGAATAAACATGCCGAATCTTCTTATCTTGACTTGGAGGACACACCAAGGCACCAAAAAGCTTCTTGTTTGGATACGGGGCCTACGCATAGTTCGGCCTCCTAGGATTGACAATGTGGCCCAATAGTCCAGCCCACAAGGGATAGGCCGATAGGCCGAGGACCCCCTAATCTAGGACTCCAACAGTAGCCCCCGAACTAGCCTCCAACGTTGGTGCTTCATCGTGTCTTGAGATCTTGGTGTACCCGAGGTCTCCGGCTTGCGGGGTGAGCTCCTCTCCTTCTTTATGTTCGGCACAATCTCATTTAATCAGGCTCCAAGAGTTGCTCAGCTTGAGCCCGGCCATGTGCTAACTAGGAAATGTTCAGATTCCGAAATGCCGATGTTACTTAGACTCGAAGGCCGATCACCCAAATGTGAATAGGGCCCTTGCCTGACAACTTTTCGGCGAAGGGTCACACCCGGTCACAAACATCGAACCATTGTGAAAACTCGATTTGCGGTTCAAGGCAGCGCCTCCATTAGCATGTCTCGTCAAGGTGGGGATCGTGCCCGTTTTTAAGGGACATAATCAATGATTTCAATTCCCCCACTCGTGCATAATGCCACGAGTATATCAGGAAGTGGCGAGACCTGTGGCGCAGTAAAAGGACCTTTGGTATTTCGGTCGCCTATAAAAGGGAAATAGCCACTGTTATCGGGGTATGCGTTCTCCTTCCTCTTGCTATCACTTTCCCAATCTACAGAGCTCCAGCGCCCCGTGCCATTCCTCCGTCAGAAATCCCTTCAAGCCATTCCCTCACTTTAGCCATGGCCGCATCTGATGCCAAGGGCAAGTGGGAGGACTCCAGCATCACCAATGACAACATCGAGGACCTGAAGCGCGTTGGCTATCTATCGGCTGGAGTCACACAATGGGCCCTATAGGAGGGCCAGGTCGTCCCCACGCCACGGCCCGGTGGGAGGGTGATGTTCGTCCCCAACTTCGTCCGGGGACTGGGCTTCCCGCTCCATCCACTCGTTGGGTGGCTGATGTTCTTCTACGGGCTGGATTTCCACGATCTGGCCTCGAACTCCTTCCTTCATATATCTTCTTTCATTGTTATCTGTGAGGCCTTCTTGTGTGTCCTACCACACTTCGTAATGTGGCTAAAGGTCTTCAATATCAAGCCAAAGATAGTCGACGACCAATAGGTGGACCGCGGCGGAAAGATGATCAGTAAACTCACCTGGCTCAAGTGGCTGGAGGGCACGTTCATTGATACCATCAAAGTTTGGCAAAATGAGTAGTTCTATATCACAGAACCACATGACGCAGCTTGGACGGTGGCTCTCAAATTCAGATCCGGGCCCTCAGCGAGGTTAACCTCATGGGCCAAGAAGGGTCTTGACTGGGGGTCCACCACGGACATGGAGGCACTACATAAGCGTGTCTCCAACATGATAAAGGCGGGTGCCAAGCTGACCAATGTGGTTCAGGTGATGCTCTGCCGCCGCCTCCTCCCCTGCCAACAAAGGCCCACCCCAATGTGGTCTTACAAGCTCCAGGATCCGGCCACCGTACAATACTTCTATGGAACCACCCATGGCAAGATGTGGAAGGTGTTGTTTAAGCCTCAAAATGCATGACCGGCCAAGAAGGAGGACATCGGTCTGGATGCCGTGCACCCCCCAAAGGAGGTAACAATGTTCTATCTGCTCTATGTTCGGATGTTCCTATTCCAGGACATTTAATCCTAACTTTCTTACTTCCACAAGGCTGGCTTGAGAAGGCCAAGAAGATCGACAACCCAGCCTTGCTGCCCGAAGACCCCCGGTCGGCTCTGCTAGAGGAGATGCTGACCGTGGCACCGTACAAGGCACCAGAGAAGAAGGAAAAGAAGAATAAAAAGGCGCTGAAGGCCAGGGAAGGCCTCCGCCCAAGAGGGCATCCAGACAGAAAATTCGGAGACACCCCAGCTCCCTCCACCCAAGAGGGGGTGCGGGAAGAGGACGAGGAGGAGAGTGACTCCTCTCGTTCGAAGAAGAGGGCATCGTCAGACGACGCTGAGGAGGAGCAGCCTAACAGAGTAGTTTGATAGCAAGATAATTTATAACGAGCAGGTAATGATAGTAGTAACAAAACTGCAGCAAGGTAGCCCAATCCTTTTGAGGCAAAGGACAGGCCAAAATGGTCTCTTATGATAAGCAAAGCGTTCTTGAGGGTACACGGGAATTTCATCTAGTCACTTTCTTCATCTTGGCTTAATTCGTGTTCGTTACTTTGATAATTTGATATGTGGGTGGACCGGTGCTTAGGTGTTGTTCTTACTTGAACAAACCTCCTACTTATGATTAACCCTCCCGCAAGCATCTGCAACTACGAGAAAAGTATTAAGAATAATTTCTAACCATAGCATTAAATTTTTTGGATCCAATCGGTCCCTTACGAAATAGCGCATAAACTGGGGTTTAAGCTTCTGTCACTCTCGCAACCCATCATCTAATTGCTACTCCACAATGCATTCCCTTAGGCCCAAATATGATCAAGTGTCATGTAGTCGACGTTCACATGACACCACTAAGGGAATCACAACATACAAACTATCAAAATATCGAACACATATCAAGGTCACATGATTACTTGCAACATGATTTCTCCCATGACCTCAAGAACAAAAGTAACTACTCACAAACGATAATCATGCTCAAGATTAGAGGGGTATTAAATAGCATATTGGATCTGAACATATAATCTTCCACCAAATAAACCATATAATAATTAACTACAAGATGTAATCAACACTACTAGTCACACACAAGCACCAACCTATAGTTCCGGTAACAAGATTGAACACAAGAGATGAACTAGGGTTTGAGAGGAGATGGTACTGTTGAAGATTTTGATTGAGATTGCCCTCCCCAAGATGGGAGAGTTGTTGGTGATGATGATGACGATGATTTCCCCCTCCGGGAGGGAAGTTCCCCGGCGGAATCGCTCTGCCGGAAGGCAAAAGTGCTCCTGCCCAAGTTCGGCCTCGAGACGGCGACACTCCGTCACGAAAGGCCTCTCCTTATTTTTAGGTCAAAATGACTTATATACCAGAAGATGGGCACCGAAGGTGGGCCTAGGTGAGCACAACCCACCAGGGTGCGCCTGGGCTCCTTGGCATGCCCCGGTGGGTTGTGCCCACCTGGTGGGGCCCCTCTAGTAGTTATTTTCTCCAATATTCCTCAAATAATCAATAAAAAATCTCCGTGAAGTTTCAGCTTGTTTGGAGTTGTGCAGAATAGGTGGCCTGACGTAGATTTTCCCGGTCCAGATTTCCAACTGCCGGAATTTTCTCTCTTTGTGTGTACATTGCATATTATGAGAGAAAAGGCATTAGAATTACTCCAAAAAGCATTATTATGGATAAAAATATTATAAATAACAGTAATAATACATGATGCAAAATGGACGTCTCAACTCCCCCAAGCTTAGACCTCGATTGTCCTCAAGCGAAAACCGAAATCGAAAAACATGTCCACATGCTTAGAGAGAGAGAGGTGTTGATAAAAGCTAAATACGGACATAGAATCATCATGTAGGTTATTATAACAGCAACAAAAATTAAACATAAAACTTTAATCATATACTTCTCATGAATAAGTAACAATACATCACACAATTGAAAACTCTATTAGAAATCAACAAACAATGTTCTTAGTCAACTTTGCAACTACAATTCATCATCTTTTCAGGAAGGGTCACGTATCGGAGCCTTTAGGCAAGTCCACATACTCAACCATCATATAGTCTTCTATGATTGCCCACACTCACCGTGTACACATGAGCAAAATGTTTCAACCGGACAAATAGAAAGATAGGGTCTTATAGTTTCGCTTCCCAACACATTCACCTCAAGGGTGATGTCAACAATAATGACTCATCCTATCTATATTCTACTGGACATATGTGCCTAGATCTTTCCTCACCACATGATGCTTGCCAAAGGACAAAATAAAAAGGAAAAGAAGGAAAACCTTGACTCTTTGCATAAAAGTAAATACATAAAAGTAAAAGATAGGCCCTTCACAGAGGGAAACAGAGGTTGCCATGCGCTTATTTGTTTGTATGCTCAACCTCTTAGTGCAAAAGAATGTCACATTGCATTGCCCCTTGTGATAGCGACATTTATTATGCAGTCTGTCGCTTTTATTCTTCACCATCACAAGTTCGTGCAACACTCAATTTTCTCTTACACTAAATGATCTCACACTTTTAGAAGAAATTTTTATTGCCTTTTTGCACCTATGACAACTTACATGAGGGATCTTGCTCAATCCCTAGGTAGGTATGGTGGACACTTGAAAGTAAGATTTGGGTTTAGGGTTTTTTTGGATGCATAAGTAGTATCTCTAATTAGTGTGGAATTTTTGGCTAGCAAAGATAGGGGGCAAGCACCAGATGTTAAAGGATCCATGACAATATGACTTCTATGTGAATATAAACAAACATAAACCATTAAGTTGTCTTCCTTGTCCAACGTTAACAATTTTGGCATATAATATTTTGATGAGGGCTCACAATCACAGAAGATTTCTAGGATAGTATATTTATATGTGAATCTTCTCTTCCCTTATTAATTCTTTCATGAGTTTCATCATTGACTAATGCTATGTTTGTCCATCTCTAATAAAATTTTCTACTTATACTTTTCCTTATGTGGTGTCATCACCTACCATAAGATTAGTATATGATCTTTTCTTCATTTATTTCCTTTCTTTTATTTATTTATTTTCCCTTTTACTTTTATTTGCAACATGAAAGTAAAGAAAACAAAAACTCAAGCTAAACTTTATTATATAACTTGCACATGATTACAAGGATATATCACTAAGCAAACTCTTGAAAAGAAAGGATCAAACTAAACTTTTATTAATCTAAAGCAAAAGATCGAGCTAAAATAAGTAAAGGCAAAAAGATAGTGGGATGATATGATACCGGGGCTCCTCCCCCAAGCTTGGTGGAAGCTAAGGGGAGTGCCCATACCCGATACTCAATTCTCCTTTGGTGGTGAAGAAGATGATGGTGGTGAAGAAGAGATCTTCTCCTCAGATTTCCATGGCAGTGGTCCACCATCATAAGAGGAGGAGTGAGTCTCATGGGTCCTGCAACTAGCAGCCAAACTCATACCTTTAAACCTCGCCTCATATTCAAAGACTTGATTCTGGAGGTCATAGATCTGGCTTTGGAGGAAGTTGATTCGCTCGTTGAGGGTGAAGACGATGTCCTTCAGAGGCTTGCCATCCACCTTGAGATCACAGGAGAGGTCCGTGATTGTAAGGTGATTGGCGTTGAGTCCACGCTCCACCATCCCCTTGCACCAGAAGACGTCCTGCTCCATAGCTTCAAGCCTAGCCTCCACGGTAAGGGTGCTGCACCACCTCCTGCAGATATGGGTTGATGACGTTCTTGAAGAACTTTTCCTTGGAGGAACGTGAGGTGGCCATGGTAGATGGGATCTGGTAGAAAACAACAAGAAAAGAGAACAGAGGATTTCTCCATGATACGGTGATCAATAGGTTTGGGAAATATATAAACATTTTTTATCTTGGGGCACAAGTAAACGGAAGAAAAACGGAGTCTGGAAGGTGTCCCAGGTGGGCACAACCCACCTGGGCGCGCCAGGCAAACCTGGGATGCTCTAGTGTCTTGTGCCCACCAGGGTACGCTTCCTGGAAGTTTCTTTATTTCCTATTTTTCTAAATATTCCAAAACTGACAAAAAATGTTTTTGCGGATTTTTCGGAGTCCGTTTTCTTACCGTATCACGTACCTCCTTATTTTCTTGATTTTGGAGTGTTCCAGAAGGACTCTTTTATGTGTTCTTCCGGTGTCATAGTTTGGATAATATTACTTTCAACATTAATGGGCGTACCTAAGATATAATGTTTTATTCATTGCCCATTGACAACCTTCGGGTTAGTGCCTTCGGAATATTTTATTTTGATGGCCCCAGACCGATAAACCTCCTCGATAACATAGGGGCCTTCCCATTTTGAGAGGAGTTTTCCTGCAAAGAATCTGAAAGGAGAGTTGTACAAAAGAACATATTCTCCGACTTTAAACTCACGCTTTTGGATTCTTTTGTCATGCCATCTTTTAACTTTTTCTTTGAATAATTTTGCATTTTCAAAAGCTTGGGTTCTCCATTCATCTAGTGAGCTAATATCAAATAACCTCTTTTCACCAGCAAGTTTGAAATCATAGTTGAGCTCTTTGATGACCCAATATGCTTTATGTTTGTGACGCCCCAAGACCGGAGCTTCAGACGCCTTCCATGTTTTCCGAGTTTCGTCATGTGAGTTGTTGGTTTGTTGCATTCATCATTGCATCATGTGCATTGCATCATGTCATCATGCCATCATGTCATTAATCTTTGCATCTCAACTCAACTAAATAAATTGCATAGATCTTTCGATCTATTTAAATCGAGGGAATTCACATGGTGGTTTCTATTTAAAACATATCCTCCCGATAGTAGGGAGCTATATTCAATATTTCTTTAATTTGAAATTCACCATAACACACTTGCAAAAATCCCAATGCTTTAGTTATCGCAACTCTTGGCCTCTAACTTTGCCATATGTCCTTTCGTCATTTTCCGGAGCTCCACCTAAATTCTCAACATTTTTGGGCACTTTGAAAAAACCTGTCCTAGTTCAAACCTTTTGAATTAAATTCAAAGGAATTTGAATTTAATCTTTCAAACTTGACCTTTTCTATTTTCTCGGACCGTGCACATTTTTACGAGTCCATGAAAATTATCCCCATGCCCAGATTCCACCCCTACCTTCTCTTTCTTTTCTTTCTCTTTTTCTGTTTTGTTTTAAATGGAAAAAGAATAGGAGAGAGAGAGGGAGGAGTTCAGCCTTCCTGGCCACTTGGACCTCCCACCAAGCCGGCCCATTAACTCAACCAAGCCCCCTCTCTACTAGGCCGGCTCCAAGACCCACTCCCCCATAACCCTAGGCCGATCCCCTCCTGTTGATCTCTCCCTCTGCCCGCCGCCTCCTCTCGCTCGTCTTCTCCCTTCGCCCCTGATCTCGCCTCCCGTGGCGCCCGCATCCCTCATCACCTCCACGCCGCCCTCCGCGACTAGGCCTCCTCGCCTCGCCGTCCGACGACCGGCGCCGCCGCCGGCGCCCACGGGACCCGCTCCATGCCTCGCCTTTTTCTCCTCGTTCTTCTTTCTCCTCCTGTATCCATCTCCCTCTCTCAGCGCACTCTCTATGCCCTTGGACAGGGACCCCGGAGACCACATGGATGGCCGACCCTGTCGTCACCTCGCACCTCTCCGCCTTTGCGCCGTGGCAGGAGCAGCCGCCCGAGCTCCTCCATCGCGCGCCCGTCCCCCATGGAGTGCCACCTCGTCCCCCGCCTCTCCACCACCTGCAGGTCACCAGCAGGGAACCATCGTCACGTCGCCGGCAAGCTTCGAGGTGAGCACCGCCTAGAGCTCATCCGCCCGGAGACATTCTTCATCTTGTCTCCGTCGCTGGAGCCCATCCCCAAGTCCCTCGTCGGGCTCCGTTTTTCCCTGCCGCCGCGCCTCCGTTCTGTCTCCTGGTGGAGGAGATGACCAGCAGTGAAGCCGCATCAAGCGACGACCGCGCGTTGACCACGCCCTTCCTTCACCTACGAGGAGCCGTGAGACAGCGCCAAGACCCGTTTCGCCTCTGCCAGCCCCGTGCTACTGCTTGCATCAGGCAAACTCCTCTGTCCCGATTCATTGACTATGCCTGCATGCCCATGTGATGTTTGTTGCTGTTTGTACCGAAGACCGCGAGTACAACTATGTCCACAACGCACCGTGTACGACTACAACGTGAACGAGTACCATGACGACTTCCGAAGAACTCGGATTCACCAAGTCCCACTACCGTCGCCTCCGGAAGCCTCGGATTCGTCAAGTCCCTCGACGACAAGTGCATGACTATGCGGATTGTACCAAGTACCCCTTCGGGTTGTCAAGATCGGCAAGTGCGAAACACCAAGTACCACGATGGCCATCGACATGTACCCCTACACCGCACCGAAACGCTGAGTACCTCGCCGTGACTCTGAACATCTATGGAAATTTGTGCGACTACGAACGTGAACAACTACCGTCGTCGTGGATCCGACAAGTTTGCAAGTACAACTACTTCCTCTACAACCCACGAGAACCGCTACTTTCACTACCGTCGCGAGAACAACTACTTCCCTTGACGTACCCGAAACGCTCCGAGAATGCACCCTTGGAAGGTATAACCGCCGGAAGGACACCCGTGAACAAATGCATGTGTTGTATGAGATGCATGTTTAGATGTTGTATTCGCCGTGAACGTTAGTTGTTCCTCCTCGTGGCCATGCCGCCTACCCGTGGGAACCCAGTAACCGGGATCACCCCTCTATCTCTAGCATGTCTCGCACACTTGCTTCTTTTGCACCGATATCTCAATGAGTTGTCGGAACCGATATGTTGCCGTGGCATCATTTTTGGATTCATCTCCGTGGCACCCCTTTTCATTTCCGCCACGGTGACAAATGCTTCATATCATGCTTGTCAACATTTTCATAAAACTTGCACATGTCATCCGCATCATGATAACAACTTTTAAAATGTTTAAATTGTTGTTGCATTAAATTGCTAATGCATATGGGGATCTACCGGAATTGTTGTTTGATGTTTCCGGCCCCATTTAAATTGCATAGATTGTGTAGTTTACTTTTGTTTATCCTCTTGCCATGTTTAACAACATTTAATATTGTTGGGTACATAAACAAGAGAGAACCAAATAATTGATGTGGTGTTCCGTCAATATGCAACTTGTTGCATATTGAGCTCCACTTAATTTGTAGTATTGCTTGTGCACCTTGCCATGCCATGCCTCTTTAAAACCAGACATGCATCATACTTGATTGTGCATCATGCCATGTTTATGTGATGGTTGTTTACTATGTTGCCTGCTTCTTTCCGGGTTGCTTCTCTTGTTAGCTCCGGTTTCGTTCCGGAGTTGTGATGATCCGTTCAACTACGTTCGTTTTCCTTCTTCTTGGACCCGTTCTTCTTTCTTGCTGGATTTCAGGCAAGATGACCATAACCTCGAAATTACTTCTATCTTTGCTTGCTAGTTTCTCGCTCTATTGCTATGTCGCGATACCTACCACTTGCTTTATCATGCCTCCCATTTTGCCATGTCCAACCTCTAACCCACCTTTCCTAGCAAACCGTTGTTTGACTATGTTACCGCTTTTGCTCAGCCCCTCTTATAGCGTTGCTAGTTGCAGGTGAAGATGAAGTTTGTTCCATGTTGGAACATGGATATTGTTGGGATATCATTATTATATCTTGTTTACTTTAATGCATCTATATACTTGGTAAAGGGTGAAAGGCTCGGCCTTATGCCTGGTGTTTTGTTCCACTCTTGCCGCCCTAGTTTCCGTCATACGGGTGTTATGTTCCTTGATTTTGCGTTCCTTACGTGGTTGGGTTATAATGGGAACTCCTTGACAGTTCACCTTGAATAAAACTCCTCCAGCAAGGCCCAACCTTGGTTTTACCATTTGCCTCCTAAGCCTTTTTCCCTTGGGTTCTGCAGACTCAAGGGTCATCTTTATTTTAACCCCCCCGGGCCAGTGCTCCTCTGAGTGTTGGTCCAAACTAGATCCCCTTGCAGCGCCACCTCGGGGAAACTTGAGGTTTGGTTTTAGTTGTACGGATTGCTTATCCGATGTGCCCTGAGAACGAGATGTGTGCAGCTCCTATCGGGATTTGTTGGCACATTCGGGTGGCTTTGTTGGTCTTGTTTTACCATTGTCGAAATGTCTTGTAACCGGGATTCCGATTCTGATCGGGTCTTCTTGGGAGAAGGAATATTCTTCGTTGATCGTGAGAGCTTGTGATGGGCTAAGTTGGGACACCCCTGCAGGGTTTGAACTTTCGAAAGCCGTGCCCGCGGTTATGGGCAGATGGGAATTTGTTAATATCCAATTGTAGAGAACTTGACACTTAACTTAATTAAAATGAATCAACCGCATGTGTAGCCATGATGGTCTCTTCTCGGCGGAGTCCGGGAAGTGAACATGGTTCTTGTGTTATGCTTGAACGTAAGTAGTTTCAGGATCACTTCTTGATCACTTCTAGTTCACGACCATTGCTTTGCTTCTCTTCTCGCTCTAGTTTGCGTATGTTAGCCACCATATATGCTAGTGCTTGCTGCAGCTCCACCTCACTACCCTTTCCTACCCATAAGCTTAAATAGTCTTGATCTCGCGGGTGTGAGATTGCTGAGTCCCTGTGACTCACAGATTACTTCCAAAACCAGATGCAGGTGCCGACGATACCAGTGCAGGTGACGCAACTGAGCTCAAGTGGGAGCCCAATGAAGATCTTGATCGTAGTCTTGTTTCGTTTCCAGTTGATCAGTAGTGGAGCCCATTCGGGGCGATCGGGGATCTAGCATCAGGGGTTGTCTTTCTTTATTTGGTTCTGTAGTTGGACCTTGATTGTATTCCGGATGATGTAATGCTATTTTTATGTATTGTGTGAAGTGGCGATTGTAAGCCAACTCTTTATCCCTTTCATATTCAATACATGGGATTTGTAAAGATCACCCCTCTTGCGACATGCCTACTATGCGGTTATGCCTCTAAGTCGTGCTTCGACACGTGGGAGATATAGCCGCATCATGGGTGTTACAATGTTCTAACTCAAGAGGCAAATGACAAGCTTCTCCATAAACCATTTTATATGGAGACATACCCATAGGATTTTTATGTGCTGTTCTATAAGCCCAAAGTGCATCACCTAATTTCTTAGACCAATTCTTCCTGGACCGATTGATAGTCTTTTGCAAAATTAACTTTATTTCTCTATTGCTAAGTTCAACTTGACCACTAGACTGAGGATGATGAGGTGATGCAATTCTATGGTTAACATCATACTTGCCAAGCATTTTATGGAAAGCACCATGAATAAAGTGTGAACCACCATCAGTCATTAAATATCTAGGGACTCCAAACCTTGGGAGAATAACTTTCTTAAGCATTTTAATAGAGGTGTTGTGATCACCACTACTGGTTGGAATAGCTTCTACCCATTTAGTAACATAATCAATAGTACCAAAATATGTGTATGCCCATTAGAGGAAGGAAAAGGTCCCATGTAATCAAATCCCCAAACATCAAATGGTTCAATAACAAGTAAATAATTCATCAGCATTTCTTGACAGTTACCAATATTACCTATTCTTTGACATTCATCACAAGATAAGATGAACTTACGGGCATCCTTGAAGAGAGTAGGCTAATAAAATCTAGATTGCAATACCTTGTGAGCAGTTCTATCTCCAACATGATGCCCTCCATAAGCTTCAGAGTGACATTTCCATAGGATTTGTCCCTGTTCATGCTCAGGTACACAACGTCTAATAATACTATCTACTCCTTCTTTATAAAGATGTGGGTCAACCCAAAAGTAGTGTCTTAAATCATAGATTCTTTTGTTGGTATGTAAAGCTAGGTGGTAAATATTAAGCAACAATGTAATTAGCATAGTCAACATATCAAGTAGTACTGTGAGCAACATTTATTGCAGCTAACTGCTCATCAGTAAAACTATCATCAATAGGTAGTGGGTTATCAAGCACATTTTCAAGCCTAGATAAATTATCAGCTACGGGGTTCTCAGCTCCTTTTCTATCAATGATATGTAAATCAAATTCTTGTAACAAGATAGCCCAATGAATAAGTCTAGGTTTAGCATATTTCTTTTCCATTGGATATTTAATAGCAGCATGGTCTCTGTGAATAGTTACTTTGGAATCAACAATATAAGGTCTAAATTTATCACAAGCAAACACCACTACTAAAAATTCCTTTTCGGTAGTAGCACAATTTCTTTGAGCACTGTCTAGAGTTTTACTAGCATAATGAATACCATTCAGTTTCTTATCAACTCTTTGTCCTATAACAACACCAACAACATAATCACTAGCATCACACATAATTTCAAATTCCAATCAGGTGGTTGAACAATAGGTGCAGAAATTAAGGCTTTCTTGAGTGTTTCAAAGGCTTCTAAACAATCATCATCAAAAACAAAAGGAATATCCTTTTGAAAAAGATCCGTAAGAGGCCTAGGAATTTTAGAAAAGTCCTTGATAAATCTCCTATAGAAGCCAGCATGACCTAAGAAACTACAAATACATTTTATATCTTTAGGACATATCATTTTCTCAATTGCGTCAACCTTAGCTTTGTCCACTTCAATACCTCTTTCAGAGATTTTACGACCCAAGACAATGCATTCATTATCCATAAAGTGGCACTTCTCCCAATTCAAGACAAGATTTTTTGTTCACATCTCTGCAAAACTCGATTAAGATTGCTTAAACAATCATCAAAAGACTTTCCATAAATAGAGAAGTCATCCATGAAAACCTCAACAATCTTTTCACAGAAGTCAGAGAATATGGAAGTCACACATCTTTGAAAGGTAGAAGGTGCATTACATAAACCGAAGGCATGCGTCTATAAGCATAGGTTCCAAAGGGACAAGTAAAAGTGGTCTCTTCTTGATCAGGTTGAGAAATAGGTATTTGTGAAAAACCAGAATATCCATCAAGGAAGCAAAATTGTGTGTTCTTAGATAATCTTTCTAGCATTTGATCAATAAAAGGCCGAGGGTAATGATCTTTGCTAGTTGTTTGTTTAATTTTATAAAATCCATTACCATTCTATAACCTGTAACAATTCTTTGAGGAATAAGTTCATTCTTATCATTAGGAACAACAGTTATACCTCCTTTCTTAGGGACACAATGAACATGCCTTACCAATCTACTATCAGCTCTAGGATAGATTATACCTGCTTTCAAAAGTTCTAATATTTCCGTTCTTACCACTTCTTTCATCTTCGGATTTAACTGACGTTGGTGATCAACAACGGGTTTAGCATCAGGTTCCATATTAATTTTGTGCTGACATAGAGTGGGACTAATGCCCTTTAAATCATCAAGAGTATATCCAATAGCAGCTCGGTGCTTCCTTAGAACATTCAATAATCTTTCTTCTTCATGTTCTGAAAGGTTAGCACTGATAATAACAGGATTTATCAAGATAAGCATATTTCATAGTGTCTGGCAATTGTTTTAATTCAAACACATGATCGCCTTTAGGTGGAGGAGGACCTCCTAGAGTTTCAATAGGCAAATTGTGTTTAAGTAGAGGATGTTTCCCAAAGAAAATCTTATCTATTTCATTTCTTTCATGCATATGAAAATCATTTTCATGGTCTAGCAAATATTGTTCTAAAGGTTCAGTAGGTGGTACAACAATAGAAGCAAGACCAATTAATTCATCCTTACTAGGCAATTCTTTTTCATGAAGCTTTCTACTAAACTTGGAAAAATTAAACTCATGAGACTCATCACCAAAACTAACACCGACAGTTTGTTTCTCACAATAGCATTAACGGTGTTCAAGAAAGGTCTACCAAATATAATGGGACAAAAGTCATCTTGTGGGGAACCAAGAACAAGAAAATCAGTAGGGTATTTTATTTTATCACACAAGACTTCAACATCTCTAGCAATCACAATTGGTGAAATAGTGTCTCTATCAGCAAGTTTAATAGTAACATCTACATCTTCTATCTCTGTGGGTGCTATGTCATTCATAATTTCTTGATATAAGGTGTAAGGAATAGCACTCACACTAGCACCTATGTCACATAAACCATGATAACAGTGATCTCCTATTTTAACTGAGATGACGGGCATGCCAACAACAGGTCTATGTTTATCCTTTTTATCAGGTTTGGAAATTCTAGCAGCTTCTTCACAAAAGTAAATAACATGCCCATCCATATCTTCTTCCAAGAGATCTTTAACCATAGAAATACTAGGTTCTACTGTAATTTGTTCATCAGGTTTAGGTGTTCTAATATAGCTTTTGTTGACCACAGTTGAAACTTTAGCATGTTCCTTTATCCTAACAGGGAAATGTGGTTTCTCAATATAAGCAGAAGGAACAACTGGATCAACATTGTAAAGTATAGTTTCTTCTTTAACTGGTACCGGTTCTTTGATTTCTTGTTTAATAGGTGGGTGATATTTAAATCACTTCTCTTTACGGAGATCAACATGAGTAGAAAATGATTCACAAAAGGAGGCTACTATCTCAGAGTCAAGTCCATATTTAGTGCTAAACTTTTGAAAAGCATTGGTATCCATAAAAGATTTAACACAATCATACTTAAGTTTAATACCTGACTCTTTACCTTTGTCAAGTTCCCAATCTTCAAAGTTGCCTTTAATTCTTTCCAAAAGATCCCACCGGAATTCAATAGTCTTCTTCATAAATGAACCAGCACAAGAAGTATCAAGCATGGTTTGATCATTACGAGAAAGCCGAGCATAAAATTTCTGGATAATAATTTCTCTCGAGAGCTCACGATTGGGGCATGAATATAACATTGACTTAAGACTCCCCCAAGCTAGAGAGATACTTTCTCCATCACGAGGCCAAAAATTAGGATAATTTTTTTGATGGAACTCCAATTTCAAACGATTCCAATTCCAATATCCAATATCATCGCATAGCCTATACCATGCCAATGCTTTTCACTTCAAAGATAAAGGGAAAACCTTCTTCATGACTTCATCTCCGGGTAAACCTGCAAGCTTGAACAATCCACAAATTTGTTCTACATATATCAAGTGCATATCAGGATGTTCGGTTCCATCTCCTGCATAAGGATTAGCTAGCAGTTATTCTATCATACCGAAGGAATTTCATATTCCGTATTTTCAGTAGGTGCAGTAGGTTAAGGGTAGCTAATTGTGGTTCCGATCGCGGTGAAGATACCCCAAACAAACCCCTCAAAGGATTGTTTTCCATAGTAGCAAGTGACAATAAATTTCAGCACAGTATATAAATGTTTCCTTACCAAATTCCACTTACCAAAGGCGCTTCACTCTGCGGCAACGACGCCAGGAAATAGCCTTGATGAACCACAAGTATAGGGGATCAATTGTAGCTCTTTTCGATAAGTCAGAGTGTCAAACCCAATAAGGAGCAAAAGGAAATGAAAAGTGGTTTTCAGCAAGGTGATGTCTGCAAGTGCTGCAATTGTAAGTAACATAGTAGTTTGGTAGCAAGATAATTTGTAACGTGCAGGTAATGATAGTAGTAACAAAAGTGTATCAATGTAGCCCAATCCTTTTGAGGAAAAGGATGGGCCGAAACGGTCTCTCATGATAGGAAAAGCGTTCTTGAGGGTACACGGCAATTTCATCTAGTCACTTTCATCATGTTGGCTTAATTCGTGTTCGGTACTTTGATAATTTGATATGTGGGTGGACCGGTGCTTAGGTGCTGTTCTTACTTGAACAAACCTCCTACTGATGATTAACCCTTCCGCAAGCATCCACAACTACGAGAAAAGTATTAAGAATAAATTCTAACCATAGCATTAAACTTTTTGGATCCAATCGGTCCCTTACGGAATAGCGCATAAACTGGGGTTTAAGCTTCTGTCACTCTCGCAACCCATCACCTAATTGCTACTCCACAATGCATTACCTTAGGCCCAAATATGGTGAAGTTTCATGTAGTCGACATTCACATGACACCACTAAGGGAATCACAACATACATACTATCAAAATATCGAACACATATCAAGTTCACATGATTACTTGCAACATGATTTCTCCCATGACCTCAAGAATAAAATTAACTACTCACAAACGATAATCATGCTCAAGATCATAGGGGTATTAAATAGAATATTGGTTCTGAACATATAATCTTCCACCAAATAAACCATATAGTAATCATCCACAAGATGTAATCAACACTACTAGTCACCCACAAGCACCAATCTATAGTTCCGGTAACAAGATTGAACACAAGAGATGAACTAGGGTTTGAGAGGAGATGGTGCTGTTGAAGATGTTGATGGAGACTGCCCTCCCCAAGATGGGAGAGTTGTTGGTGATGATGATGCCGATGATTTCCCCCTCCGGGAGGGAAGTTTCCCCCGGCGGAATCACTCCGCCAGAAGGAAAAAGTGCTCCGACCCAAGTTCTGCCTCGAGACGGCGGCGCTCCAACCGAAAAGGCCTCTCCTTATTTTTTTCTAGGTCAAAATGACATATATACCAGAAGATGGGCACCGAAGGTGGGCCTGGGTGAGCACAACCCACCAGGGCGCGCCTAGGCTCCCTGGTGCGCCCAGTTGGGTTGTGCCCACCTGGTGGGCCCTCTCTGGTAGTTATTTGCTCCAATATTCCTCAAATAATCTATAAAAAATCTCCGTGTAGTTTCAGCTTGTTTGGAGTTGTGCAGAATAGGTGGCCTAACATAGCTTTTTCAGGTCTAGATTTCTAGCTGTCGGAATTCTCCCTCTTTGTGTGTACCTTGCATATTATGAGAGAAAAGGCATTCGAAGCATTATTATGGATAAAAACATTATAAATAACAATAAGAAAACATGATGCAAAATGGACGTATCACATCCCCCTCAAGCCCCGATGAACTAGTGCATGCCCAAGCTGATCCTGCATGTTGAGAGGTCAGACTCCGGCAAGGAATCCATAGCGTCCGAAGAGGTTCTGGAGAGGAAACCCAAGGTCAAGTCCCCTGCCCAAAGGTATAAATTCGAATATTCTCCAAGCATTTTATTCTGATATTCTACTGTTGATACCATGTGTGCCATACGCGTTGTAGCCTGTCACACGCCCACCTCACTGACCAAACCTCAGAGGGGACTTCTCAGCCACCCGAACTGGCGAAGAGTGGGTCGACATCGCGTTCCGCACCTCCTCCGGTCGTCGGGGATACCGGGGACATGCTATGCCGAAGGACCCCTCCCAGCCCAGACACAGGAGGTGGTGATGAGATCATAGCCAAGACCGAGGACTAGGAGGAGGGATCCCTCCTGGTTAACAAAGAGGGCGAGCTCGGTCAATCCGATCCATCCTGAAAGATGGATTCGGAGCCCCCAAGGCCAACGGAGGCGTAAATTCCACCCTCCCCCGAAGGAGGAGCCGGGGCCCCACCGCTAGCGCCGAACATCGGTGCTCGAGTTGTGGTAGGGTGGTCGGAAGTGATGGAGGAGGCCTTGAATAACTCTTGCATCATTGCGGAGGATCGTGCCCTAATGGGCGTGCTCTTGCAAAGTATTCGGTCCATTAACATCGGACTGAAGGAAGCCTTCGTTGGCCTCCTGACATTCTTCAAGGTAAGGCATATAATGTTCTTTCGATAAAGCAGATTTTTGGAATAAAGTTATATACTCCTTGTATATGGCAGCCCCCGACACTCTGTCGGGATTGAAAAACCTAGCAGAGGATCGAAAAATCATTAAACTGGGAACCTAAGCTTTGCGAGTTTTGTTTTGTTATAGCAGACCTCATTTCTGGCAGCGGCTGGTAATGCGGTGATGCTGGATGAGATGAATCGAAATCTCAAAAGCTCCGATGAGGAGCTCGACCTCGTCAACAAGAGGTTTGCCGAGGCGCAAGGTTAGCCCGGTCGAGACTTTACATTTCTCTTGTCGATCAAAGTGTTCGAGATTATCCCTAAGCAAGAGGTGTTTAATGACGTTTGCAGCCGCTGCCACGGAGGTCGAGGGCCTCAAGGCCAAACTTAAGAAGGCCAAGGAGGCGGCGACCGAAGAGAAGGCGGCGGCGGCCGAGCGAGCGGCTGCCAAACTCAAGCCTTCGAAAACCATGAGTGGGAAGCACGAGGTCAGAGTGGCTGAAGTGCAGCAAGAGCTCAAGGATGCCGCCACTAAATGTGAGGACCTTGAGTAGAAGAATAAAGATCAGCCTCCGAGCTGTCCAAGGTGAAGCAAGAGGTCCAGGAGGCGAGGACAGTGACGCGGGGTGCCGTGAGAAGCTCCGTCAGGTGAAGCAAATTGCTGATGTTAAGCCGTACTTACCGCAGACTGTCTTTGGCGGCCATAGGTTCGCATTGCTCACACTAGTCTGGCGTTCCTCAGGCGCGTTCATGGAGCTCCCGAGGAGTGCGGCTGATGCGGCGAGTCATTATGCAGCTCAGTAGGGTGATACCAGACACAAGCTATTATGGCGCAGTTCCAAGCCCAACACCCTCCCCTTCTGAGCAACTAGATGAAGTAGCTGATGGAGCTGCATCGGATGGTTGAGCCATCCATGAAGGACCTCTGTGTCTGGCCGTGGCCCGCAGAGCTAATACCGAGCAGTTACTTCGGCCTGGTGCAGAAGCTGCGCGACGCGTCCTCCCGGGTTGATGCTGTGAAGTGCTCCGTGTGCACCGAGGGAGCTCGGATGGCCTTCGCGAGGACCGTGGTGCACTGGCCTAAGATCAAGCCAGTTGAGATGGCCACTAGTCCCCCGCCTGTTGGAAAGGAGCATCGTCATCCCGAGCAGTATTTCCCCATTGGTATGGATGGTGCTCGGGCGATAAAGGACTAGTGCCCCAAAGATGTAATCCTTGAGTGAACTACCATGTATTGAATGACAATTAGACCTATTGCTTTATAATGCGGCCCTTTGTATGGTTTGCCATATTTGTGTCTTTTTTGATTTTGACTCCTGTGCGGCCATTTTGACATGAAAGTTACCAATCGAAGGTTCAACCCCCATGTAGATACTAAAAGGGGTGTTTTGTCCCCCACACTATAACCCCTAGCCGACGTCTCAGTGTCTAGAGGCGGTAGTGTGTGAGGGAAACACGACAATTGGACTATGTGGTTTTTTGACTTTCACTTAGCCATAGGAGCTTGACTGCGGGGGGCTAGCCCCCCACTGTTTTCTGATGTTTGGTAGAGCCGAGGCATATGCCTTTATCACATGGTTTGTGCAAATAGAAACTCTTTGTATAACATGGGGAAATCGCTATCGATTTTATTTTAACACTTTTCATCGGATTGCTGAGCAGTTCTCGCTTATTATGACAATCAATTTTCTGCTTTCTCCACTAAAGTACTTAACCAGGCTAGCTGGAAGTACAATCGCAGGGGTTCTCCCTTTACCTTCTTAGCCGAACATGCGGAATGTAAGAAGGTAAGCACAGGAGCCGGCCAACCCAACTATTGACCCAAGACATAATTCAGAACAGATGCATATAATGCAATATCCGAGACGCCGAACACATCGAGAAAAGATAGTGCTGGACTTGAAGCATAGGGTGAGTATTATGGTCGAGCCCCCAGTCTATTACCTGATTACTTCTTTATGGAGAAATTGTGTCGGACTATTTTATAGTTGCGTCGAAGAGCGGAAAAAGGGTGCAATATAAAAGACTAAAAGAGGACCGTAAAAGTGGTCTTTATTTCCAAGGAGCTCATGACGTTTATCCGTACAATAAAAACTACCAAAGTACCTTTTATAGGAACTTTTTATATATATATAAGGTGTTACAGATGAAAGGTTTACCCAGGGCCTTCATGCGTGGTTTGATGTCCCTACTGTGCCCTGCTGCACGTCTGCACCTTTGCTTCTGTTGGGGGGAACGACTCCGTGGAGAGGGCGTTAATCAGCTGATGGGCCCTTGATAAGGAGCCTTGAGAGGTCGCTGTGCTCTTCTGGCTTAATGCTGGACCGGTCCTTAATGGTACCTCTTCGACGTCTGAAGACGTTTCTGACCATAGTCGGTTGAGCCGAACACTTGGTGTTTAGTTTAATTAGGCCCCACAGTTGCCCATGGTATTTGTAGTGCGAAGTTGTGCTGATGAGGCAAGTAGTGTTCCACTTGGGTAGGCTTGCTATGGGGAGCGTATCCCTATTTATGCAGAGCATAGGGGTGCTCCTCAAACGGAGATAGAGCTCGGGCCCGTTACCTGGCTTCCCGTTCCTTAACTGCAGGGTGATAATTGGGCCCCTCGATCTTGGTTTGGACTTCGGTTGCTAGGGCCGATGTATGTTCTTCGGTCTGAAGTGAGCGTTCCATATTGTCGTTGACTGTAATGACACCCTTGGGTCCAGGCATATTTAACTTTAGGTATGCATAATGGGGGACGGTGTTGAAACGAGCAAACGATGTCCAGCCCAGGAGTGCGTGACAGCCGCTGCAGAAAGGGACAATGTCGAAGATCAAGTCTTCAGAAAGTTGTCCGGCGAGCCGAACACTACTTCCATAGTAAGGGTGATCGAGCAGCAGGCCTCCATGCCTGGGATTACCCCTTTGAAGGTAGTGTTACTGGGTTTGATTCTTGACGGGTCAATACCCATTTTCCTCATTATATCTGTATAAATCAGATTGAGGCTACTGCCTCCGTCCATGAGAACTCTGGTGAGGTGGCACCCATCAATAACGGGGTCGACGACCAGGGCCGCTAATCCTCCATGATGGATACTGGTCGGATGGTCCTTACGGTCGAAGGTGATCGAGCATGCCGACCATGTGCTGAATTTCGGGGCTATGGGCTCTATGGCGCAGATATCCCAAAGTGCATGCTTCCTCTCCTTTTTGGGTATATGAGTGGCGTAGATCATATTCACCACCTTTACCTCAGGAGAATTTTTTTGGCCTCCATTTTTCAGCCTGTGAGGCTCCTCATCGTCCTCGCTACGGGGGCTTTTGCCTGAATCCTCGGTTGTGAGTTTGCCGCCCTGTTTTATCACCCAACAGTTTCGGTTGGTGTGGTTGGAGGGCTTGTGAGAGGTGCCATGGATCTAGCAGGGCCTATCCAATATTGTGTCCAACTTGGTGGGTCCGTCCATGTTAACTTTAGAGAGCTTTTTTTGTGGTCCTGACTTGGGGTTGCGGAATCCGGCATTCACTGTCGTATCTTTGGCTTCACCACCATTATGACGACGCTTATTTCTGTTGCGCCGTAGTTTCCCGTTTCTGTCCCCGACTTCCGAGGTGCCAGGGTCTTCTGGTTTGGTGCTTCTATGAGCCAACCAACTATCTCCCCCGATGCAGAAGTGGGTCATCATGGAGGTAAGTGCTGACATCATCCGCAACTTATCCTGGCTGAGCTGGCGTGCTAGCCATTTCTCTCGGATACTGTGCTTAAATGCTGCTATGGTTTCGGTGTCTGGATATTCGACGATCTGGTTCTTTTTGGTCAAAACGTGATTCCAAAATTGTCGGACTGACTCCCGGAGATGTTGGACCACATGGCTCAGGTCATCGGCATCCGGAGGCCGGACATAAGTGCCTTGAAAGTTAGCTCAGATAGCATCCTCGAGCTCTTCCCAACATCCTATGGTGTTTTCAGGGAGGCTGTTCAGCCAATGCCTAGCTGGTCCCCTGAGCTTTAGTGGCAAGTATTTTATGGCGTGGAGGTTGTCCCCTCGAGCCATATGAATGTGGAGAAGAAAGTACTCAATCCACACGGCCAGTTCTGTAGTCCCGTTATATAGTTTGATGTTTACAGGATTAAACCCTTCAGGGAAATGATGCTGCATCACCTCATCTGTAAAACACATCGGGTGAGTGGCGCCTTTGATTCGGGCCACATCGCGCCGGAGTTCGGCTGTCCTTCGGGCCTGTTGCTGCTCCCGAGATCTATCGTTTTGGTCGAGCCAAGCTTGGTATCCATACCGTCTATCGGGAGGATACGATCTGGATCCGTAAATGGATCTTGTGACCTGTTCTAGCATCCAGGTTGCATCGTAGGTCGTATTCGTATTCTGGCTGAACCTGCTCCTTCCCTCTTTGGCGAGGGGGAGCGGGTTGGTGTTTGGACTTTCTAGTTGGCCTATCCCGTCCTCGAGGGGGGACAGCCTGACTGATCTTCCTGAGTGTATCTTGGCGGTTCGAGCTCAAGGGCCTCATCATCAAATTGTGGCAGCAACTTGCGCTTTCGGTAGCTTTTGGTTCGCCGCTCATAGCCGTACCCTTCTTTGGCTACTAAGACTTTTGTCTATCTGTTGTTGAGGGTGTTTTGCTCGGACTTCAACTATTGTTCCTTCTTCTTCAAGCTACGAACAATGGCTATGAGCTACTGCTTGAACCGGTCTTGGCCCAATGGGTCCTCCGGAATGATGAAATCTTTGGCTCCGAGGCTGACCTCCTCTTTGGAGAGAGGCATGTAGTTGCTATCCTTGGAGTCATTGGGGTCCTCGTGGTTATACTGAGCCCCATGCCCTTATGAGCTATCAGGCCATTGCTCGGGGGCGGGATCGCCAGGGTCTTCCGCATTGTTTGGGGTTTTGTCCCCTCCGGTGCCCGTGTTGCTTTCCTTGCCTCGACGCCCCTTGGATCTCTGGCGTTGTCTCCGGCGTTTGGGTGGGTCCTCGTCGGGCTTGTTGCTATCTCTCCTGGGGGTGTCGTCCCCATTATTAGTGCCATCGCCATTGTCTTGGGGGTGTCCACCATCTAGACATCATTGGTGGAGGTGGTTGTCCACTGGCCGCAGACGGGAGGGGTAGTATAATTGTGGGCCATGGCTTCATTGTTGTCATCCATGTCTTCGGCCTCTTCGGAGGCATAGTTCAGCATGTCGATTAAGTCTTTCACACTCACTACTAAGTGGGTGGTGGGTGGGACGCAAAATTCCCTGTGGCCTGCCTCAAGGCCCCGCTGAGCGTAGGCCGAGGATGGGCCATCCAAGATAGTCATCAACTCATCATATGGATCCAGTCTAGTGCCTCATTTAACAGGGCGAGACTAGTAGGACTGGTGCATGAAATTTCTTCAGAGTCTACCTCCAGTGTGGCTGTGAGGCAAGGGGTGAGTCGGGCCGGGACTAACTCCTGGTCTTCGGATGTCGTACTCGTGCCAAGGCGCGAAGCCAGATCCGCGGTAAGGAGGGTGAGTCCGGCCGGGGATGACTCCTAGTCTTCGGACACGACGCCCGTGTCAAGGGTTAAAGCTGGATGCGAAAGAGCTAATCCGAGGATCAGATCAGGGAGAGATACCAAAGTCGATGCATCGGGATCCATGGGCATCTCAGGTAAGGTTGAGAAGCTAGTGAAGATCAGATCATCCTGAGCGTTGGCGACATACTCTAAGTTACCAAACCTGAACTAGTCCTCAGGGGCGAAACTGTCGACCTGGTCGAGATGACTGGTCAAATTGGCGTGCAGAACAACGTCGCTGAACGCGAAAAGTTGCCCGGGGATGAAGATGTACCCGGTGTTAATGCCATCTCCGATGATCAGGCAAGCCATCGATCCTTCGGTGATCCAACAGTGGAACTCTCAATGAAAGAACAATGTCAGTGTCGAAATCGAGGGATCTTGGGTAGGGGGCCCCAGCTGTGGATCTTGGATCAATGGGTAATAAGGGACGAAGGACACGGTGTTTACCCAAGTTCAGGCCCTCTCTAAGAGGTAAGACCCTACGTCCTTCTTTATTATATTGATGTGTAAAGGATGATTACGGAGTCGATCTTCCACGAGATCAGATGAACTAAAGCCTAGACTAGTAGCATGATGGTTATTGTTCTAGCCTCTACGGAATAAACCCCTTGGTTTATATAGACACCAGGGTTTCTAGGGTTACACATGGTCAGTTACTATAAAGGAATAAACATGTTGAATCTTCTTATTTTGACTTGAAGGACACACCAAGGCACCAAAAAGCTTCCTGTCCAGATATGGGGTCTCCTCATAGTTCAGCCTCCTAGTATTGGCAATGCGGCCCAATAGTTTGGCCCACAAGGTATAGGCCAGTGGGCCGAGGACCCCCTAATCCAGGACTCCTTCACTAGTCCCAACGACCGTTTTACCTTTTGGTTTTGTACTAAAACCAGTTATACTTTTATGAATTGCTCTGCCTATTAACTTTGTGCTCGACACCGCATCACACATGGAGGCACTACCCCTTGGGGTTGCACACGCTAGCAGCTCTCCTCCTGAATGACCCATGAGTGGGGGCTATTGGCATGGCACCTGTGCTCGGGTCCGTCCCTGCAGCACTGATAGACCTAAGTGATCAAGCTCTGGCTCACGGGCCGGCCCCGTGTACGCCACCTCATCAGGTCCTTAGTTCCTTGAGTCCTCGCGGAACAATCATGAACAGACCAGTGAGCGAGCATGGCCCTATGTACCTTGTAATCTATCAACTGATAACCCACAAGTATAGGGGATCGCAACAGTTTCGAGGGTAGAGTATCCAACCCAAACTTATTGGTTTGACACAAGGGGAGCCAAAAGAATATTTGTAAGTATTAGCAGTTGAGTTTTCAATTCAACCACACCTCGAGATTAAATATCCGCAGCAAGGTGATTAGAAGCACAATAATATGATAGTTTTGATAGCTGTGGCAACAATAGCAATAGTAATGGTAACAGCGGTAACACCTTGGTAGCAGTTATAACAGTAGCAATAGGAATAACAACTTAGCAAGAACAATATGTGGAAAACTCGTAGGCATTGGATCGGTGAATCTTGGATGATATTCATCATATAACAGTCATAACCTAGGACGACACAGAACTAGCTCCAGTTCATAAATATAATGTAGGCATGTATTCCGTAAATAGTCATAATGCTTATGGAAAAGAACTTGCATGACATCTTTTGTCCTACCCTCCCGTGGCAGAGGGGTCCATAAGGAAACTAAGGGATATTAAGGCCTCCTTTCAATAGAGAACCGGAACAAAGCATTAACACATAGTGAATAAATGAACTCCTCAAACTACGATCATCACCAGAAAGTATCCCAATTACTTTCACCCTGGGGTTTACGGATCATAACACGTAATAGGTGCATATGACTTGCAAGATCGGATCTAGGACATAGATGTAATGGTGAAAACATAAACGGTTCAGATCTAAAATCATGGCAGTTGGGCCCTAGTGACAAGCATTAAGCATGGCAAAGTCATAGCAACATCAATCTCAGAACATAGTGGATACTAGGGATCAAGCCCTAACAAAACTAACTCGATTACATGATGAATCTCATCCAACTCCTCACCGACCAGTGAGCCTACGAAGGAATTACTCACTCTCGGTGGAGAGCATCATGGAATTAGTGATGGAGAATGGTTGGTAATGATGAAGACCAAAGACCCCCCTCTTCGGAGCCCCGAACGGACTCCAGATCTGGCCTCCCGATGAAGAACAAGAGGTGGCCGCGGCTTCGTATCGTAAAACATGATGGGACTTCCTCTCCTATTTTTCTGGAGAATAGGATTTTATAGCATCAGAGTTAGGGGTCAGCGGAGCCACGAGGACCCCACCACCCACCAGGGCGCGCTAGGGGGTGGCGCACCCTAGTGTCTCGTGGGCAACCAGGGCACCCCCTCCGGTGGGTCTTGGTTCTAGTATTTTTTTATTTATTGGGAAATAATTCTCCAAAAAGTTCCGTCCAAATCCGAGTACATTTATTTCTGCATGAAAACAACACCATGGTAGTTCTGCTAAAAACAGCGTCTCCACATTAGTTTCATTAAATCATGCAAATTAGAGTCCAAAACAAGAGCAAAAGCGTTAGGAAAAGTAGATACGATGGAGACGTATGAACTCCCCCAAGCTTAACCCATTGCTTGTCCTGAAGCAATTCACTTGACAAACTGGCGGTGATGAAGAAAAATTTTTATGAACTCTTTTGTTCTTGTTTACATATATATATATGCTTAAATAGCACCCAGGTTTTTAGCAAAGATCATGACTAACCATGTCAATAATAACTCTTAAAAATTATATTAACTCATTCAATGGCATAATCAACTAGCGAGCAATAATAAAATATCTCAAATGCCAACACTTTGTCAAAACAATCATGATATAATATGACAATAGTGGTATCTCGCTAGCCCTTTCTGAGACCGCAAAACATAAATGCAATGCATCCCCAAAGTTCAAGCAGCGACTAAACATTGCAATTCATGGCAGAAGAGATCCATTCATGATGCATTCAAGATTAACTATACACAATGCATGAGGATGACAATAGTGCTCTCAGGACTGACACTTGTTTGAGAAGGTGATGACTCAACATAAAAGTAAATAGATAGTCCCTTCGCAGAGGGAAGCAATGATTTATATAGGTGCCAGAGTTCAGGGTTTAAATCAGAGATAAATATAATTTTGGGAGCACACCCTTCCTGTCAACGTTACGACCAAGAGTTTTCAATATCTTCCATGCTAAAAAAATTAGCAGCGGTTCCCAAGCGGTAAAAGTAAAGGTTTACTCCCCTCCCCCTCCACCAACAAACACAAGCCATGGCTAGCCGAATCCATGGGTGCCGTCCATACCAGCAACAATCCCGGGGTAGTTTTGTTTAATTATTCACAATTTTTTATTTTGGGACTGGGCATCCCTATTACTGCCCCCTCTCATGCAAGGACGAGTGAATAAACACTCACTACTCCAGGATGCTGCTAACACGGCACTATGATCAGAGACCCTTCGACGAAACTGTGTGCGATGCAATAATCGCAAACGATGGTGTAAAAGAACCGTCGAAAAAGGTGCAAAATGTTTGCGATGGCTGAGCCATCAAACACGGTTCAGATTTTAGTTGCATGTGCGATGCATGGCATACGGTTCAGTACAATGAACTATTTGCGATGAGCCGGAACAAAAGAAACAGGAAGCCTGATGAAGGCGTGTGCGATATACAACATACGGTTCACTCGGATGAACTGTTTGTGATTAGACAACACAAAAGAAATGGTCAGCCAGACCAAGGTGTGTGTGATTGAGGGCATATGCTTCAGAAGGATTAACTATTTGCGATTAGGCAACAGAACAGAAACATGTCAGCCAGATCAAAGTGTCTACGATTGATGGCATACACTTCACATGGATGAACTGTTTGCGATTAGCCACAACAAACTGAAATAGTTAGATAGATCAATGTGTGTGCGCTAGACGGGCACGCACATTCTAATTAAAAGAAGCGTGCGCAATGGTAATAACGAGCGCGCACGGTTGTTGGAACAAGACGTGTGCTGACATTGCCTATTTGTGGTGCACCCTATGGTGCAAATGCCACGTACGTGGCCGAGAAGGTGTACATGCCCACGTTATGCCTTCCGGGAATAGTGCCGCACTTATAACCATTAGTAAATTTTGAGCATGCGTCCCTTCACATTCCAAATTGCAAACCTGTTCACACCGGTCAAAACCTAAATGGTTTCCCACCTAGGAGCATATTACTACTCGGTTATAAATACTACTACTTCAAGATGACTGCACATTCCTTCTCAACTCCTCATCCACAAAAATAAAGTCATTCATCATCGTTCCCTTTGTGTCTGCCATGGCCAGCGTGAATTATGGGTCAAGAGATTGCCACCAGGGAGATGCGAGCATGGAAGCAGAAGCACGAGAGATGTCCCGCCTCGCCACGAACGCAGCCGGCATGTCCCGCTGCACGACCATAGCAGCACAGAGGTCCCGCCGTGCCACCGAAGCAGCACGCAGGTCCTGCCGCGCCGTCGATGTGGCAGACTAGTCCGGCCACGCCCCGGAAGCAGTAGAGATGTCCCACCATGCCGCGAATGCAGCAGAGATGTCCTTCAGCGCTGTGGTAGCCTGGGAAAATGTCTCACGGGCAGGCGAGGACTCTTACACGCGCATGCATGCGATCGTCCATAGCCAGATGGATTAGATCTCCGGCTGGGCGAGGTTGCAGGACGACATGAAACCCTCTTTTGCCGGTGTCATCCAGCAACTAAATGAGAGCAATGCGAAGCTCCGGGCTGAGCGTGACCTGCTGAGGGCGAAGATCATCGGAAGTGCGGAGCAGTAGGAGGAGACCACTGCCTTGTTGAAGAGGACCAGTGTCATCATCGAGAAACTTATGAACGAGAATGCCATGCTGTGCATCGAGCGCAGAAGCCTGGTGGAGGAATCCGTGGATGCTCTCAAGCAGCACCTTGAGGACAAGAAATAGCTCATCGCTGCTCGCCGCAGAGACTAGTTCCCACGGCCTGCAGCAACGTAGAGATCAGCGAGCTAGATTGTTGTCTTCCTTCTTCGTTTGCCCTTGTGTATTTTGGGCATTGCCGCATGTGGCTTTTTTAATTCTGTTCTTAAATATGTAAGACAATTATTATCCACTGTCATCGTCGTTATATTCATCATGCTTGCTATAAGTCGTAGTCGATGCTATATAGGTCCATCAGATCTTACATCAAGATCCATGCAAAACTTTCTTTTCAGATTTTCATTTTTCTCTCTTAAACCTCAGTCCCGTGAGACATATAGCCACGCCGTTGAACAGGGGCTCGGGCGCCATCAATGGAGACATTGGGAGGGAGGTGCGTGGCGGGTAGTGGTCAAAGGGCTCTCCTCCTGATGAGCACGCATAGGGGTCTGATCGCATGCCTCCCGTACTGAAATAGCTACCCCGCACTACACCTCCTAGCCAATAAAAAAGGGGATGCGTGGCAGCACGTAATTGGTAAGTAGAATGCTCACAGTTTCAATAATACTTTTGTTTCCGATTTGTAACGTGACAGCACTTGTTCCAAAATGACTTTGTTGATTGTTAATGTGTGCGGCTTCGCAAATTGGACAAAAAAATTACCACATCATTATGGTGCCATGTCATGACACCATGCCAAGTTTCAAGATTTTCACGTGTGTTTTGGATTACAGGAATTAAAAAACCAAGTTTCCCAATCTTTCCGGCCGAGCCACGATGCCCAGATGTTTAAATTTCATTCCCATTTCTTGCATGGGACCTAGAAATTCAACCATGGACACACATGTGATTTTTCAAACACCTTTGGTGCACTGGAGCCTGTGCTTGTAGTTTAAATTTGAATTATGCACATTAAATGCGCAGAAATTCAATTAATGTATAAAAATGGCCAAACAAACCTGGAATAATTCCAAAATTTAGCACGATACTTCTATTTGGTCTAATCTGCCTATGTAAAAAAATTAAGGCGGGAGAAGGCAGTGTACGTATGTCGTTCGCTCACGGAGGTGACACGTTCCCTCTCGGAACCACGAGCCTCCTTGAGGGAAGCTCCGGTTTGCAAGAAGCTTACACCAAAGCTTGTCCTAATTCAGCCAAAAAAATTACCACAGTATGTTGGTGCCATGTCATGACACCATGCCAAGTTTCATGATTTTCAAGCGTGTTTTGGATTTACAAGAATTAAAAAACCAAGTTTCCCAATCTTTCCGGCTGAGCCACGACGCCTAGGTGTTTGAATTTCATTCCCATTTCTTTCATGGGACCTTTAAATTCACCAAAGGACACACATGTGATTTTTCAACCAACTTTGGTGCACTGGAGCATGTGCTTGCAGTTCAAATTTGAATTATGCACATTAAATGCGTAGAAACTCAATTAATGTATAAAAAAGGTCAAACGAACCTGGACTAATTCCAAAATTTAGCACGATGCTTCTATTTGGTCTAATCTGCCTCTGTAAAAAATTAAGGCCGGAGAAGGCAGTGTACGTATCTCGTTTCGCACACGGAGGTGACACGTTCCCTCTCGAAACCACGAGCCTTCTAGAGGGAAGCTCCGGTTTGCAAGAAGCTTACACCAAAGCTTGTCTCAATTCGACCAAAAAATTTACCCAGCATGTTGGTGCCATGTCATGACACAATGCCAAGTTTCATGATTTTCAGGCGTGTTTTGGATTTACAGGAATTAAAAAACCAAGTTTCTCAATCTTTCCAGCCGAGCCACGACGCCCAGATGTTTGAATTTCATTCCCATTTCTTGCATGGGACCTATAAATTCACCCAAAGACACACATGTGATTTTTCAACATACTTTGGTGCATTGGAGCATGTGCTTGTAGTTCAAATTTGAATTATACACATTAAATGCCTAGAAACTCAATTAAAGCATAAAAATGCCAAACGAACCCGGAATAATTCCAAATTTAAACACGACACTCATGTACTAGTTGCATGTTCACTGTACGTAAATGTTCTAGCAATTCAAACACCATCCTTTCCCTCCGTAACACAATTTTGTCTTTCAAAACATAACGAAAAAAATCAGGTATACCACAAACAGTTTACTAGAAAGAATCGTGTGGGATGTGATATAAAATATCTTGGCGCACCGTCTTGTCTGGCTTACACAGGAAGCTTCGTCGTCTATAGTCCATCGCCCCCGCTTGAACCACACTTGCGCGCCAGTTGCTCGCGGCATCAAGCAAATTTTTTTTGCCACCATGGAAATATCTTTCTCCCCGCCCCCTCCCTCCTACCAAAAGCCACATTTCCACTGTTCCTCCTTTCTTTCCAAGTTCAACCCTTCACTGCTGCTTACTGGCAGGTCAGCCTCCCCGCCGGCGACCCTTCTTCTTGCAGCGCCACCTCCTCGCCGGCTACCCTTCTTCTTGGAGCGTCGCCTCCTCGACGACGACCCTTCTTATTGCAGCGCTGCCTCCTCGCCGGCGACCCTTCTTCTTGCTGCACGGCCTCCTCGCCGCCGACCCTTCTTCTTGCTGCGCGACCTCATCGGTATGGTCAGGTAATCCACACCCCACCCACACCATCCTCCTCCTTTCCCGTCCCACATGCCCCGACCGACAGTGTGACACCTTTCACCGAAATCACTGCCCCGTCCTCCAATTAGGTGCCGCCCATAGCCATTTTGCACGCAGTATAACATGGAGCTCAGTAGCATGCAGACGCACACGCGCATGAGGTTGCTATGGATACCATGCGTGTCGACCGCCAGATCTTGGAGGAGCACCTCGTCTTCGAGGCCACCGTCGACATCGCGACGCGGTTGTCTAATTTAAAATACAGTTCATGCTGTTTTCTCGAGCCACCGCCAGTGCCTTCTAGTGATTTGTCCTCTATAATGTTAATATGCAATCTGATGTTCAGTTAACAGTTTGGTCCTCTAAAATGTAATGTTTAGTTGACACTTTGGTCCAACAATTGCTACATTTTGTAGTACTGTTCTCAAGTATTCTTTGTTTTGTTAACTCTCTTATCTGTCTTATCTTCTAGTACATGCTTCTATTCTACAATGTCGTGCTCAGTTAACTATTTTGGTTCATTTGGTCTGCTGTCCATTTAACTGTTTGGTTCAGTTCTGCAATTTGATTTTCATTTGCTGTTTGTACAATTTTGTATTGTTATGCATGTGACACCAATCGAATTTGGCTGTACTCAATACATATTCTACTGATAGTACGACAACTCTCAGTTAACCTAATCAAGATCTTCCTTGTGTGTGTTGTAGGGAAACAATGGGAGACACTGCGGTTTACCATCGAGGTTTGTTCAAGCAGGGTCCTTTGGCTAATAGCACATTATTGTGCAGTTGCAGGAATCATTCTAATATTTATGTTTCTTACAATTTGGTCTTGCATATGTAGGTCCTGCTGTCAGAGGCTTAGACCCACTGCTCGACCCATTTTGCATATGGGGAAATGAGATGTCCATGAATATCAGTCAAGTCAAGAAACTCAGAAAGATTGTTAGGATGAAGAAACTTGCGACGAATAACAGCAAGATCTTTGTTTGCACAATGAAGAATACATCAGTCAACTATAGGATGGTACCAACTCTTTTACCTTTTTTTACCCCTTGCACCATTTCAAAATTTACAAAAGCGATTTATGCATAGCTTTGTTTTCAGTAATTTTCAAAGCAGTTCACCGATGATTACCTCTCAAACCACTTGCATGGTCAAGAGGCGAGGAAGTTATTCATTCAACACCCATGGTACAATATTGAAGTCTTGCTGAAGAGGATGAAGGTTGGGCGGGCAATCATCCATAGCCATTGGCCTAAAGTTGCAAGGACATTCAACATCACTGAAGGCTCAATATTTGCCTTGCGCTTCTGCAGTTTCCCAAATGAGATTCATCTGTCTATTTACCGTGTATGATGCTACTTTCCAAAGGTTTTTGATGCTGCATGTGAAACTTGGTGCTGTTGTGTAATGGCATAACTGAGTGCCGAAGCTATCTGATGTAATTCGATTATGAAATCCTGGTTGCTTTTATATGGATATGAAATATCTGAAATGTTTTATAAGAAATATCAGTTTGATTAGTACATGGATTATCAATAATAGGCTAATTATCATGCTTATTGGGATTTTCTATTGCAGACGGTTACTTAGACAGCACCATGGGCGATGAACTCAAACAACCCGCACGGTTTCTAGAAAGTAGGCATCTTCGATCAAGTAACAATCACACATGGCTATCGGCAGCGAACTGTTTGCGTTAGGCCACCTTGCACAAATGTTTCCACACAACGAACTGTGTTTGATATACATACCTACGGAAATGTTTTTCTAGGATTCACCGTGTGGGATGTACATACCTACGGAAATGATTTTCTGGGATTCACTGTGTGGGATGTACATACCTACGGAAATGATTTTCTGGGATTCACCGTGTGGGATGTACATACCTACGGAAATGTTTTTCTCTTATTACCGTGTGGGACGTACATACCTACAGAAATGATTGGGTTTCGATGCCTCGCCCGATCGCACACGGCCCTAGCCTGTGTCCCAGGGGGCCTATCCCCGATGATTTCTGGGTCGTGTGGGAAGGACCCCCCTATCACCCACACTCGGCGACGGTTCCAAATGCCATCGTAGAAAGGGGTTAAAACCGTTTGTATAGCATGTCACTCTACCGGTGACTCATCATGAGAATAACCGGCTTAGCATGGAAGATACTGACCACCCCCTATCGCTCCATGAGTGGTCCAGGCACGCAAAACAGATGTTCATTTGAAATTTTAGAGGTGGCACATGCAAATTTACTCGGAACGGCAGGGTAATACCGCATATCTGTAGATATGGTGGACTCATGTAGAATAACTTTGGGTTAAGGAATTTGATGCACAAGCAGTATTCCTGCTTACTACAGGCGAAGGCTAGCAAATTGGTTGAGAAGCAGCCAGCTAGAGAGCGAAAATGGCCATGAACATGCATTATGGATAATCAACATTGAATACTAGCATGAGTAGGATATAAACACCATGAACATAAATATCATGGAGGCTATCTTTGCTTTAATTCAACTGCATGCCGCACATGTGCCAAGACAAGCCACTTGAAACATTCAGAGGAGGATACCATATCATCATACTACATCACAATCATTTTGATGCATGTTGACACTCAAGATAAATCATTATCCACTCCTAGCTACTGAAGCATGGCACGATAAATTATAATCCCTAATTGTCATTGCAAACATATTTACAAAAACAAAAACAAGTTAAGTACATACCCGCTTCTCTCTGCCACAGTCATTATTGCCTTTCACTTGCACGACCGAATGATATGAAAATAATAATAGTGCAAGTGTACCGTGGACTTAGCTCAAATCTGCAACATTTTATTCAGACGGGAAGAAAAAATAATTTGGGCCATTTGTTAGATCAACAATAATGCATATGAACGCCACTCAACATTTTCATCGTGGCCTTCCCTTGGTATGGATCAACAAAAGAAAAGAATTTCGGAGAAACACACTGAAATATTTCTGGTGTTTTTGGTTTTTCTTGAAGCAAGCAAATTAAAGAAGGAGAAATAAAAACGAGAAAAACTATTTACATGAGAAAGCTCCCAACAACCAAAAGAAGAATTGAGAAATCTTTTTGGGTTTTCTTTTAATACTACAACTAATTTAAACTAGGAAGAAAACTCGAAGAGAAGTCAGAAATATTTTGGATTTTCTCAAAGTTTTTTAAACACACAAGAAGAAAGAGAGAAAATAAATCTAGCATGGATAATACAATGAAAAAGTGTGGACACTGACAACTGGAGTGAAAGGTGTGAACATGAATATAATGTCGGTGGAAATACATACTCCCCCAAACTTAGGCCTTTGGCCTAGCTTGGTAATAACCATCCGTAGTAGCCGCCCGATCCCATGTCAAAGTGCTATGGCGGCGGCACTTGAGCGTTCCCCTCCTGTGGCTCCTCCTGTGCTGCTGCCTGGTTGTTCTAGTAGGCAATAATGTCCTTGGGCATGACCTGATAACCCACAACTATAGGGGATCACAATAGTTTTCGAGGGTAGAGTATTCAACCCAAATTTATTGATTCGGCAGAAGGGGAGCCAAAGGATATTTGCACGTATTAGAAACTGAGTTATCAATTCCACCACACCTGGAGATTAATTATCTACAGCAAAGTGATCATTAGCAAAGTAGTATGATAGTTTTGATAGTAGTAGCAACAGCAATAATGACGGTAAAAGTGATAACAATGATTTTGTAGCAAGTGGAACGGTAACAGTAGCAGTAGTAACTTAGCAAGAACAATATAAGAGAAATTTGTAGGCATTGGATTGGTGGATTCGTTGGATGATATTCATCATATAACAGTCATAACCTAGGGCGATACAAAACCAGCTCCAGTTAATAAATATAATGTAGGCATGTATTCCGTAAATAGTCATACGTGCTTATGGAAAGAACTTGCATGGCATATTTTTTCCTACCCTCCCATGGCAGCAGGGTCCACATGGAAACTAAGGGATATTAAGGTCTTCTTTTAGTAGAGAACCGGAACAAAGCATTTACACATAGTGAATATATGAACTCCTCAAACTACGATCATCGCCAGAAAATATCCCGACTACTGTCACTCCATGGTTTACGGTTCATAACACGTAATAGGTGAAATAACTTGAAAGATCGGATCTGGAACATAGATATAATGGTGATAACATAAACGGTTCACATCTGAAATCATCACATCCGGGCCCAAAGTGACAAGCATTAAGCATGGCAAAGTCATATCAACATCAATCTCAAAACATAGTGGATACTAGGGATCAAGCCCTAACAAAACTAACTCGATTACATGATGAATCTCATCCAACTCCTCACTGACCAGCGATCCTATGAAGGAATTACTCACTCCTGGTGGGGAGCATCATGGAATTGGTGATGAAGGAGGTTTGGTGATGACGAAGATCGAAGATCCCCCTCTTCGGAGACCAAAACGGACTCCAGATCTGGCCTCACGATGAAGAACAGGAGGTGGCGGCGGCTCCGTATCGTGAAACGAGATAATTCTTCCTCCCCAACCCACCTGGGTGTGCCTGCGCGCGCGGGGGGGGGGGGGGGGGGGGGCTAGTGGGTTGTGCTCACCCGGGGCCCCCCTCCGGTGGCTCTTGACTACTAGGGAAAACCTTATACACAGAATCTTAGCAGCATCGCAGTACAAGAAGAGGCGCTACTGCTACCTTTCAGTAGCGCAGGTTCAAAACACACGCTACTCTACTCAGTTTGCAGTAGCGCGGCCTAGCCGAACCGCACTGCTACTAAAAGTGACCGATAGTACCCACCAACCTAGGTTTAGCAGCAGCGTGCTTCTGCGACCCGCGCTACTGCTAAAGTAATAGCAGTAGCGCGCTTTTTTCTTGTCGCTGCTGCTAATTTTGAAACTGGCCACATGGCAGGCCCTGCTTAGAAGTAGCGGGTGCGCAGGAAGCGCGCTGCTGCTATTATCGTAGTAGTAGCACGCTTAACCACTCGCGCTACTGCGAAGGCGCAGCATAATGCCACATTTTCCCTTCCCCCTCCCCCATCTCCTCTCTTCCTCACTTTCCCCTACCTCCCACCTCCTCTCCCCCTCACTTTGCTTCTTCCCCAATACTTCTCCCCCATTACTCTCCCTCTTCTACCTACCTTTATCTCTCTTTGTTACTCCTAGCTAACTACACCACCTCCATTAATGCATCTCCTTTCTCTTTTTCCTTCCCCCTCCACTAGTTGAAGTTGTCTACTCCCATATTAGCTAGCTAGGTAGATGCAGCATTTAGTGAAGTGACCTATGTGCCCCTAACTAGATCTTGCTTTGCCAAGAAGTGCTTTGTCCACTTTTGATCTCCCTACTATATCATCATCTCCACCGTGTGCTTGATCTCGAGATAGGTGCGATTAAAAATTCATGCTTTTGCAAGAATTGAAATATGTGTATGTGTGTGCGATATGATAATTGGGCGATATGATGGAAATTGTGTGTGTGGCATGAGTTGACGCCGAATTGTGCTTGTTAGTTGCCTATGTTTTGCTGAAATGTCGATTTATTTCTGTTTCGGCGAATTCCGGGCAAACTATCTAGATCTATATGTCCTATTTTTTGGGAAGATCATGCCGAATTATTGTATAACTTTGATGCATGCATGCATTTTTATAACCAATTTGTTTATTATTACCGTGCAGACATTTATGATGGTTAGTGGAACGATGGGGGACAGGTGGTTGCGGTCGGCGGTGTAAGACATGAAAGAAAATAACCTGACAGAGGTTTTATGTATGTGTTGAAGATGCAAAGGAATAGTTTGGCACGACCCCTATGACGAAGGTCATGTCGAAGCGCACTTGCTCATGACTGGTTTCATGTATGGCTATACTCGATGGATAATTGAAGATGAGGATGATGATGTCGACGACGCCAACGGGGCAGGCAATGATCGACAATGGTAGTGGGGAAGATGCCGTACATGGCGGCGGAGAAGGGGCCGGACATGGAGGCAAACAGAACATGGACTCCATGTTGCAGAGTTCGTCGGTACTAAGTTCAATCATGCGGGACCCTCATGTTCAAACATTGCTTCGCAAGGAGACGAGTACTGAGAGAGCTTCTTCTAGAGAGGAGGCTAAGCTGTAGCAACTCATGGTAGACTCAAACACTCCATTGTATGATGGTTGCAATCCTGAGGTGACCCGCTTGAGTTTCATGCTCCAACTCCAGAAGACGAAGGCTAAACACAAATGGACCGACACTAGCCTTGATGAGCATCTCAAGTACCTAAAGTATGTTCTTCCCACGGGGAATCTGTGTCCTATTAGTGTGGATGAGGCCAAGAAGATTGTGTGCCCTCTTGATCTGCCACAAGTTAGATACCATGCATGCATCAATGATTGCATAATTTATCGGAAGGAGCACATGGAAAAAACAAGTTGTCCGGTGTGCAATGCTTATCGATACAAGAAGGCCGGGAAGAAATATCCCCAGAAAGTTGTATGGTACTTACTGATCACTCCCCATTTCCAGCGGTATTTCGTAGATCCCAAGGAAGCAAAGCTCATGCGCTGGCAGTAGGAGAGGAAGAAGCCCTGACGGTGGAGATGATCCAAAGCTGAGACACGTCAAGGATGGAAGTCAGTGGAGAGCGTTGAATGGCTTCTATCGGTATTTTGAATGTGATGCAAGGAACATCGTGCTTGGTGCGTGTACCGATGTCATGAATCTGTTTGGCAACTAGAACACCAACCATAGCACATGGACCGTGTTTGTATGGATGCACAACCTCCCCCATGGAAATGCATGAAGTCGAAGTACATTCACATGAGCATGCTGATTCAAGGGTCGAAACAACCAGGAAATGATATTAATCTATATCTAGGGGTACTTCAAGAGGAGTTAGACATGTTATGGAAAACACTGACCAAGACATGGGACGCCAGCAAAGGCGAGTATTTCTAAATGAGAGCCACGCTGATCATGACGGTGCACGACTATCTTGGTTACAGATATGTCACAGGCCAGGTGTGCCATGGATATGGCAGATGCACCGGTGCATGGATGATACAACGTCTCAGCAGCTAACATCAAGGAAAGATGGCGGGTCTAGGAAAATCGTGTACATGGGACATCGAACATGGCTCGATCCGGACGACCCATGGAGAAACCGTGGAGATCTATTCAATGGTCACGTTGAGCATCGAGGACCTCCACATAAGCGGAGCGGTGCCGAAATCGATGAGCTGTTGAAAAACGGGGAACAGTGCCCCGCGTCGGGAAAGATGATGAAAAAGGCACCGGAGCCGCTGCTGAAGGTATGGAAGATGAGGTCTGTGTTCTGGGACTTGGAGTACTGGCACATATCTGTAAGAATGTCCTGATTGCCTTGATCAAATGCATATCTATAAGAATGTCCTTGAGAGTTTGCTCGCGACACTGATGAACATGCCGGGTGAGACCAAGGATGGGCCGAAGGCAAGAAAAGACTTGCAAGATCTGGATATCAAGGAAGATCTGCACATTCCGCCCCGTAAAAAGTCAGACGAGACAGAGACGGAGACAGAGGCGCGGGAGAAGAAGGGCAAGAAACTAAAGGAAGAGGGTTATTGCCCCCCTTCTTGCTTCACCTTAAGTCAGGCTGCGATCGATCAATTCTTTAAGTGCCTTACCAGAGTCAAAGTTAGTTCTGATTACTGTGGCAAGATAAGCAGATATCTGGACATGGACAAGAAAAGGTTCAGCGGGATGAAGTCCCATGACTGTCATGTGATAATGACGCAGATACTACCTGTTGCCCTTAGAGGGATAATGGACAAGCACGTCCATGACACGCTTATTGGTCTCTGCAACTTTTTCGATGCCATCTCTCGAAAGTTGATCAGTGTGAAGCAGCTCCGAAGGCTATAGGAAGATATCATTGTGATACTGAATGAGCTTTAGATGTACTTCCCGCCCGCGTTCTTTGACATCATGGTGCATCTGTGTGTCCATATTGTGGATGACATAATAGACCTGGGGCCGTCATTCCTACACAACATGATGCTGTTTGAGAGGATGAATGGGATCATCAAAGGATTCGTTCGTAACATGTCCCGTCCAGATGGAAGCATTGTCTAGGGCTATCTGACACAAGAGTGCATCTCTTTATGCGAGAATTTTCTATATGACGCAGACCAGCCACCTGGTGTTGGTGTTGGTTTGCCCGTTAACAAGAATGATGGGAGGTTCGAAGGAGAAGGTCACTCCAATGGTCGCAGGGAGCTGCAGGTGGCATACTCAGATCGACGCAACGACTTTGACAGAGCAAACTTGGTAGTGCTACAACAACTAGACGAGGAAGATCCTTTCGTGGCACCGCACAAAGAAATTATCGCAAAGAAGTATCGTGACCGGGGGGTATGCAGGACGGACACCGAAGTTACTAGAGAGCACAACTCCACTTTCCAACATTGGTTCAAAGAGCATATTATTGCTAATCCCCTGGAAGAGGGCTCTAAGGACGGCTTGGTCATAAACGCCTTAGCAAATGGATACACGTTCTACACGAAGGCCAAAGATATGGACAGTGATAATCAGAACTCAGGGGTGACGATGGAATGCATGACCGGTAGCGACAACGACGCAACTGAGAGATTTTACGGAAGGGTCAAGGAGATCTGGGAGCTTGACTACTCTAGACTGCACAACACAACGATCTTCCGTGTCAGATGGGCTAAGAATGTCGAAAGAGAAAACCGGTATTTCACTACCATGACTATACCCAACGCTAGGAGCGCTACCGTGAACGCTATCGCAAAAAACGAGCCATGGGTACATGCTAAGCACATGACACAATGCTTCTTCATAACCGACCCGTGCAATACCAGTCGTGTTGTCGTGAAGAGAGGCAAAAGGAACATCATTGGAATGGATGGAGTTGCCAACTAGGAAGACTACGACCAGTACGGCAACCCAATGAGGGAAGATGACGACGAAGTATATGTCAAAAGAAGAATCAATACTACATTACCTAAGAAAAATTGTACTCCATGGAAAAGGAAAAGTCACAATGAGGGGCTCAATTATTCTTCAACGAACAAGAAGGGAAAGAAGCTCACTCAAAAACGAAAACGTCAACGCTGAGGAACCATATGTTATCGATCAAATGATGTAATATATATTTTCCTATTTTGTATACACACTTAGCCATTATGCATGGGTCCAATGATGTAATATATATGTTCCTATTTTGTATAACTACTTAATCGTCAAATGATGTAATATATATCGCCTTCCCTTCGTTCACTGTTCTCGAAAAAAAGTGATAGAAAATAAAGGAAAAGAAAATAGAAGAAAACAAATAGGAAAACTGCTATAGGTATTGGTTATAGCAGTAGCGCTTTCTGAAAAAGAGCTACAGCTAGTCAAAGTAGCAATAGCGGTTTCCTTATAAAACTGCTATAGCTACCTGTAATAGCAGTAGCGCGTTTGGTTTAAACGCGCTACTGCTATGTCAACTTAACCCCCAAAGTCCCTCTCTCTCTGCTTCATCCCGCCTCTTTCCCCCCCAAATCCCCACTCTCTCTTCCCCCATCACGCAGCCGGAGCCCTACCCTCACCGCGCCCCTGCGCTCGCCCCCGACCTCGGTGCTCGCCCCGACCCCAACCCTTACCCCGGCTCCGGCGCTCGCCCCCGACCCCGGCGCTGGACCCCGACTCCGACCCCGGCCCCGGCCCCGACCCCGACCCCGGCTCCGACGCTCGCTCCTGACCTCGGCGCTCGACCCCAACTCCGACCCCGGCCCCGACCCCGACCCCTACCCCGACCCCGACCCCTCCCATCGTCGGGCTTGCACCCTCTGTAAGCCCCCACTGCTCCTCCTCTCTCTACTAGCTAGGGTTCTTTGGTTAATTTACTTAGGTTTTAGTTAGGGCAGTAGGTTAATTAGGTTATTTATTTAGTTATGAATTTAGTTAGTTAATTATAATTAGTATTTAAAAACAGAATTAGTTTAAGCAATTGTCCAAATCAACATCCCTTGTTAAAGCAAATTTAGGTAGGCTAAATTTTACTTTCAAATATTGTTATGACTTCTTTCATTTTTCTTCAAGTTCTATATTTTTCTTCCTTTTATATGCAAATTTGAAGTGGACATGTGATGTTTTGGACATGTCATATTTGGAATTTGGACATGCGATGTTTTGGACATGTCATATCTGGAAAATGATGATTATGTGTAGGGTAAATGATCCGAGTGGCCTATGTTACGCTGGAATGTTGATTCATTTTTGTTCCGGTGAATTTCAGGCGCTCGATATGTCCATTTTTTAGCAAAGGTCATGCTGAAATTTTCTGTGAATTTTGGCATGACCTGTGCTAGATAGTAGGCATATCGAGTGCCGGGAGTTGCTGGGAAACGACATTCCGGCAAACATAGATCTTTTTATGTCATTTCTAATTTTTTTCCATAGTTTTAGAATTAAACGAGGAGGCTTAATCATGGGAAACAATGTCAAACAACGAAGAAACCGGGCCTTCTGACCAAGAGGCACACGAGATGGATTATGAGGGTGGACAAGAGTACCTCGACTTTTTGTCTGCTAAGCAACGTCAAGGTTTGCAGGTCGACCTTGATGATGGTACTGACATCAACATCGACACCGATGGCGTCGACACCGATGGCGGCACCGAGACCGACGGGTAAGATACCGGCAGGGAAGGTACTGGCGCCGATGCCGCTACTGAAAAGAAGAGCAGAAGAAGTAGAGGATACGAGAACCTAACAAACTAGGCATTGGACGACTAGTGATCACAAAGATGGCACCTGGCAAGTTTAAGCCATTACAGCCAGAAGAACCTCACAAGTGCTATGGGAACCAAGTAGGATGCAGCCTACGAGAATGCGCGAGCATCAACGACGATGACTTAAGGAGTAAAGAACATTTGAGGCAGTTGCTCCTGACGAAGTTGCACAAGAAATTCAAGTTCCCCGACCGGGATGATAACATAGAACAACCATGGGATGATCCAAAGATGAAAAAAATTAACAATCACACCATGAGCATGTTCAGCAATGATTTGGCCTCATGGAAAGGGAGGGTGAAACAAGCTATTGAGGGTAAGGAACCCCTGTCCAAGATTCTGGAGGAAAACCCGACACTTACGGAATAGGAGTTCGGAAAGTTCGAGGACACTTGCACTACCAAGGCAGCAAAGGCTAAGGCTGCGAAATTCAAGAGCCTTCAGCAAAGGAACACAGGGAAGCATCGCCTCAGAAGCCGTGGCTACCTCGGTAAAAGGCCCATATGGGATAAGGAGGACACAAAACGTGAAGCCGCGGGTCTCCCAGACTCCTTCACGAAGTTCACCAACCCCTTGCAGCATCACTTCATTAGGGCCCGATACAAGTGGGACAAGGAAAAGAAGGTTTTTACACGGACCAGATCACGAGGAGATTGATTAGACTACTGCTAATTATTATTTTACCACCTTACATTTAGCTCCAGATCTAGTTGACTACACATTCCTAAATGGTTCACGTTCCTTCTGCAGGAGAAGCAACACCAGCTTGCAGCCGAAAGCCCTACTTCTCCGATGAGGCCCAAGTGGGAAACCCCTCTCAACCGGACCTTGAACAAACTTAAGGGACTCCCTTTGGGTGAACATCCGCAATATGGTCGTGTGCACGGCGCCGGAGACAGCGCCACGTGGAAGGTGTTTTACAACAAGGGCCCGGAGGCCAAGAAGCAGAAAAGAAGTTTAGTCAGGCAGACAACAACGAGAAGATGAAGCTTGTGTTCAAGAAAAAAGCAGCTGAGGACGCGAAAAAACAGCCCAGGAGAAAAATGAGTTGCTACAGCAGGCAGTCAATGTAGCTGTAACTGCCTGTAGAAATGATTTCGCTACTAACTTGGTCCCGGCTATCATCAACTGGACGAAGGAAAATCTAGACAAGATGGTACATGATTTCTCGTTGCCCAGTTTCGTCACGAGCAACTCCGAGAACAACAACACCACCGCACCATCACTTGCTCACGCAACCGAGCCTCCTCTCGCACCCGCACCCGCTCATAGTAGCCCGCCGTCAGTCTCTGGTGCGCTAGGCGGGCCTTCATCTTTGGCTGAGCTGGATGCCCTCATGGTAATTACAAGTCACACGAACATATATATCTAGAATATTCCATTTCCGTTGCCTTCCGGATGTTTTACACCGCAGACATGTGTTTGTAGGCTGACGAAACCCCGTGCACCGTACTCTACTTGATCAAAGGCTAGAAGGTGGATGTGGGAAAGGGGGTGATAACAAAGCCCTTGGATCTCATGTTCCACAACTAGCCGATGCCCGCTGGGCACTTCAGGGTTACCTTGTCCAGTGTGACATTGGGGCACGAGGATTTGCCTCCTCCATTACACCTAGGGGGAGAGGACGACGAGACCCCGCCATGGATTGAAGCTGCAAGGGTTGGGTGCTACGATGGACGAAGAATCTTCTTAGTCTGGAGCCGGCCGAGAGCACACCAATAACCACACATCAACAAGCATGTATGTAGACCACCACCCCGCCTACGCAATTACCAGCTCATGTAGTGCCGGGTGAGAGCGGCGAACGACGTGATGAAGGGGGTGCAATAGTACTGGCTGATGTAATCGGCCCCGTAGAACAGAAAATGGATGATGAGACGGAGGAGATGGAGGACCCAACGGGTTTCCTCAATACAAATGCGTATGAGGGTGACTTAGATACACTATAAAAAAATACACTTCCATGAGGATACGTGTTTGTCATAGTAGGTCACGTTTTCTATCATGCATGTACATGCATGACGATTTTATGACAGAATGAAGATAGTCATACCTGTGATGTCGTTGAAGTGTTACATGACATTACCAAAATTATCATCACATAAGTGTTCACTTCCATGACGATAAATGCCGCATCATGGAAGTGATTTTGTCAAGGGTGACCGACATGTGGCATCGACCGTAATGGGTCGCATTAAGCTATCAGATCCGGTTTTGGATCCGATAACCCACTAACAGCGATGACCAATGCCGATTTTCCACGTGTAAAGTTCTCATTGGTCAATGTCGGTGTCAAAACCGGCGGATCTCGGGTAGGGGGTCCCGAACTGTGCGTCTAAGGCGGATGGTAACAGGAGGTAGGGGACACGATGTTTTACCCAGGTTCAGGCCCTCTCGATGGAGGTAATACCCTACGTCCTGCTTGATTGTTCTTGATGATATGAGTATTACAAGAGTTGATCTACCACGATATCAGAGAGGCTAAACCCTAGAAGCTATCCTATGGTATGATTGTATGTTGTCCTGTGGACTAAAACCCTCCGGTTTATATAGACACCGGAGGGGCTAGGGTTTACACAAGGTCGGTTACAAAGGAGGAGATATACATATCCGTATCACCTAGCTTGCCTTCCACGGCAAGTAGAGTCCCATCCGGACACGGGACGAAGTCTTCAATCTTGTATCTTGTATCTTCATAGTCCGGCCAAAGGATATAGTCCGGCTGTTCGGAGACCGCCTAATCCTGGACTCCCTCAGTAGCCGCTGAACCAGGCTTCAATGACGACGAATCCGGCGCGTAGTGTTGTCTTCGGCATTGCAAGGCGGGTTCTTCTCCAAATTTTGAATGTTTGTCAAGTAGTGTCCGGACCCATAAATGTTGGACATCTTGGCTTGTGCGCCCAATAAGGGCTATCCTCCACGCGTCGAATGAATACGAGGAGCCAGGGTGTTTTTACATTCACCCCCTAGCTAGATGAATAAATCGTCTATTAAAGGGATGGGGATTCTTAGATCCAACCCATACCATCCTCCCGCAGCGAGAATCCATCAGAGCGCGCCACGGAAAAATCCATTCCAACATGGCCGACCACCGCAGCTCCTCCTCCCACCCCCGTAGCCCTAAGCCCGGTGATTGGGAGAGATGTTCCGTCCCACATAGTCGATTAATCAAACTACAGACTCAGGGATTCCTCCCTCCAGCGAATATGGTTCCCGTCCGAGCCGGGCTCGCCACCTACAATGGCGGGGAGCAAGCGGAGAGCTTCCCCAGCCTCTCTACGGGGGAGCGGGTGTGCCCTTGTGCCCTACTAATTAAGGGGACTCAGATTTCCAATTCATCCATTCCTCCGCGGGCTCCTGGAGTTTTACGGCCTCCAACCGCATAATTTCACACCTGCCTCCATATTACACATTGCCGGCTACGTTGCCCTTTGCGAGTTATTCCTGGGCTGTGAGGCTCATTTCGAGCTGTGGAAGAGGTTATTTTGCCTCGTCCCTCGCACACAGAAGGGGTCACTTTATCAAGTGGGCGGAGCCGAAATATGGCGCGTCGTCGAAACCGGATACCTGTCCGGTACTCCGAAGAAGACGTCCGAAGACTGGCCTTCAGAATGGTTTTATATGGAGGACGTCCCTCTTCCGGACCCTGTTCAGCGGGGTCTTCCTGAGTTCAACAATGCTCCTCTGAAGAAACACCGAAGCTGGCGCCCACGGAGCCCCCAGGAGGAAGACAACGGAGAAGTCCTTTACCTGATGAACCGGATTAAAGCGCCGGCTCAATTAGGATTGACGGTAATCGAAGTTATGTCAATATGCATAATGCGGGGAGTGCAGCCGCTTCAATATCGAGGGCACCCCCTGTGGTGTTTTAATGGGGAAGATGATGCCACGCATTGTGGGCATAAGGGACCGGACTCTGCTGCTGCTTTAGCAAAAATTCTGTCTGAATTGTTCAAGGGAGAGGAAGAGGAGTTCATCCGCATTAAGCCATGGGATGGATTCTCCATTTACAACCCTCCAAGATGGGTGTGTTATATCTCCTTACTCCCATTCTTCCCGCATTTTTTGTCGTAGGTACTTACCTTGCCATTTTATGGCAGGAACTGTGAAAAGCTATAAGGGAGGTCAACAGCCCATCTCCACAACCAGAGGACCCTAACCGGGCCCTTGGTCCCGGACTCGAAGAAGATCCAAACATATTCGTGGAGCTGATAGACAGGCAGTTCTATCAACTGAGCTGTAATGACGCCATGGTGGCCATCATGGCCGACTATCCCGGACTGCTCCCTGCATCGCACGTAAGAAAAACCAAAATCCCAACTCCAAAAACTAGGATCCCCTTGTAGACACTTCACCTACCATATACCTATGGTGTTTTATAGGGAAGGCATTCGGGACGCCGTGCCGAACCCGCAGCAACTCGCCAACAAGAGGCACCGAGGCCGGGTAGGCCAAAGAGGAAGGCGGTCAGGACAGAGATGTCGGCGCAGAGGTATGAAAAAAAACTCTGCTCCATGGTTGTCGTCTTTCTCAAAATGTAATGACGTCCATGTTTCTTTAATAGAAAAAATGCTCACCGGAATATTTCCGGCGAGGCTACCGATCATGCTTCCACCGGTCGGGCTCCAGAGCCGGACATAGAGGCGGAAGCCGACATGGGACAGACACTGGATACTCCTCCTACAAAAGATGCGGATAGACTGTCCGCTACAAATTCAGAAGTGGAGAGCACCATGAATCATAGGCGTCGCCAGACCGTACTCCGTGACGCTTGCTTCTCCCTAGAGGCATTTGATGCCTTCAATTCTGGAGACGCATACCTCCGTGATGCTCAAAATGATCTAGCCAGAGCCACGGACCAGTATGTAAGGGATGTACGGGTAAGTAAATCTGACGATTACATGTATCAGTAGCCCCTGAGACTTGAAACATTTGACGCAACTGATTTAAGGATCAATATTTATGCAGGTTCTTACTGAGAAGAATACCCAACTGTCTCAAGAGCTGGACGAGTGCAAGGCCCAGCTGGAAGCCGCTGTTGCTGCATTGAAGGAGTCCACAAAGGGTTCCCCTGGTAACTCTTTTGTCTATTGCAAAGAATATCAGTACCAGGTAGTATGCGGCGTACATGCATACCTAACAATAGATGTTGCAGGTGGCCCCAGAGTGAATCCGGAGGCCGTGGAGGCGGATATGGCATGTGATGATTGACAGCCAAACGCTGGCGAGCGCGTGCTGACGCGAGTCAGGCAGGAGAAAAACGATCTCCAAGATGCCAATATCCGGCTGGGTGTGGAACTAAAGGATGTCCGAGTCCAGCTTGCGGACTCCGTGAAGGAGAATAAATGGCTTCAGCGCGACATTTTTAGTAAGTGCTTGAATGAACTTTTTAAAGGAGTTCGGCGAAGCAGCCTGCTAACAGCGTTATATCTGCAGGTATGCTGACGGGTCATCCCACGGAAGAGATGCCTGGGTCCTTGGGTGATCTTTTGCCGGAGCTCTCACAACTGCACGAACAAGTTCGGCAGGTGATGTAGAGTATTGCCCAAGCCTTGTGGCCGTCCGCGTCCCCACCAGGAGGCATGGGGGAGCTTATAGAGAAGCAGAAGGGAGCACGACGACGCTTCCGGTTATGGAAGATATCGGCCTGTCGACAGGGTGCACGGGAAGCCTGGGCTATGGTGAAGACATGATACACCAAGGCTGACCCAAACCACATGGCCGAGGTCGGACCTGTGGGGCCAGATGGGAAAGAAATCCCTGTCAGTTTAGTGTATGATCAAGTAGAGTTAGCTGCAAAGTATTCCCAACAGGATTTTAGGCTAGACAGCCTGTTGGATGGTACAGAAGAAGAATTTAATTAGTCTTAGTGACTGTGTACTTCAAGTGACATATGTAATGTCCCTAGCCGGATTGTAAATCATTTGTCATGGCGGACCTTTTCGCTTCGACCTCTAGACCCAATAGTCCGGAGTGAATCCGAATACCCACTCGATTATATAAAAACTGGGGTATGCATGGAAACCAGGCGTAGGGGTCATAAGTGCTTGAACAAACAAGTACCCAACTAGCTATGTTATATTACATGGATAGTAAGAAACATCTTCCAGGGAGAATAGTTCTGTTAAGGGTTCCTTTCCCTGGGTAGGCATGCACTAATGTGCATGTCCGAACTGCGGGACGCAGGCTAAAAAATTCTGGGGGCATGTAGTAATTTAAATGAAAGTCATCTTTTATTCACCGACCAAATATTCCCTTAAGAACGATAGCTTTCGGCTTCACCCAGTCTGAGGTACACATCCGGCTGACCCGACAATAACAATCGCAGAGGTGCTCCCCTTATGTCCTAGCCAAATTAACGAGAACGTAGGGCATAAACACAAGAGCCAGGCAACCTAGCTTGGCCAAAACTTAAGTCATATCGATGCATATAATGGCGAAAAAAGGTACATGCGGAAGAATAACACATGTGCGGGGCATGAAGCCCGGAAAGATTATTAGATTAAGCTTCTGTATAAGAAGCCCCCAGGTATATTGAACACGGTTAACGCGTCAAGGTTATGTAGCCAAGACACAAGTATAGCCTAAAAAGGCTTTGAAAGGAGGAGAGAAAAAAGGAAAGAAAGAGAGAAGAAACAAATGTGCAAAAATTGACGGAGGCAGGGAGATGAAGACAGAGTCCGGTGCTAGGCGTAGAATATTCGGAGTCTGGCTGCGTTCCATGGGTTTGGCTAAAGTCGATTATCCGATGCATCCCGCAGACGGTACGCCCCACCGGTCAGAACCTGGTCTATAATGAAGGGACCTTCCCATTTGGGCTTGAGCTTGTTCTTTTTCTTCTCTGGCAGGCGTAGAACTAGTTCGCCAATGTTGTAGGCTTTGGCCCGCACTTCTCTGCTATGATACCTTGGAGCATGTTGCTGATAGAATGCGAAATGGGCTTTTGTCACGTCGCGCTCCTCCTCCAGGGCATCCAAATTGTCTTGTCGATCGAGCTCGGCCTCTCTTTCTTCGTACATGCGCACTCGAGGTGAGTCATGAATTATATCACAAGTCAGCACCGCCTCAGCGCCGTACACCATAAAAAATGGTGTGTATCTGGTAGTGCGATTCGGCTTGGTCCGCAGCCCCCATAGTACGGAGTCGAGCTCCTCTACCCAATGCGTGTCTGATTCCTTTAAGGACCGCACTAATCTAGGTTTAATGCCGCTCATGATAAGACCATTTGCCCGTTCGACTTGACCGTTAGTTTGCAGATGATAGACAGAAGCACAATCAAGCTTCATGCCCATGTTGCTTGTAACACCCCGGATATAATTGACCTTATCTATACTCCAACTCTTGTCGTTTCCAGCACTAAGTTATTTTATTTTCCTCGGGTTCGGGTTTTTGTCTCTGTGTGTTGTTGTCTTTGTCCTGCATCTCATATCATGTCATCATGTGCATTGCATTTGCATACGTGTTCATCTCATGCATCTGAGCATTTTCCCCGTTGTCCGTTTTGCATTCCGGCGCTCTGATGCGGAGCATCCTACGATCATCCCCATGTACACTTCGACTACTCCCAAGCCCCAAGAGGACATACGATGAGACCTCGACCAAACGCCATTGGACACAAGGTGAACTCACTCCTCTTCGAACCGTCACTTTCCACATCTGAGACATGGCTACTACCTCATGCATGGACCTTGCATATACTCAGGTACAACTGAGACGACCATGGAGGATCCAAGGACCAAGGCCAAGCATGGAAGAGGAGAAGGAAGAAGAAGCAAGGACAAGCTTCTGGAGAGCCCGGAACTTCCAGCCTCCGCCTGGAACTTCCAGCCCCCGGAGCTTCCGACCTTCCCGGAACCTCCGGCCCCGGAGTCCAGACCAGCCCCGAGCGCGCCAACTCTCAGGATAGGCCGGAACCCGGCCGGAACCTACCCGGAACTTCCGGAGCCCGGAACTTCCGACCTGCCTGCGTGCAAAGACTCGGGCCAAGGGCCCATGTATCCCCCGTCTCACTTACCCCTTCGTGGGCTAGCACTATATATACTCCCCCACCTCCTCCTAGTTAGGGGTAGCGTTGTGATAGCTCATTTGAGAGATAGAGCTTCGCTCATCCATATCGGATCTACTCCTTGAGAGAGACCGCGGCCCCTCTTCGCAGAAGATCCACCTTGGATTCAAGACCCCTTTACGGGAAGATCCCCTTGTGGATTCAAGACCTCCTCACGGAGAAGAACTGGTTACCCTATGTATCGTCCTTTGTTGGATTTGGATCGTGTATCTCTTTGTGTTTCGAGGATCTAGCACATGTATGACTATTTCTTGTTGGTTGAGTGATTCTCTCGTGTTTCCCCTCGTGATTTCCCTCGTTTCCCCCCTCGTGTTCCTAATGTTCTTCGCGGGATCCGCTCCTTTCGTGAAAGATCGGGCCACTAGGGTTCTACCCTACATCATCTTGGTATCATGAGCCACGTTGATCACGATTTCGGAGCCTCCCTTCTTTGTTTTCTATCCTAATTTTGTTGATTTCATCCTAAATTCGAAAATCCCCACCAAAAATAGCCCCAATTTTTTTTGTGATTTGTTGGTTTTGATGATGTTTTGTTGATTTTGATCCATGGATTTGCTGTGTTATAAGTGGATCTAGCATTCCCCATCTTTTCCCCCATTTCTATCGACGAAATCTTCCCAATTTTGACCTTGGAAATCAAGTTTTTCCGCCCCCGTTCTCAGATCTGAAATTTAGGGTTCGTCATGGAAGAAATTCCACGACCCCGGAACTTCCGGACTCCCCGGAACTTCCGTCCCCCGGAACTTCCGTCCCAGCCCCGGAACTTCCGGGCTAAGCAGAAAGTTTACCCCAAAAAACCCCAGACTCCCTGCACTTTTTCCGTGACCCCCAGAACTTCTGGCCACCCCCCGGAACTTCCGGCCCTAGGCCCGGAACTTCCGGCCTAACCAGAAACTTTCCCTGAAATTTCAGCATCAGCCTCTTTCACCGTTTTGGTCACAACTTTTCGCCCCGATCTCCGATTTGAGTGTTCTTTGGCTCGTTTTGAAGCTATCGACGTGCCCGAGGAATACACCTTGGTTTCACCACCTTTTTACCTCATCAAATTTTGTGCATTTTGGCATATTTTCCTAGGGCTTCCACCACATCATCCGCTACACCACCGCAGACTTCCGCAACCTAACCAATTTTGTTCCCCATCGCATATGTGGTTACTTGAGGAGTGATTTGAGTCTCCTAAGGTGTCTAGGATAATGAGGGATGGTTGCTTCTTCATCAACCACCACCACCACCATAACTTCCGCATAGGCTTACCAACCATACACTTCTTACCCCCCAACTTAACCCAATTTTGTTTGTGTTGTGAGTTGTGTCTCCTAAGGTCTTTCGGCTACTTAGGGACCGTGCTTCCAACTCCGACTCACATAACCCAATAACCCTCCACTTCCGCATTGCCTACTCGCATAACCCATCATTGCATTGCCGCAATCCCATTGAGCTTCCACAACACCACCACCGCATCCCGCTACCACCATTTTGACATTTGAGATTTTGAGTTCGCGGTTTTTCCGTTTCCTAAGGTGTTTCGGCTACTTAGGGACAAGTATCCATCATCTTGGTATCTCCATCAAGATCACCGCCACTCATCATCGACAAGGACGGTAACCTCCATATCATCTTGGTATCGTGGTATCCCTCCATTGTATATTCCCTTGCCATTGCATCGATAACCCCTAGCCCATTTTGCGTCACTTGCCTATCGAGACTAGCCATTTGAGTATTGCCGGCAATGTTACTCGTGCACATTAGTGATCATCGAGCTACACCTCCCATTTCATACATACCATACCATAGGTATCATCTTGTTATCATATCATCTCGTGTGCCTCAAGTTTGTTCCCGCATATACACAATAGCTATCTTGGTTTGTGCATTGTGCAAAAGTGGCCATACAAAAAAAAAGAATAAAGATTTTAAGCAAAGAAAAAGCATGAACAAAGAGCTTGTAAGAAAGTGCCATAGCATCATACCACATTGTCATATAAGATCATCTTGGATCATAACACCGGGAACCATATATACATAGGATACTTGGGATAGAAGTTGTTGCATTTTTGTCTCCTATAGGTTGTGCACAAGTGTCGTATCCGCCTATTGAGCAATCGTGCTAGTGTCTCTCTAGAGTTGTGCAACAAGAGCATTTTCCGTGGATTCCACATTTTGTGCTCATCCTTGGTTGCACGACCCCATTTATCTATCCGTGTGAGTGTTTCCGTGTGCCACATATTGCTATTGGTATACTTGTTACACTTGCGAATTTGTGAATCTCTTTCAAAATTATTGACTCTTGCTAACATTTTACATCAAATTTTTGTTCCACTATCCTCACCGAGCTCCACCATAAGCCTTGTGTAGGTGTGAGAAACCGACAAGAATTGGTACCAATTGTGCTATTTCCTTGTCCACATTGGAGTGATCATTGACCCACTTTCAACTTCGGTCAAGGTACATTTGGTATTCATTCTTCTCTTTCTCCACTCATATTGGCTCGAATCTTGTGATGGATAGGCAAGGCATTTCATCTCCGGTCTTCCACAACAACGGCGGCGTGTACAACTACATCGACAACAAGCTTTCCGCACAAAAGGAGGCGCAAGATGCAAGGATGGAGGAGATTCGGACCTTGTTGATCAACCGTTCTTCCCCTTCATCATCCTCAAGGCGGCGACGTTCAAGTCACAAGTCTTCGGAGCGCAAAAATGATGCAAGCGCAAGTCATCCTCGTCCACATCTCCATGGCGACCACCATCACGTTTGTGATCCACCTCATCAGGAAGGGAAAGTCACCTCCAAGCAACATGTGCACGACGATGACGAACGACATCTACATCGAGCTAAAGCACGACAACGACATCATCATCATGAAGATGCTCCACAAGCGCAAGTGCACAAGTCCCAACAAGCACTACCTCACGCCAAGTCGAAGCTTCATGAGCACAAAAGAAGACCGCGAGATGACCACCACAAAGACGGCGCTACGGCTACATCAACCACTTCGGCATATTCGCCAAGTGTTCTCAAGGCATCTTCGCCTTTGGACGTACGGCATCTTCGCCTACTTCCCACGTGTACGCCTACATCGACTTCATCAAGTCCAAGGCGACTACCTACGAGCGAGGGCGACACTCCCATCTTCGGAAGCCCCTCAAGGGAGATGGCCGAGCATGGGAATTTCCCTTCGGTCATGGAGACGTGCTATGAGGTGCCACATCATATGGACCTCCTACAACAAGACGGCGACAAGAAGGTCGACCTAGGGCCATCCCCTTCGACCACGGCGACGAGCACGAACCTCTTCAACAACATGAAGACGGCGGCCATATTGGACTCATACTCCGAGTCAAGCTACGAGACCGCACATGAGACCTTATCTTTGGTCTTAGAGGAGAGTGATGATGTGCCATCTTTGGCCTTCATCCATGGCTACGACTACGACATGATTGAGCATGGAGACATTTGCACCTACATCTCTCCGACACCCACATAGGACGAGATGCCCAAATTGCCATGTGAGGAGAGCCACCACCACATGGGTGACATGAGTGACTCCACCCTACATGACATTGAGAGCATTTCCTATGAGAGGATGAGTGTGACCACCACTAGCCCCACACTTGAGAGCATGCCACACATCCTATGTGAGGTTGAGAGCCATTTGAGTGACTCCACCAACCATATGAGTGAGAGCATCCAAGAGGGAGTGAGTGAGCCACAACACTTAGTGAGTGAGGTAGTTGACACGACACGTGAGGCCACTTTGATTTCTAATAACTTAACCTCTACTCCTAGTGTGTTTTCTTCTTTGGTGCTAGGTCTCCTACATGATGACGTGCCTATCCTCGACGAGTCCATACCTCCAATGGAGACAACGATGGCCATGGTGGAAGAAGATGCACCACCCACATGGTTCCATTACGATGAAGATGACCACGACTTGGTCTTCGACACCTCACCTACAACACATGAGAGATGCTCCAAAGGTAACATAGGTGATGGTGCTTCTCTTGTCCCACTAGTAGACTATTTTACGAATGATTGCTTGCATGATGTTGACACACCTATACCCATTCTTCATGCTAGTGCGACTTATTCATGTCATGACTTACCTATTTATGGCAAATATGATGATGAGCATGTTGATTTGCCTAGTTGTGATGCTATGCTCCATAGGGTATCATGTGAAAATTCTATTGGTCACATCATGTTTGACAATCCATTAACCTTGTCATATGCTATGAGTGAGATATCCCATATTGCATCATTTCAATCTCAACATAGTGACTATGCATGCCCCATTCACATAAATCCCATTTGCACTTGCGGCATAGATGACGAGATGATGGTCATTGGTTTTTGTTTTTCATGTGATGATATTGCCATGCTTCCTTTACATGATTTGTGCAATTCATCTACTATGCCATGCCATGATCACATTGTTCCAAATATGCATTGTTTTGGATGTTGTCAATATTCTCTGTGTGATGTCTCCATTAATGATCATGAGGAGACTCCCATAGTTTCCTCATACATATTAAGAGATTTTGATGCATTCCATACATTGCATGATTCTCATAATTCCTTGCACCGTATGCATTCCATGAATAACAATGCTCTACATATTTCTTGTGATGCATTACACAATTTGAGTCTCCATTATGCTATACATAACAACAAACCTATCATGATGGATGACATGTTTCTATATCACACATCTCATTTATTTGAGCATTGGCTATTTTGTGCTAACCAACACAAGCACGTGTGCATCATGATGGATGATGTGTACATCTATCACGCACACACAATTTTCCCTTTGTCTTTGTTCTGTGTAGGTATTCACGTATACTCGTCAACCTCTCAATCCCAAGAGTTGACGAAAAGAGCTCTTGAGAGCATAGATGACTTGGGATCCCGTGAACTACCCTTCCCACCACTCTCTTCACGCAACGACTACGCGCATCTCTCTCAATTGGATCTCACATGGCTATGGGCTATATACCGCTTCTGGCTTCTTTCTCATTTTACCATGTTCACTTTGCATTCTATGCTTGCTTCTATGCCTTTGCCATGCAATTGTGACCCTTTCTTGCATCTACCCATGATTCACCATTATGCTACTCCTATTTGTATTTGCAAGCTTGGTGGATATCCTTGTTGCTATTACCATGTTTATCATGTGCCTCAAGCTATTGATGCTATTTTGCTCATATCCTCCTTTCATGCTTGTGCTATGTCATGTGAATTATTCATGCACACTATTTGCACCCATGACATGCTTGCCATGATTCCTTCTAGTATGTAACATCTTTGCACTACTAGCTTGCTTGACTTAATCACCATGATTGCTTGCTTTGTCGCATCACCCATGTTCAACTCTTACATGCTTTCTTGGGTTGATGACATATATTCTCGTGCCTCTCACATGATACATCTTGTTCATTGTCACTTGCCTCCAATTGTTGCATATATGCTTATTGATCTTGGAGACTTGGACACTTTACTTGTGATGCATGCTTGCTTGATTGCTCCTATTGTATTTGGTTGTTCTCGCATCATATGCGTCCATACTATGAAATGCTCCCTTGTCCTTTCTTATGATGAGCATGATGCATACACTTGTTGGGTATCTTACCACACGAATGATTGGTTTTGCATTTCCGCTAACCTCATTTGTTTTTCCGAGTGTTTGTCATGTTCTTTCATTTTGAAGGATTCACAAGGCGATACCATCATGAGACAATTTGGTCATGTGAAGGCATACACGATGTGCAACACCAACATTTGTGATAATCTCCTAACGGTGAACTCCTTCCCTTTGAGCAATCCTCAATTACTCATATTGGATGGGTCACTCTTTCATTGTTGTCTCCTTGTTGTCTACATGATACATCTCGCGAACGAAGGAGCGATGTTGGAGATGGACCCCATGGACCTTCAAGTTAAGGAGTGCTCGGACTTAGTGGATGCGCCTCCGGACCACCACTTCTACCACGACATCGAGCTATGGTACAACAATCCCCATAACAAATTTGCACCTTATGCATGGACTGACTCATATTATGATTGCCATGTTGCATCTTGGCTTTATATGTCATCCATGATATATGAGCTTGTACATTTCCTTAGCAAATTTGTTGTGATCTTTCTTGATGGCATATTCATACATCATGATCATATTGCCCACCATCAATTGCATGATCACATAGTCACATTGAGCGCCAATTACCATGTTCATGCTTTTGATACACCGTCTCTCTATGACATCATTTTGCACCGTGGTTGCATTTATCATTTTCACAACACAATTGTGTGCATAATGAATGTTTTCACTCCCATGAATGCTTTGCATACCATTCCATCTCTTTTGGATAAGCTTCATGCACCTTGTCATGCTCAATCTTGTTGCACGGACTCATTCTTACATGACGGACACTTTGTGTGCTCTAACCATTGTATTTCCGAGTGTCGTTTGTGTTTGCTCTTTTTGCATGTATACCACTCCGGCGACACCTTGGAGTACTTGGATTGCGCAATGTCTTCCACTCCATCCAACTACAAGTCCGTCCACGACAACCGTTTCCATGGTGATGAGGTTTTCGATCCGATGTCGGATCTTTCCCAAGGGAGGGGAGATGATGCGGAGCATCCTACGATCATCCCCATGTACACTTCGACTACTCCCCAAGCCCCAAGAGGACATACGATGAGACCTCGACCAAACGCCATTGGACACAAGGTGAACTCACTCCTCTTCGAACCGTCACTTTCCAGATATGAGACATGGCTACTACCTCATGCATGGACCTTGCATATACTCAGGTACAACCGAGACAACCATGGAGGATCCAAGGACCAAGGCCAAGCATGGAAGAGGAGAAGGAAGAAGAAGCAAGGACAAGCTTCTGGAAAGCCTGGAACTTCCGGCCTCCGCCCGGAACTTCCGGCCCCCGGACCTTCCGACCTTCCTGGAACCTTCGGCCCCGGAGTCCAGACCAGCCCCGAGCGCGCCAACTCTCTGGATAGGCTGGAACCTGGCCGGAACCTGCCCAGAACTTCCGGAGCCCGGAACTTCCGACCTGCCTGCGTGCAAAGACTCGGGCCAAGGGCCCATGTATCCCCCCTCTCACTTACCCCTTCGTGGGCTAGCACTATATATACTCCCCCACCTCCTCCTAGTTAGGGGTAGCGTTGTGATAGCTCATTTGAGAGATAGAGCTTCGCTCATCCATATCAGATCTACTCCTTGAGAGAGACCGCGGCCCCTCTTTGGAGAATATCCACCTTGGATTCAAGACCCCTTTACGGGAAGATCCCCTTGTGGATTCAAGACCTCCTCACGGAGAAGAACTGGTTACCCTATGTATCGTCCTTTGTTGGCTTCGGATCGTGTATCTCTTTGTGTTTCGAGGATCTAGAACATGTCTGACTATTTCTTGTTGGTTGAGTGATTCTCTCGTGTTTCCCCTCGTGATTTCCCTCGTTTCCCCCCTCATGTTCCTTGTGTTCTTCGCGGGATCCGCTCCTTTCGTGAAAGATCGGGCCACTAGGGTTCTACCCTACATCATGCTCTGATCTCCTCCGGTGGTCCTTTCTACCTCTTTTAGTGTGTGGGGGTTAAACATTTCCGGATTGGACCGAGACTTGGCAAGCGGCCTTGGTTTACTACCGGTAGACCGCCTGTCAAGTTTCGTACCATTTGGACTTCGTTTGATACTCCAACGGTTAGCTGAGGGACCGAGAAGGCCTCGTTTGTGTTGCAGCCCAACACCCTTACAATTTGGCCCAAAACCCACCAAAACCCTTCCATCATCTAGAGCATTCGATCACGATCGCGTGGCCGCAAACCGCTCCTCATTCTGAGCTTCCTAGCTCCCTCTATGCCTATAAATAGATCCCCTCACAAAATTCCTGGGTCTCTTCCCCCTAACCCTAGATCTTTCCCTCTCCTCGCGTGCCGGACAAAGTTCCACCGACGGACATGTCCGGAGGCCTCCCACCGCCGCCACATGGCACTGCCTGAGTGGCCGCCGACTTCCACCGCTGCCGGAGCCCGCCGCGGCCCGTGCCTGGCCCGCCCGCGCCCGCGCATGGGCCAGAGGAGCTCGCCCGCGTGGCCTTCCACTCCTTGCTCGCGCGCCGCCCAGGATGCCTATGCTCGCCTGCGCCGCCGCCTGCCTCCCTCGCCGGCGGGCGCCGCCACATCGACCACCGCGGGACGCCGACCGACCACCGCCGACGCCGCAGGATGCCGCCAAGTCCACCCCGTCGCCGCCCCGTTCCTCCTCCGCCCGGATCCGGCGACCGTGCCTTCCTCCGGCGAGATCCCACCAAGTCCGACCACCACGGTGCCATCGCCGGTGACCTCGACTCCGTCGTGAGTAGTGCATCGCTACAGTGATACGACGATCCAGATCTGGGAGACCTCGGGTTGACCTAATTTTCCCTCGAACCCTAGTTTTTTTTTGCATTCTTGCACATGCTATAACTCTGCATCCGTAGCTCCGATTAGTGCGTGTGGCATATCAAAATGTTCATCTCGACGAGTACATCATTTCATCTCACTGCATCATTTTCATTTGAGCTCATCTTGATGCCCGAAATCTGTTTATGTTTTTGCCGTGCTTGCAATGGTATTTTCTGATCCCTTTTGGCTCAAGGTCACTAAGGGACTTTTGTTAAGTGCTTTGTGTAGCTTCATGCCATGCCTTAATTTGGCATGTTAAGTTCCTGTAGCTTGTAGTTTTCATGCTCTAAAGTGTGCTTCCTGATGTTAAATTCCAGACTTGTGTTAATTTCACTAAGTCTGAAACCTGTTATCATTTGCACTTTTGCCATGCTTGTTTGAACCTGCTAATGGAAGAATTAGCCGTAGCTCAGTGTTCATCTTTTGTCAAGCATCATGAGTGGATCCCCGCCATGTATTTTGTTGTCATGTTTGAGTGTTGTAGCATATTTATCTTGATGCATTTAGATGACTACTTGCTGATTATCGCAGACCGGTGCCATATTTGTTTTGCTTGCCATTTCCAAACCGTGCATCCGATTCCGGTGATCTTTATATCGATTTCAACCGAAATCACCTCACCTTTCCAGTGGAACTCTTGTATTTCCAAGTTGAGGCCAGGTTCAATCATTCCTTGTCAAATCTTGCATATGCATCACAAACCGCATCCCGCATATCATACCATGTTTGCATCATGTTGTTTGAGCATTGCACGTGGTTGATTGTGTTCCGTTTTCTTGTTGTTCTTGTTTGGGTAGAGCCAGGAGACGAGTTCGTGAACGAGGAGCCCGTTTAGTTCGCTTACGAGGATCAAGTCAACTCTGACAACTTTGCAGGCAAGATGACCACACCCTCGAAATCACTTCTATCTTTGCTTGCTAGATGCTCGCTCTTTTGCTATGCCTACGCTACGATACCTACCACTTGCTTATCATGCCTCCCAAATTGCCATGTCAACCCTATAACCCTCCATGTCCTAGCAAACCATTGATTGGCTATGTTACCGCTTTGCTCAGCCCCTCTTATAACGTTGCTAGTTGCAGGTGAAGATTGGAGATCGTTCCTTGTTGGAACATTGTTTATTGTTGGGATATCACCTTATTATCTTGTTATCTTAATGAACCTATATACTTGGTAAAGGGTGGAAGGCTCGGCCTTTTGCCTAGTGTTTTGTTCCACTTTTGCCGCCCTAGTTTCCGTCATATCGGTGTTATGTTCCCGGATTTTGCGTTCCTTACGCGGTTGGGTTATAATGGGAACCCCTTGACAGTTCGCCTTGAATAAAACTCCTCCAGCAATGCCCAACCTTGGTTTTACCATTTGCCACCTAGCCTCTTTTTCCCTTGGGTTTCCGGAGCCCAAGGGTCATGTTTATTTAGAGCGCCCTAGGCCAGTGCTCCTCTGAGTGTTGGTCCGACCGAGTAGACTGCGGGGCCACCTTGGAGCAACTTGAGGGTTGGTTTTACTCGTAGGATGTCTCATCTGAATGTGCCCTGAGAACGAGATATGTGCAGCTCCTATCAGGATTTGTCGGCACATTCGGCGGTGTTGCTGGACTTGTTTTACCATTGTCGAGGATGTCTTGTAACCGGGGTGCCGAGTCTGATCGGAATGTCTCGGGAGAAGGAATATCCTTTGTTCACCGTGAGAGCTTGTGATGGGCTAAGTTGGGACTCCCCTGCAGGGATTTGAACTTTCGAAAGTCATGCCCGCGGTTATGGGCAGATGGGAATTTGTTAATGTACGGTTGTAGATAACTTGAAACTTAACTTAATTAAAATGAATCAACCGCGTGTGTAACCGTGATGGTCTCTTCTCGGCAGAGTCCGGGAAGTGAACACGGTGTTGGAGTAATGCTTGACGTAGGTTGTTCTAGGATCACTTCTTGATCATAGTTGTTCGACCGTGCTTTTGCCTTCTCTTCTCGCTCTCATTTGCGAATGTTAGACACCATATATGCTAGTCGCTTGCTGCAGCTCCACTTTATACCTTGCCTTACCTATAAGCTTAGATAGTCTTGATCGCGAGGGTGCGAGATTCCTGAGTCCCCGTGACTCACAGTTTACTCCCAAAACCAGATGCAGGGACCGATGATACCGTTCCAGACGATGCGCTTGAGCTCAAGTGGGAGTTCGATGAAGACTCTCGCCGTTACTATGTGTCTTTCCTAGATGATCAGTAGTGGTGCCCAGTTGGGGCGATCGGAGACTTTGTCGCATGTGGGGGTTGATCTTTATTTTGGTACCGTAGCCGGACCATGAGTGTATTGGATGATTGTAATGTTATTCATGTATTTGTGTGACGTGGCGAGTGTAAGCCAACTATGTACCTTTTCCCCTTTTATCTATTTACATGGGTTGTTGTGAAGATTACCTTACTTGTGACATTGCTTTCAATGCGGTTATGCCTCTAAGTCGTGCTTCGACACGTAGGACATATAGCCGCACCGAGGGCATTACACGTTGGTAATCAGAGCCTTCCCCGACCTTAGGATCCCCCCTTGCTTGATCGAATCGTTGGCGTTGTTGAGTCTAGAAAAATGTTTTTAGTCATTTAGAAATTATATATCGGAGAGTTAGGAATTCTATTTACTCCCCAGTCCCTTCATCGCTCTGGTGAGGCATCCTGACGTAGAGTTTTGACTCTTCTCTTCTCAAATTTCACTAAAAAAATTTTAGGATCACGCGGGTATCTTGGAATCGTTCCGATCGATTTGTGACGAGAACATTTTTCTTGGTGCCTCCTGTCATTTAGGGGTTGTGGCAGTGTCCCAGGGATTTGAGCTCCGAGGTGTTGTCGTCACAATTTTATCGTTGAGATTCTGGAATACCTGAGTTTCGCCGACATCGAAAATCTCTTTTATGCAGTTGTTGGTGAGATAACCTCGACGCCACCCAGTACTGGGGCGGGAGTTCGGGAGTATTGCCATAACTCGTATAACGGATGCTTTTCGAAGGTTGAGGTAAATGATTTCCAAAGGTTTCTCGGTTATGTGTTGAAGGATGGATACAGCTGGATATAGGATTTGCTAGATTTGGGTGAGATATTATGCTTCCCCTCTATCCCCAACACCTGATTGCATAACCGGAATGGTTCGGGAGTTTCATAGGTGGGAATTCTTGTAGCTCTAGTTCTTCTTCCGCGGATATTTGGTTTGGGATTGGGTAATCCTCACCAAGTATTTGTTCTTGTTCGTACCTTGTTTTTATTCGTCTACCTCAATTCTAAGTGGCTTCTCAATTTATGGATATGTGACCATTTCAATTGGAATGCATTCGTTCATTTCGTTTGGATGTGAAGACTTTATGTTGCAATTTCAACCTGTTTGATTCAGCTTCAATAATTGTCTGTCAATGTGCTAATGGATGTCAACCTCTTCAGGATGGCTCCTCCAACGCGCACGACTCCGAATCCTGATCCGCCACCACCACCTCCACCTCCGGAGGCATGGCAAGCTGTGATTTCTGCTACCAATGCAAACACGCAGCTGATCATGCAACTTCTTCAAGAGAGCAACCAAGGGAACCAGGGTCATGGCAACAATCAGAATCAGTTTGCTACACTCAACCAGTTCCTTGCTTACCAGCCAAAGACCTTCAGCAATTGTGTTGAGGCAACAGACGCTGATGATTGGCTCGTGGACATATGCAAGCATTTCGAGTGCAGTAACGTCAGGCCTGAGGACTTTGTCAGGATCGCCTCCTTCCAACTCAAAGACCAAGCTACAGAATGGTTTCAGCAGTACAAAGATTCTAGAGGAGGCCGTGTGATTACCTGGGATGAATTCCGTCAAGACTTCAAAGCTCATCATGTTCCTCAGAGTGTGGTTGAAAGCAAGCGTGAGGAATTCCGCAACCTGAAGCAAGGCTCTATGTCTGTTTACCAGTACAACAAAATGTTTCAGAAGCTCGCCCGTTTTGCTAAGCAAGACGTCCCTGACGAGAAGAGCATGATATACCAGTTCAGGGGTGGTCTCAGAGAAGAAATTGAGCTAGCTCTCGATCTCTTTGAGCCCAAGAGGTACGATGAGTTTTACAACATGGCAATGAAGCAAGAGACTGCTCAACTGAAGTGCGATGCTTCCAAGAAGCGAGTCAGAGATGCAACTCCTTCTTCCTCAACTCAAGTGGCTAAGCAGCAAAAGTATTGGCTTCCTCCTCCTCCGTTCCGTCAGCCTTATCAGCAGAAGAGCAAAGGTGGCAGTGGATCTTCCCACCCACCCAACCCTGGCTTCCAGAACAAGACTTCGTCTCAAGCTCCAAGATCGGGTGCTCTGTATCACCGTCCGCTCTCGGAGGTCACGTGAAACAAGTGCCAACAGAAGGGTCACTATGCCAACAAATGCTTCAATCAGAGGCGTCTCCCTCCGCCTCCTCCTGTGAGATCGACAAGTACAGCTGTGGTCAAGCATAACCCCAAGCACGCCAAGGTCAACTTGATGAATGCAGCTTAGGCAGAGGACTCGTCAGATGTCATCATGGGTAACCTTCCTGTTAACAATGTTCCTGCAAAAGTTCCTTTTGACACTGGTGCATCGCATTCTTTCTTGTCATTCCCATTTGCATCAAAGCACAATGTTGATACTGAGGTTATGCCCAAAGTCATGCAAGTTGTTTCTCCCGGCAAGCTTTTGACTTCTAGTTTGGTTGCTCCCAATGTCTCTATCACGTTGGGCGACTACAAGTTTCTGTCCTCTCCAGTGGTCCTTGGTAACTCGGATATTGATCTTATTCTCGGAATGGATTGGATTTCTAAGCACAAGGCTAATCTTGATTGTGCTGCCAGGCAGATTCAATTGACTCATTCGTCTGAGGATGTAATTGTCTTTGGCGCTCGTGATGATACCATCCGCCTGTTTTCTCTCAATAAGAGGGATGAACTGGATGCCATATCTCAAATTCCAGTGGTTTGCGAATATCAAGACGTCTTTCCAAAAGAGCTTCCAGGAATGCATCCGCACCGGCCAGTTGAATTCGTCATCGATCTTTAGCCTGGCACGGAACCTGTTTGCAAACGTCCTTACAAGCTGGGACCTAAAGAGTTGAAGGAGCTGACGAAGCAACTCGATGAACAAGAGTGAATGGGTCTCATCCGACCTAGTTCTTCTCCGTGGGGTTGTGGAGTTCTTTTTGTGAAGAAGAAGGATGGAACGGACCGATTTTGTGTTGACTACCGTCCATTGAACAGGAAGACTATAAAGAACAAGTACCCACTTCCCATCATCAACGAGCTGTTCGAACAACTCAAAGGCGCTCAAGTATTCTCCAAGCTTGATCTCTGTATGGGCTATCACCAGATCCGAATTCGTGAGCAAGATATCCCAAAGACAACATTCAGAACAAGCTACGGTTCATATGAATACACTGTCATGTCTTTTGGCCTCGTCAACGCTCCTCCTACTTTGTCTCGCATGATGAAATTCATCTTCAACCCCTACACAAATGACTTCGTCTTGGTCTACCTCGATGTCATTTTGGTCTTTTCAAAGAACAAGGAAGATCATGCCAAGCACTTGCGTTTGGTGCTGGATAAGCTCAGAGAACATCAGTTCTACCCCAAGTTCTCAAAGTGCGAGTTTTGGCTCGATGTGGTTCTCTATCTTGGGCATATCATCTCTCCCAAGGGCATAGCGGTGAATCCTGAGAAGGTGTCTGCAATTGTGAATTGGGAAACACCTCAGAATGTGAAGCAACTCCGTAGCTTCCTTAGTCTCGCAAGCTATTGTCGAAGGTTCGTTGAGAACTTCTCAAAGATCACGAAGCCTCTTTCCAACCTTCTCCAGAAGCACGTGAAGTACGTTTGGTCTCCAGAATGTGACATCACTTTCAACACCTTGAAAGAGAAATTAGTCACTCCTCCAGTTCTGACTCCTCCTGATGAATCCTAACCATTTGAGGTCTTCTGCGATGCCTCTCTTCAAGGTCTTGGTGCAGTGTTGATGCAAGAGAAGAAAGTTGTGGCCTATACCTCTCGCCAGTTGAAGCCCAATGAAAAGAACAACCCCACTCATGACCTCGAGTTGGCGGCAGTTGTGCATGCTCTTTTGACTTGGAGACATCTCTTATTGGGAAGAAAAGTGGACATCTTCACTGACCACAAGAGTCTCAAGTACATCTTCACTCAGCCTAATCTCAACCTCAGGCAGACTCGTTGGGTCGACATGACTCAAGAGTATAATCCGAGTATCGAATATACTCCAGGCAAGGCCAATGTAATTGCTGACGCATTGAGCAGAAAGGCTTACTGCAACAGTCTGATTCTCAAGCCTAACCAACCTGAGCTTTGTGAAGCTTTCCGCAAACTCAATCTGCAAGTTGTTCCTCAAGGTTTCCTCGCCAACCTCCAAGTCTCTCCTACTTTGGAAGATCAGATTCGCGAGGCTCAACTTCTTGATGCTATGGTGAAGAAGGTGAAGATTGGGATTGCCAAGAGTCAACCCAAGTACAAGTGCTATCGCCTTGATGACAAGGATACTCTCTTCTTCGAGGATCGCATTGTGGTGCCTAAAGGTGACCTCCGTAAAGTCATTATGAACGAGGCTCACAATTCACTCCTCTCTATCCACCCTGGGAGCACAAAGATGTACCAGGACCTCAAGCAGGCGTATTGGTGGACTCGAATGAAGCGTGAGATTGCTCAGTTCGTGAATGAATGTGATGTCTGCAGAAGAGTGAAGGCAGAACACCAACGACCAGCTGGTCTCCTCCAACCTCTTGCCATTCCAGAATGGAGGTTTGACCACATTGAGATGGACTTCGTGACGGGATTTCCAAAGTCCAAGCGTGGCAATGATGCTATATTCGTTGTCATCGACAAACTCACTAAAGTGGCTCACTTTCTGCCTATCAAAGAGTCTATCACTGCAGCTCAATTGGCGAAGCTTTATACCTCTCGGATTGTCTCTCTGCACAGCATTCCACAGTTGATCTCTTCAGATCGTGGCAGCATCTTTACCTCCAAGTTTTGGGATTCTTTTCAGAAGGCCATGGGCACCAACATCCGTTTCAGCACAACTTTTCATCCTCAAACTAGCGGCCATGTCGAGCGTGTCAATCAGATTCTTGAAGATATGCTCAGGGCTTGCGTTATCTCTTTTGGTATGAAGTGGGAAGATTGTCTTCCATATGCCGAGTTCTCCTACAACAACAACTTCCAAGCGAGTTCGGGCAAGGCCCCATTTGAAATTCTCTATGGCAAGAAGTGTCGTACTCCTCTTAACTGATCAGAGACCGATGAACGTCAACTTCTTGGAAATGAATTGATCACAGAGGCTGAGGAAATGTCCAAAGTCATTCGTGATAACCTCAAAGCAGCGCAATCGTGCCAGAAGAGCTACTATGATAGTAAGCATCGTGATTTGGCTTTCAAAATCGGAGACCATGTTTACCTCCGCGTCTCTCCAATGAAAGGTACTCGTGGCTTTGGTATCAAAGGGAAGATTGCTCCTAGATATGTGGGTCCTTTCAAGATCGTCAGCAAGAGAGGCGATCTCGCCTATCAACTCGAGCTTCCTTCCAACTTTGCAAACGTGCATGACGTGTTCCATGTCTCTCAGCTCCGCAAGTGCTTCAAGACCCCTGACCGCACCTTCAACTTCGAAGACATTGATCTCCAAGAAGACCTTTCTTAACGTGAGCACCCAGTTGCTATTCTTGAAGAAATTGAGCGCAAGACTCGCAATAAGTCAATCAAATTCCTCAAAGTCAAGTGGTCACACCATTGCAACCGTGAAACCACCTGGGAACGCGAGGATCACCTCCGTTCTGAGTACCCGGCGTTTTTCCAATCCTAGATCTCGGGATGAGATCCTTTCGTAGTGGTGGAGTGTTGTAACACCCCGGATGTAATTTACCATATCTATACTCCAACTCTTGCCATTTCCGGCACTAAGTTATTTTATTTTCCTCGGGTTAGGGTTTTTGTCTCTATGTGTTGTTGTCTTTGTCATGCATCTCATATCATGTCATCATGTGCATTGCATTTGCATACGAGCACTTTCCCCGTTGTCCGTTTTGCATTCCGGCGCTCCTATCTCCTCTGGCGGTCCTTTCTACCTCTTTTCGTGTGTGGGGGTTAAACATTTCCGGATTGGACCAAGCCTTGCCAAGCGGCCTTGGTTTAATACCGGTAGACCGCCTGTCATGTTTCATACAATTTGGACTTCGGTTGATACTCTAATGGTTAGCCGAGGGACCGAGAAGGCCTCGTTTGTGTTGCAGCCCAACATCCTTCCAATTTGGCCCAAAAACCCACCAAAAACCCTTCCATCATCTAGAGCGTTCGATCACGATCGCGTGGCCGCAAACCGCTCCTCATTCTGAGCTTCCTAGCTCCCTCTATGCCTATAAATAGATCCCCTCACAAAATTCCCGGGTCTCTTCCCCCCTAACCCTAGATCTTTCCCTCTCCTCACACGCGTGGACAAAGTTCCACCGACGGACATGTCCGGAGGTCTCCCGCCGCCGCCACGTGGCACTGCCTGAGTGGCTGCCGACTTCCATCGCCGCCGGAGCCCGCTGCGGCCCGTGGCTGGCCCGCCCGCGCCCGCGCACGGGCCAGAGGAGCTCGCCCGCGCCGCCTTCGTATCCTTGCTCGCGTGCCGCCCCGGACGCCTACGCCCGCCTATGACGCCGCCTGCCTCCCTCGCCGGCGGGCGCCGCCACATCGACCGCCACGGGATACCGACCGACCACCGCCGACGCTGCAGGACACCGCCAAGTCCACCCCGTCGCCGCCTCGTTCCTCCTCCGCCCGGATCCGGCGACCGTGCCTTCCTCCGGCGAGATCCTGCCAAGTCCGACCACCATGACGTCATCGCCGGCGACCTCGACTCCGTCGTGAACAGTGCATCGCTACAGTGATCCGCCGATCCAGATCTGGGAGACCTCGGGTTGACCTAATTTCCCTCGAACCCTAGTTTTTTTGCATTCTTGCACATGCTATAACTCTGCATCCGTAGCTCCGATTCATGCGTGTAGCATATCAAAATTTTTGCCTCGAGGAGTACATCATTTCATCTCATTGCATCATTTTTATTTCAGCTCATCAGATCTGTTTCATCAAATAGCTATTTGTTATTTTTGCCATGTTTAATGTGTGCATGCTATGATCCTGAGCTCTACATGTGTTTTGTTATATGCCATGCCATCTTTACAGAGGTGTATGCCATGTATTTTTTTGATCTATGTGGTGACTAGCACAAGCTTGCAAACTAGCGTAATCGGTAATACTGATTTCAGGGAATTAGAATTTCACCAAGTCCTTGTTATGTTTTTGTCGTTATGCCATATGTTCATGTTCTTTCCTAGTGATCCGTGCCTATTTTGAGGATGATCAGTAAGGATGATTTGTTAACATTGTGGTGCTCTATCCATCCATGTCTTTGTTTGCATTTATGGAGCATCCTAGCTTGTGTCAATCGAGCTCTACTTTTGCTATAAAGTTAATCCTGGCAGATTGTTGACATATTTAGCGATTTTGCCGAGGATGTTGCTATTGATCCGTGCATGCTATGTTGTTGTTCTTGCCATGTCTAGCTTCTATGCTATGTATTCTTCATGGGTGTATGCTTAGTTGGTCATGCCAGGCTCTGTAGTGAGTGCATCGAGCTCGTAAACATGCCTACTCGTTAACTGATTTGCATGCTCCAGTTTTTCACTAAGTCTGAATCTGTTTATGTTTTTGCCATGTTCACATGCTTGCAATGGTATTTTCTGATCCCTTTTGCCTCAAGGTCACCAAGGGACTTTTGTTAAGTGCTTTGAGTAGCTTCATGCCATGCCTTGATTTTCCATGTTAAGTTCCTGTAGATTGTAGTTTTCATGCTTTAAAGTGTGCTTCCTGATGTTAAATTCCAGACTTGTGTTAATTTCACTAAGTCTGAAACATGTGATCATTTGCACTTTTGCCATGCTTGTTTGAATTTGTTAATGGAGGAAGTAGCCGTAGCTCAGTGTTCATCTTTTGTCAAGCATCATGAGTGGATCCCCGCCATGTATTTTGTTGTCATGTTTGAGTGCTGTAGCATATTTATCTTGATGCATTTAAATGACTACTTGCTGATTATCGCAGACCGGTGCCATATTTGTTTTGCTTGCCATTTCCAAACCGTGCATCTGATTCCGGTGATCTTTATATCTATTTCAACCGAAATCACCTCACCTTTCCAGTGGAACTCTTGGATTTCCATGTTGAGGCCAGGTTCAATCATTACTTGTCAAATCTTGCATATGCATCACATACCGCATCCCGCATATCATACCATGTTTGCATCATGTTGTTTGAGCATTGCACGTGGTTGATTGTGTTCCGTTTGCTTGTTGTTCTTGTTTGGGTAGAGCCGGGACACGAGTTAGTGAACGAGGAGCCCGTTGAGTTTGCTTATGAGGATCAAGTCAACTCTGACAACTTTGTAGGCAAGATGACCACACCCTCGAAATCACTTCTATCTTTGCATGCTAGATGCTCGCTCTTTTGCTATGCCTATGCTACGATACCTACCACTTGATTATCATGCCTCCCAAATTGCCATGTCAAACCTCTAACCCTCCATGTCCTAGCAAACCGTTGATTGGCTATGTTACCTCTTTGCTCAACCCCTCTTATAGCGTTGCTAGTTGCAGGTGAAGATTGGAGATCGTTCCTTGTTGGAACATTGTTTATTGTTGGGATATCACCTTATTATCTTGTTATCTTAATGAACCTATATACTTGGTAAAGGGTGGAAGGCTCGGAATTTTGCCTAGTGTTTTGTTCCACTCTTGCCGCCCTAGTTTCCGTCATATCGTGTTATGTTCCCGGATGTTGCGTTGCTTACGCGGTTGGGTTATAATGGGAACCCCTTGACAGTTCGCCTTGAATAAAACTCCTCCAGCAATGCCCAACCTTGGTTTTACCATTTTCCACCTAGCCTATTTTTCCCATGGGTTTCCGGAGTCCAAGGGTCATCTTTATTTAAACCCCCCTGGGCCAGTGCTCCTCCGAGTGTTGGTCCGACCGAGTAGACTGTGGGGCCACCTCAGGGCAACTTGAGGGTTGGTTTTACTCGTAGGATGTCTCATCTGAGTGTGCCCTGAGAACGAGATATGTGCAGCTCCTATCGGGATTTGTCGGCACATTCGGCGGTGTTGCTGGACTTGTTTTACCATTGTCGAGGATGTCTTGTAACCGGGGTGCCGAGTCTGATCAGAATGTCTCGGGAGAAGGAATATCCTTCGTTGACCGTGAGAGCTTGTGATGGGCTAAGTTGGGACTCCCCTGCAGGGATTTGAACTTCCGAAAGTCGTTCCCACGGTTATGGGCAGATGGGAAATTGTTAATGTCCGGTTGTAGATAACTTGAAACTTAACTTAATTAAAATGAATCAACCGCGTTTGTAACCGTGATGGTCTCTTCTTGGCGGAGTCCGGGAAGTGAACACGGTGTTGGAGTAATGCTTGACGTAGGTTGTTCTAGGATCACTTCTTGATCATAGTTGTTCGACCGTGCTTTTGCCTTCTCTTCTCGCTCTCATTTGCGAATGTTAGCCACCATATATGCTAGTCGCTTGCTGCAGCTCCACTTTATACCTTGCCTTACTTATAAGCTCAGATAGTCTTGATCGCGAGGGTGCGAGATTGCTGAGTCCCCGTGACTCACAGTTTACTTCCAAAACCAGATGCAGGGACTGATGATACCGTTCCAGACGATGCGCTTGAGCTCAAGTGGGAGTTCGATGAAGACTCTCGCCGTTACTATGTGTCTTTCCCAAATGATCAGTAGTGGTGCCCAGTTGGGGCGATCGAAGACTTTGTCGCATGTGGGGGTTGATCTTTATTTTGGTACCGTAGTCGGTCCATGAGTGTATTGGACGATTGTAATGTTATTTATGTATTTGTGTGACGTGGCGAGTGTAAGCCAACTATGTACCTTTTCCCCTTTTATCTATTTACATGGGTTGTTGTGAAGATTACCTTACTTGCGACATTGCTTTCAATGCGGTTATGCCTCTAAGTCATGCTTCGACACGTAGGACATATAGCCGCACCGAGGGCGTTACAAGTTGGTAATCAGAGCCTTCCCCGACCTTAGGAGCCCCCCCTGCTTGATCGAATCGTTGGCGTTGTTGAGTTTAGAAAAATGTTTTGAGTCATTTAGGAATTATATATCGGAGAGTTAGGAATTCTTTTTACTCCCCAGTTGCTTCATCGCTCTGGTGAGGCATCCTGACGTAGAGTTTTGACTCTTCTCTTCTCAAATTTCACTAAAAAAAATTTAGGATCACGTGGGTATCTTGGAATCGTTCCGATCGATTTGTGACGAGAACATTGTTCTTGGTGCCTCCTGTCATTTAGGGGTTGTGGCAGTGTCCCGGGGAGTTGTGCTCCGAGGTGTTGTCGTCACAATTTTATCGTTGAGATTCTGGAATACCTGAGTTTCGCCGACATCGAAAATCTCTTTTATGCAGTTGTTGGTGAGATAACCTCGACGCCACCCAGTACTGGGGCAGGAGTTCGGGAGTATTGCCATAACTCGTATAACGGATGCTTTTCGAAGGTTGAGGTAAATTATTTCTGAAGGTTTCTCGGTTATGTGTTGAAGGATGGATACAGCTGGATGTAGGATTTGCTAGATTTGGGTGAGATATTATGCTTCCCTTGTATCCCTAACACCTGATTGCATAACCGGAAAGGTTCGGGAGTTTCATAGGTGGGAATTCTTGTAGCTCTAGTTCTTCTTCCGCGGATATTTGGTTTGGGATTGGGTAATCCTCACCAAGTATTTGTTCTTGTCCGTACCTTGTTTTTATTCTTCTACCTCAATTCTATGTGGCTTCTCAATTTATGGATATGTGACCATTTCAATTGGAATGCATTCGTTCATTTGGTTCAGATGTGAAGACTTTATGTTGCAATTTCAACCCATTTGATTCAGCTTCAATAATTGTCTGTCAATGTGCTAACGGATGTCAACCTCTTCAGGATGGCTCCTCCAACGCGCACGACTCCGAATCCTGATCCGCCACCACCACCTCCACCTCCGGAGGCATGGCAAGCTGTGATGGCCGCTACCAATGCAAACACGCAGCTGATCATGCAACTTCTTCAAGAGCGCAACCAAGGGAACCAGGGTCATGGCAACAATCAGAATCAGTTTGCTACACTCAACCAGTTCCTTGCTAACCAGCCAAAGACCTTCAGCAATTGTGTTGAGGCAACAGACGCTGATGATTGGCTCGTGGACATATGCAAGCATTTCGAGTGTAGTAACGTCAGGCCTGAGGAATTTGTCAAGTTCGCCTCCTTCCAACTCAAAGACCAAGTTGCAGAATGGTTTCAGCAGTACAAAGATTCCAGAGGAGGTCGCGTGATTACCTGGGATAAATTCTGTCAAGACTTCAAAGCTCATCATATTCCTCAAAGTGTGGTTGAAAGCAAGCGTGAGGAATTCCACAACCTGAAGCAAGGCTCTATGTCTGTTTACTAGTACAACAAAATGTTTCAGAAGATCGCCCGTTTTGCTAAGCAAGACGTCCCTGACAAGAAGAGCATGGTATACCAGTTCAGGGGTGGTCTCAGAGAAGAAATCCAGCTAGCTCTCGTTCTCTTTGATCCCAAGAGGTACGATGAGTTTTACAACATGGCAATGAAGCAAGAGACTGCTCAACTGAAGTGCGATGCTTCCAAGAAGCAAGTCAGAGATGCAACTCCTTCTTCCTCAACTCAAGTGGCTAAGCAGCAAAAGTATTGGCTTCCTCCTCCTTCGTTCCGTCAGCCTTATCAGCAGAAGAGCAAAGGTGGAAGTGGATCTTCCCACCCACCCAACCTTGGCTTTTAGAACAAGACTTCGTCTCAAGCTCTAAGATCGAGTGCTTCGTATCACCGTCCGCTCTCAGAGGTCACGTGTAACAAGTGCCAACAGAAGGGTCACTATGCCAACAAATTCTTCAATCAGAGGCGTCTCCCTCCTCCTCCTCCTGTGAGATCGGCAAGTACAGCTGTGGTCAAGCATAACCCCAAGCACGCGCAAGGTCAACTTGATGAATTCAACTCAGGCAAAGGACTCGTCAGATGTCATCATGGGTAACCTTCCTATTAACGATGTTCCTACAAAAGTACCTTTTGACACTGGTGCATCGCATTCTTTCTTGTCATTCCCATTTGCATCGAAGCACAATGTTGATACTGAGGTTATGCCCAAAGTCATGCAAGTTGTTTCTCCCAGCAAGCTTTTGACTTCTAGTTTGGTTGCTCCCGATTTCTCTATCACATTGGGCGACTACAAGTTTCTGTCCTCTCAAGTTGTCCTTGGTAACTCGGACATTGATCTTATTCTTGGAATGGATTGGCTTTCTAAGCACAAGGCTAATCTTGATTGTGCTGCCAGGCAGATTCAATTGACTCATTCGTCTGAGGATGTAATTGTCTTTGGCACTCGTGATAATACCATCCGTCTGTTTTCTCTTAATGAGAAGGATGAACTGGATGCCATATCTCAAATTCCAGTCGTTTGCAAATATCAAGACGTCTTTCCAGAAGAGCTTCCAGGAATGCCTCCGCACCGGCCAGTTGAATTCGTCATCGATCTTGAGCCTGGCACGGAACCTGTTTGCAAACGTCCTTACAAGCTGGGACCTAAAGAGTTGAAGGAGCTGAAGAAGGAACTCGATGAACAAGAGCGAATGGGTCTCATCCGACCTAGTTCTTCTCCGTGGGGTTCTGGAGTTCTTTTTGTGAAGAAGAAGGATGGAACGGACCGATTTTGTGTTGACTACCGTCCATTGAACAGGAAGACTATAAAGAACAAGTACCCACTTCCCATCATCAACGAGCTGTTCGAACAACTCAAAGGCACTCAAGTATTCTCCAAGCTTGATCTCTGTATGGGCTATCACCAGATCCGAATTCGTGAGCAAGATATCCCAAAGACAACATTCAGAACAAGCTACGGTTCATATGAATACACTGTCATGTCTTTTGGCCTCGTCAACGCTCCTCCTACTTTGTCTCGCATGATGAAATTCATCTTCAACCCCTACACAAATGACTTCGTCTTGGTCTACCTCGATGTCATTTTGGTCTTTTCAAAGAACAAGGAAGATCATGCCAAGCACTTGCGTTTGGTGCTGGATAAGCTCAGAGAACATCAGTTCTACCCCAAGTTCTCAAAGTGCGAGTTTTGGCTCGATGTGGTTCTCTATCTTGGGCATATCATCTCTCCCAAGGGCATAGCGGTGAATCCTGAGAAGGTGTCTGCAATTGTGAATTGGGAAACACCTCAGAATGTGAAGCAACTCCGTAGCTTCCTTAGTCTCGCAAGCTATTGTCGAAGGTTCGTTGAGAACTTCTCAAAGATCACGAAGCCTCTTTCCAACCTTCTCCAGAAGCACGTGAAGTACGTTTGGTCTCCAGAATGTGACATCACTTTCAACACCTTGAAAGAGAAATTAGTCACTCCTCCAGTTCTGACTCCTCCTGATGAATCCTAACCATTTGAGGTCTTCTGCGATGCCTCTCTTCAAGGTCTTGGTGCAGTGTTGATGCAAGAGAAGAAAGTTGTGGCCTATACCTCTCGCCAGTTGAAGCCCAATGAAAAGAACAACCCCACTCATGACCTCGAGTTGGCGGCAGTTGTGCATGCTCTTTTGACTTGGAGACATCTCTTATTGGGAAGAAAAGTGGACATCTTCACTGACCACAAGAGTCTCAAGTACATCTTCACTGACCACAAGAGTCTCAAGGATGGAACAGACCGACTTTGTGTTGACTACCGTCCAATGAACAAGAAGACTATAAAGAACAAGTACCCGCTTTCCAACATCAACGAGCTGTTCGAACAACTCAAAGGTGCTCAAGTATTCTCCAAGCTTGATCTCCGTATGGGCTATCACCAGATCCGAATTCGTGAGCAAGATATCCCCAAGACAGCATTCAGAACAAGCTATGGTTCATATGAATACACTATCATGTCTTTTGGCCTCGTCAATGCTCCTTTGACTTTCTCTCGCATGATGAACTTCATCTTCAACCCATACACAAATGACTTCGTCTTGGTCTACCTCGATGACATTTTGGTCTTTTCAAAGAACAAGGAAGATCATGCCAAGCACTTGCGTTTGGTGCTGGATAAGCTCAGAGAACATCAGTTCTACGCCAAGTTCTCAAAGTGCGAGTTTTTGCTCGACGAGGTTCTCTATCTTGGGCATATCATCTCTGCCAAGGGCATAGCGGTGAATCCTAAGAAGGTGTCTGCAATTGTGAATTGGGAACCACCTCCGAACATGAAGCAACTCCGCAGCTTCCTTGGTCTCGCAAGCTATTGTCGAAGGTTCGTTGAGAACTTCTCAAAGATCACGAAGCCTCTTTCCAACCTTCTCCAGAAGCACGTGAAGTACGTTTGGTCTCCAGAATGTGACATCACTTTCAACACCTTGAAAGAGAAATTAGTCACTCCTCCAGTTCTGACTCCTCCTGATGAATCCTAACCATTTGAGGTCTTCTGCGATGCCTCTCTTCAAGGTCTTGGTGCAGTGTTGATGCAAGAGAAGAAAGTTGTGGCCTATACCTCTCGCCAGTTGAAGCCCAATGAAAAGAACAACCCCACTCATGACCTCGAGTTGGCGGCAGTTGTGCATGCTCTTTTGACTTGGAGACATCTCTTATTGGGAAGAAAAGTGGACATCTTCACTGACCACAAGAGTCTCAAGTACATCTTCACTGACCACAAGAGTCTCAAGGATGGAACAGACCGACTTTGTGTTGACTACCGTCCAATGAACAAGAAGACTATAAAGAACAAGTACCCGCTTTCCAACATCAACGAGCTGTTCGAACAACTCAAAGGTGCTCAAGTATTCTCCAAGCTTGATCTCCGTATGGGCTATCACCAGATCCGAATTCGTGAGCAAGATATCCCCAAGACAGCATTCAGAACAAGCTATGGTTCATATGAATACACTATCATGTCTTTTGGCCTCGTCAATGCTCCTTTGACTTTCTCTCGCATGATGAACTTCATCTTCAACCCATACACAAATGACTTCGTCTTGGTCTACCTCGATGACATTTTGGTCTTTTCAAAGAACAAGGAAGATCATGCCAAGCACTTGCGTTTGGTGCTGGATAAGCTCAGAGAACATCAGTTCTACGCCAAGTTCTCAAAGTGCGAGTTTTTGCTCGATGAGGTTCTCTATCTTGGGCATATCATCTCTGCCAAGGGCATAGCGGTGAATCCTAAGAAGGTGTCTGCAATTGTGAATTGGGAACCACCTCCGAACATGAAGCAACTCCGCAGCTTCCTTGGTCTCGCAAGCTATTGTCGAAGGTTCGTTGAGAACTTCTCAAAGATCACGAAGCCTCTTTCCAACCTTCTCCAGAAGCACGTGAAGTACGTTTGGTCTCCGGAATGTGACATTGCTTTCAACACCTTGAAAGAGAAATTAGTCACTGCTCCAGTTCTGACTCCTCCTGATGAATCCAAACCGTTTGAGGTCTTCTGTGATGCCTCTCTTCAAGGTCTTGGTGCAGTGTTGATGCAAGAGAAGATAGTTGTGGCCTATACCTCTCGCCAGTTGAAGCCCAATGAAAAGAACTACCCCACTCATGACCTCGAGTTGGCGGCAGTTGTGCATGCTCTTTTTACTTGGAGACATCTCTTATTGGGAAGAAAAGTGGACATCTTCACTGACCACAAGAGTCTCAAGTACATCTTCACTCAGTCTAATCTCAACCTCAGGCAGACTCGTTGGGTCAAAATGATTCAAGAGTATAATCCGAGTATCAAATATACTCCAGGCAAGGCCAATGAAATTGTTGACGCATTGAGCAGAAAGGGTTACTGCAACAGTATGATTCTCAAGCCTTACCAACCCGAGCTTTGTGAAGCTTTCCGCAAACTCAATCTGCAAGTTGTTCCTCAAGGTTTCCTCGCCAACCTCCAAGTCTCTCCTACTTTGGAAGATCAGATTCGCGAGGCTCAACTTCTTGATGCTATGGTGAAGAAGGTGAAGATTGGGATTGCCAAGAGTCAACCCAAGTACAAGTGCTATCGCCTTGATGACAAGGATACTCTCTTCTTCGAGGATCGCATTGTGGTGCCTAAAGGTGACCTCCGTAAAGTCATTATGAATGAGGCTCACAATTCACTCCTCTCTATCCACCCTGGGAGCACAAAGATGTACCATGACCTCAAGCAGACGTATTGGTGGACTTGAATGAAGCGTGAGATTGCTCAGTTCATGAATGAATGTGATGTTTGCAGAAGAGTGAAGGCAGAACACCAGCGACCAGCTGGTCTCCTCCAACATCTTGCCATTCCAGAATGGAAGTTTGACCACATTGAGATGGACTTCGTGACGGGATTTCCAAAGTCCAAGCGTGGCAATGATGCTATATTCGTTGTCATCGACAAACTCACTAAAGTGGCTCACTTTCTGCCTATCAAAGAGTCTATCACTGCAGCTCAATTGGCGGAGCTTTATACCTCTCGGATTGTCTCTCTGCACGGCATTCCACAGTTGATCTCTTCAGATCGTGGCAGCATCTTTACCTCCAAGTTTTGGGATTCTTTTCAGAAGGCCATGGGCACCAACATCCGTTTTAGCACAGCTTTTCATCCTCAAACTAGCGGCCAAGTCGAGCGTGTCAATCAGATTCTTGAAGATATGCTCAGGGCTTGCATTATCTCTTTCGGTATGAAGTGGGGAGATTGTCTTCCATATGCCGAGTTCTCCTACAACAACAGCTTCCAAGCGAGTTCGGGCAAGGCCCCATTTGAAATTCTCTATGGCAGGAAGTGTCGTACTCCTCTTAACTGGTCAGAGACCGGTGAACGTCAACTTCTTGGAAATGACTTGATCACAGAGGCTGAGGAAATGTGCAAAGTCATTCGTGATAACCTCAAAGCAGCGCAATCGCGCCAGAAGAGCTACTATGATAGTAAGCATCGTGATTTGGCTTTTGAAATCGGAGACCATGTTTACCTCCGCGTCTTTCTAATAAAAGGTACTCGTCGCTTCGGTATCAAAGGGAAGCTTGCTCCTAGATACGTGGGTCCTTTCAAGAACGTTAGCAAGAGAGGCGATCTCGCCTATCAACTCGAGCTTCCTTCAAACTTTGCAAACGTGCACGACGCGTTCGATGTCTCTCAGCTCCGCAAGTGCTTCAAGACCCCTGACCGCACCGTCAACTTCAAAGACATTGATCTCCAAGAAGACCTTTCTTATCGTGAGCACCCAGTTGCTATTCTTGAAGAAACTGTGCGCAAGACTCGCAATAAGTCAATGAAATTCCTCAAAGTCAAGTGGTCACACCATTCTGACTGTGAAGCCACCTGGGAACGCGAGGATCACCTCCGTTCTGAGTACCCGGCGTTTTTCCAGCCCTAGATCTCGGGACGAGATCCTTTCGTAGTGGTGGAGTGTTGTAACACCCCGGATGTAATTTACCTTATCTGTACTCCAACTCTTGCCATTTCCGGCACTAAGTTATTTTATTTTCCTCAGGTTCGGGTTTTTGTCTCTATGTGTTGTTGTCTTTGTCATGCATCTCATATCATGTCATCATGTGCATTGCATTTGCATACGAGCATTTTTCCCGTTGTCCGTTTTGCATTCCGGCGCTCCTATCTCCTCCGGTGGTCCTTTCTACCTCTTTTCATGTGTGGGGGTTAAACATTTCCAGATTGCACCGAGACTTGCCAAGCGGCCTTGGTTTACTACTGGTAGACCGCCTGTCAAGTTTCCTACCATTTGGACTTCGTTTGATACTCCAATGGTTAGCCGAGGGACCGAGAAGGCCTCGTTTGTGTTGCAGCCCAACACCCTTCCAATTTGGCCCAAAACCCACCAAAAACCCTTCCATCATATAGAGCGTTCGATCACGATCGTGTGGCTGCAAACCGCTCCTCATTCTGAGCTTCCTAGCTCCCTCTATGCCTATAAATAGATCCCCTCACAAAATTCCCGGGTCTCTTCCCCCTAACCCTAGATCTTTCCCTCTCCTCGCGCGCCGGACAAAGTTCCGCCGACGGACCTGTCCGGAGGTCTCCCGCCACCACGACGTGGCACTGCCTGAGTGGCTGCCGAATTCCACCGCCGCCGGAGCCCGCCGCGCCCCGTGGCCGGCCCGCCCGCGCCCGCGCACGGGCCAGAGGAGCTCGCCCGCGCCGCCTTCGTCTCCTTGCTAGCGCGCCGCCCAGGATGCCTACGCTCGCTTGCGCCGCCGCCTGCCTCCCTCGCCGGCGGGCGCCGCCACATCGACCGCCGCGGGACGCCGACCGACCACCGCTGACGCTGCAGGACGCCGCCAAGTCCACCCCGTCGCCGCCCCGTTCCTCCTCCGCCCGGATCCGGCGACCGTGCCTTCCTCCGGCGAGATCCCGCCAAGTCCGACCACCACGACACCATCGCCGGCGACCTCGACTCCGTCGTGAACAGTGCATCGCTACAGTGATCCGGCGATCCAAATCTGGGAGACCTCGGTTTGACCTAATTTTTTTTGCATTCTTGCACATGCTATAAGTCTGCATCTGTAGCTCCGATTCATGCGTGTAGCATATCAAAATGTTCGTCTCGAGGAGTACATCATTTCATCTCATTGCATCATTTTCATTGAGCTCATATTGATGCCCGATATGCTGTTGGAAGAGGGCTATGTGATGAATTTGTCAGATCTGTTTCATCAAATAGCTATTTGTCATTTTTGCCATGTTTAATGTGTGCATGCTATGATCCTGAGCTCTACATGTGTTTTGTTATATGCCATGCCATCTTTACAGAGGTGTATGCCATGTATTTTTGTGATCTATGTGGTGACTTGCACAAGCTTGCAAAGTAGCGTAATCGGTAATACTGATTTCAGGGACTTAGAATTTCACCAAGTCCTTGTTCTGTTTTTGTCGTTATGCCATATGTTCATGTTGTTTCCTAGTGATCCGTGCCTCTTTTGAGGATGATCAGTAAGGATGATTTGTTAACATTGTGGTGCTCTATCCATCCATGTCTTTGTTTTCATTTATGGAGCACCCTAGCTTGATTCAATCGAGCTCTACTTTTGCTATAAAGTTAATCCTGGTAGATTGTTGACATATTTAGCGATTTTGCCGAGGATGTTGCTATTGATCCATGCATGCTATGTTGTTGTTCTTGCCATGTCTAGCTTCTATGCTATGTATTCTTCCTGGGTGTATGCTTAGTTGGTCATGCCAGGCTCTGTAGTGAGTGCATCGAGCTCGTAAACATGCCTACTCGTTAACTGATTTGCATGCTCCAGTTTTTCACTAAGTCTTAATCTGTTTATGTTTTTGCCATGTTCACATGCTTGCAATGGTATTTTCTGATCCTTTTGGCTCAAGGTCACTAAGGGACTTTTGTTAAGTGCTTTGAGTAGCTTCATGCCATGCCTTGTTTTGCCATGTTAAGTTCCTGTAGCTTGTAGTTTTCATGCTCTAAAGTGTGCTTCCTGATGTTAAATTCCGGACTTGTGTTACTTTCACTAAGTCTGAAACCTGTTATCATTTGCACTTTTGCCATGCTTGTGTGAACCTGTTAATGGATGAATTAGCCATAGCTCAGTGTTCATATTTTGTAAAGCATCATAAGTGGATCCCCGCCATGTATTTTGTTGTCATGTTTGAGTGCTGTAGCATATTTATCTTGATGCATTTAGATGACTACTTGCTGATTATCGCTGACCGGTGCCATATTTGTTTTGCTTGCCATTTCCAAACCGTGCATCCGATTCCGGTGATCTTTATATCGATTTCAAACGAAATCACCTCACCTTTCCAGTGGCACTCTTGGATTTCCAGGTTGAGTCCAGGTTCAATCATTCCTTGTCAAATCTTGCATATGCATCACATACCGCATCCCGCATATCATACCATGTTTGCATCATGTTGTTTGAGCATTGCACGTGGTTGATTGTGTTCCGTTTGCTTGTTGTTCTTGTTTGGGTAGAGCCGGGAGACGAGTTAGTGAACGAGGAGCCCGTTGAGTTCACTTACGAGGATCAAGTCAACTCTGACAACTTTGTAGGCAAGATGACCACACCCTCGAAATCACTTCTATCTTTGCTTGCTAGATGCTCACTCTTTTGCTATGCCTATGCTACGATACCTACCACTTGCTTATCATGCCTCCCAAATTGCCATGTCAAACCTCTAACCCTCCATGCCCTAGCAAACCATTGATTGGCTATGTTACCGCTTTGCTCAGTCCCTCTTATAGCGTTGCTAGTTGCAGGTGAAGATTGGAGATCGTTCTTGTTGGAACATTGTTTATTGTTGGGATATCACCTTATTATCTTTTTATCTTAATGCACCTATATACTTGGTAAAAGGTGGAAGGCTCGGCCTTTTGCCTAGTGTTTTGTTCCACTCTTGCCGCCCTAGTTTTCGTCATATCGGTCTTATATTCCCAGATTTTGCGTTCCTTACGCGGTTGGGTTATAATGGGAACCCCTTGACAGTTCGCCTTGAATAAAACTCCTCCAGCAATGCCCAACCTTGGTTTTACCATTTGCCGCCTAGCCTCTTTTTCCCTTGGGTTTCCGGAGCCCAAGGGTCATCTTTATTTAAACCCCCTAGGCCAGTGCTCCTCTGAGTGTTGGTCCGACCGAGTAGACTGCGGGGCCACCTCGGGGCAACTTGAGGGTTGGTTTTACTCGTAGGATGTCTCATCTGAGTGTGTCCTGAGAACGAGATATGTGCAGCTCCTATCGGGATTTGTCGGCACATTCGGGCGGTGTTGCTGGACTTGTTTTACCATTGTCGAGGATGTCTTGTAACCAGGATGCCGAGTCTGATCGGAATGTCTCGGGAGAAGGAATATCCTTCGTTGACCGTGAGAGCTTATGATGGGATAAGTTGGGACTCCCCTGCAGGGATTTGAATTTTCGAAAGCCGTGCCCGCGGTTATGGGCAGATGGGAATTTGTTAATGTCCGGTTGTAGATAACTTGAAATTTAATTTAATTAAAATGAATCAACCGCGTGTGTAACCGTGATGGTCTCTTCTCGGCGGAGTCCGGGAAGTGAACACGGTGTTGGAGTAATGCTTGACATAGGTTGTTCTAGGATCACTTCTTGATCATAGTGTTCGACCGTGCTTTTGCCTTCTCTTCTCGCTCTCATTTGTGAATGTTAGCCACCATATACGCTAGTCGCTTGCTGCAGCTCCACTTTATACCTTGCCTTACCTATAAGCTTAAATAGTCTTGATCACAAGGGTGCGAGATTGCTGAGTCCCCGTGACTCACAGTTTACTTCCAAAACTAGATGCAGGGACCGATGATACCGTTCCAGACAATGCGCTTGAGCTCAAGTGGGAGTTCGATGAAGACTCTCGCCGTTACTATGTGTCTTTCCCAGATGATCAGTAGTGGTGCCCAGTTGGGGTGATCGGAGACTTTATCGCATGTGGGGGTTGATCTTTATTTTGGTACCGTAGTCAGACCATGAGTGTATTGGATAATTTTAATGTTATTCATGTATTTGTGTGACGTGGCGAGTGTAAGCCAACTATGTACCTTTTCCCCTTTTATCTATTTACATGGGTTGTTGTGAAGATTACCTTACTTGCGACATTGCTTTCAATGCGGTTATGCCTCTAAGTCGTGCTTCGACACGTAGGAGATATAGCCGCATCGAGGGCGTTACATTGCTGCACCAAAGTTTCACCTCATCGCCTGTTAAATTCATGCCGTTGTCGGTGATGATGCTGTGGGGGACGGCATAATGGTGTACGACCCCAGATATGAAGTCTATCACCGGTCCGGATTCGGCCGTTTTGACAGGTTTGGCTTCTATCCATTTGGTGAATTTATCCACCATGACCAGTAAGTATTTTTTCTTATGGGTTCTCCCTTTGAGGGGTCCGACCATATCAAGCCCCCAGACCGCAAAGGGCCAAGTAATGGGGATTGTTTGGAGGGCGGTACGTGGCATGTGGTTTGGTTTGCAAAAAGCTGGCAACCAACACAATGTTGGACCAGATGTTGAGCATCTGCCCGAGCCGTTGGCCAATAAAAACCTGTACGGAAGGCCTTGCTTACAAGGGCCCGGGCTGCGGCGTGGTGGCCGCCGAGTCCGGCATGGATTTCTGCCAAAAGCTTCTGCCCTTCCTCTTCGGAGATGCACCTTTGAAGGACCCCGGTTGCGCTTTTCTTATAAAGCTCTCCCTCGTGGACCTTGTTGGTTTTAGATCATCGCACTATGCAGTGTGCCTCATTTTGGTCCTCGGGTAGTTCCTTCCTAGTTAGGTAGGCAAGGAATGGTTCTGTCCACGGGGCGATGACGGCCATAATCACGTGGGCTGAAGGTGTTATTTTGGTGGCAGAGCCTCCGATTGTGTCAGAGTGTTCGGTATCTGGGGTTGTGGCCGGGTCCAGACTATTCTTGCTGGTGTCCCCTTCCCATACCACGGTTGGCTTAAACAGTCTTTCCAGGAAGATATTTGGTAGGACAGGGTCGCGTTTAGCGTCGATGCGGGCGAGGATATCCGCCGCCTGGTTGTTTTCCCGAGCCACGTGGTGGAATTCAAGCCCCTCGAATCGAGCTGACATCTTGAGGACGGCGTTGCGATATGCCGCCATTTTTGGATCCTTGGCATCGAAGTCTCCATTTATTTGGGATATTGCAAGGTTCAAGTCCCCACGCACCTCTAGGCATTGGATGCCCATGGAGACCACCATCCGGAGGCCATGTAGTAGGGCCTCGTATTCGGCTACGTTATTGGAGTCCATATATAGTATTTGGAGCATGTATTGCACTGTGTCTCCGGTGGGGGACGTCAGGACGACGCCAGCCCCTAGACCAGCCAGCATTTTAGACCGTCGAAATGCATGATCCAATTGGAGTTTGCGCCGTACTCTTTAGGGAGTTCGGCTTCTGTCCGCTCGGCTACAAAGTCGGCCAGTACTTGCGACTTAATGGCTCGTCGTGGCTTATATGTTATGTCGAACGGGAGGAGCTCAATAGTCCATTTGGCAATCCGGCCCGTGGCATCAAAGTTGTTTATTATGTCATTGAGTGGTACTTCAGATGCCACCATGGTCGAACACACTTGAAAGTAGTGTGGTAATTTCCGGGATGCCATAAACACCGCATATGGTATCTTTTGGTAATGTGGGTACCGTGATTTGCATGGAGTGAGGATGGTGGATACATAATATACTGGCTTTTGAAGCAGGAATTTATGCCCGTCCCTCTCTCGTTCGATGACGAGCACTGCGCTTACAACTTGGTGAGTTGCCAGTATATATAATAGCATTGGTTCGCCAACAGTTGGCACGACCAGGATTGGGTTGGCGGCCAGGATGGCTTTGATTTCTTCCAGTCCGGCCGTTCCTGCGTCCGTCCACTCGAAGTGTTTGGTGCGCCTAAGAAGGTGATAAAGGGGAAGTCCCTTTTCTCCTAATCAGGAGATAAAGCGGCTTAAAGCCGCCACACATCCCGTCAATTTCTGGATTTGCTTTAGGTCAGTTGGGGTAGCCAACTGTGACAGAGCTCGAATTTTAGCCGGATTTTCTTCAATTCCTCTACTGGAGACGATGAAGCCCAGGAGCTTTTCGGCGGGAATGCCGAAGACACATTTTTCCAGATTGAGCTTAATGTCGTATGTTCGGAGATTGGTGAACGTGATCCTCAAGTCATCTATTAAAGAGTCGACGTGTCTGGTTTTAACGACCACGTCGTCTACGTATGCCTCCACAGTCTTGCCGATCTGCTTTTCCAGACATGTCTAGATCATGCGCTGATATGTTGCGCCTACGTTTTTGAGCCCAAAGGGCATTGTCTTAAAGCAGAAGGGGCCATATGGTGTTATAAATGCTGTTGCGGCTTGATCAGACTCCGCCATCTTAATATGGTGGTAACCGGAGTATGCGTCGAGGAAGCACAGTGATTCGTGTCCTGTGGCAGCGTCGATGATTTGATCGATGCGAGGGAGTGGGAAGGGATCCTTTGGGCAAGCCTTGTTAAGGTCTTTGAAGTCGGCACATAGGCGCTAGGATTTGTCCTTTTTTGGTACCATCACCAGGTTTGCTAGCCAATCCGGATATTTTATTTCTTTAATGAATCCGGCTTCCAGTAGCTTGGCCATCTCCTCTCCCATGGCTTGTCACTTAGGTTCAGAGAAATGCCGAAGAGTCTGCTTGACCGGCTTGAATCCTTTTAGAATATTAAGGCTATGCTCGGCCAATCTGCGTGGGATTCCTGGCATGTCTGAAGGATGCCAGGCGAATATGCCCCAATTCTTGCGCAGAAACTCCCGTAGTGCGGCGTCTACATCGGGGTCTAACTGTGCCCCAATGGATGCTGTTTTTGTAGGGTCCGTTGGATGGACTTGGAATTTAACTATTTTGTCCGCTGGTTTGAAGGAGGTGGACTTGGATCTTTTGTCTAGTATCACGTCGTCCCTGTCCACCGTGGAGCGCAACGCGGTTAACTCTTCCGCCACAAGGGCTTCGGATAATGCCTCGAGGGCTAGTGCGGCTGTTTTGTTCTCGGAGCGGAGTGCTATGTTCGGATCACTAGCTAGAGTGATAATTCCTTTGGGTCAAGGAATTTTGAGCTTCATGTACCCGTAATGGGGTATGGCTTGAAAAATCGTGAATGCCTCCCGCCCTAGAAGGGCGTGGTATCCGCTACTGAACGGGGCCACTTGGAATGTAATTTCTTCGGACCTGTAATTCTCTGGAGTGCCGAATACCACATCAAGTGTGATTTTCCCAGCGCAACGTGCCTCCCGACTAGGGATGATTCCTCAGAAGGTCGTACTGCTTTGCTCATACGGTTTTTGTCTATGTCCATCTTTTGGAGAGCTTCCTCATAGATGAGGTTTAATCCGCTGCCGCCATCCATGAGCACCATAGTGAGCCGAAAGCCGTCCACAATTGGACTGAGGACCAAAGCGACTGGTGCTTGCATTGTTCGGAATTTAGGTTCGTCACTGGCATTGAAGGTGATAGCCGTGTCGCTCCATGGATTTATTGCTGCCACGTGGCACACTTCGGCAAGGGCGCGGAGTGCTTGCTTACGGCTATTATTTGAGGCGAAGGTCTCGAAGACTGTTAGTACTGTGTTGTTATCCGTGGGGAGGTGCTCTGGGGTATTTTGGGTGAGGAGATCCTCACCGCTTTTGGCAACCTGCCGGAGTACCCAACATGCTCTAAGGCTGTGTGTTGATATGGTATCCGCTGTACTATGAATTTTGCAGGGCCCGTTGAGCCATCCCTTCAATACGGTTCCACGCCATGTAGTGGGCTTTTGCTTCTTTGTAATTGGGTCGAGCGACTTGTAAGAGTGCGCCCTTTTAGTTTGGACTAGGGGTTTTGTCAGAGCCGGATTATCCCAAAATTGTGTTTGGGTTTTCCAGGCACTCTCCATCGCACAGTATTTCTGTACAATGTCTGCCAAGTCAGCGAAGAGTGCTACGTCATGGCGACTTATGGCTTTGAGGACTCCCTTGTCCATGCAATTGTTGCAAAAGAATGAAATTGCATCTTCCTCGAGACAGTCCTTGACCTTGTTCATTACAAGGAGGAATCTGGCCCAATAGTGATGTACTGTCTCTTGGGGCACTTGCCTAATGTGGGAAAGATAGTTTGTATCTAGGTGGGTGGGTGGATTGAAATCCGTACCTTGACCCGATCTGTGATCCCGGGGCAGGGGAGTTTCTGATCTTGGAAGTTCGGGCTCTGGGACATTGCCCTACGGGTTCGGTATGTGGCCTGATTCTGGATTCAGGATTAGGGCGGCGTCCTCCCATGAGCGCGTATCCTGTTCGGAGAGCTCGGGAATCCGGACATAGTTCGTCCTCAGGATAGAGGAAGAATCGCCGCATTGCTCCTCCACCACCGCTATTTGATGGGTGACCGGCGGAGAGTTAATCTCCCTTTGGTCGGGTTTAAGCCCGATCCGATCGTAGTCCGTAGCGACTCCCAGAGCGGCAATGCGATCCAAGAGCTCGTTCAAAGAGGAGAGCTCCATTGGATCCATCTGCTCGGCGAATTTTGAGCCGATGTGGAGGCTATTTTCGATGACCCGAGAGGTCATCATCGGCGCAGCGGCCGAGCGGGCGGTCATGACGAAGCTGCCTAGTCGGAGAGTTTGGCCTACAGCCAAGGCTTCCCCTGAGGTGATGTTGTCCTTGACAACAAGGCGAGCCATCTTCCTTATGATGACGACACAGTGGAACTCTCAATGAAAGCACCAATGTCGGTGTCAAAACCGGCGGATCTCGGGTAGGGGGTCCCGAACTGTGCGTCTAAGGCGAATGGTAACAGGAGGCAGGGGACACGATGTTTTACCCTGGTTCAGGCCCTCTCGATGGAGGTAATACCCTACGTCCTGCTTGATTGTTCTTGATGATATGAGTATTATAAGAGTTGATCTACCACGAGATCAGAGAGGCTAAACCCTAGAAGCTAGCCTATGGTATGATTGTATGTTGTCCTACAGACTAAAACCCTCTGGTTTATATAAACCTCGGAGGGGCTAGGGTTTGCACAAGGTCGGTTACAAAGGAGGAGATATACATATCCGTATTGCCTAGCTTGCCTTCCACGCCAAGTAGAGTCCCATCTGGACACGGGACGAAGTCTTCAATCTTGTATCTTGTATCTTCATAGTCCGGCCAAAGGATATGGTCTGGCTGTCCGGAGATCCCCTAATCCAGGGCTCCCTTAGTCGACGGAACCACGTGTCAGCTCCATGTTGGCCTAGGTGTCACTCATCCAATGGGTGAGATGCGCCTATGATATGTTGACACGTGGAGTTGCCCAAAAGTGGCCCATAAAGATTAAATGGGCTAGCCCAACTAAAGGCCCACAAGATTTTGCGCATCATAATGGGCCGGACCAGCTAAAGGCCCACAAGATTTTGCAAAGCATAATGGGCCGGCCTAGCTAAAGGCCCATGAGATTTCACCGACCATAATGGTCCGGCCCCGCTAAAGGCCCACAAGATTTTGAGGACACTAGTGGGCCGACCCATTAATAGGCTGCCATGTTTTGGGCCAATTGCCGGCCCATATTTGATCCGGTCCATTAACAACCTGCCACGTTCTGAGCCTAATAAAGGCCCATATGAGATCTGGCCCATTAAAAGCCTACCATGTTCTGGGCCAAATTTCGGCCCAGATCAGATCCGACCGTTTAAGAGGCTTTGGGCTAAATTATGGCCCATATCAAATTCGGCCCGTCAACTGGACGCTATGCTTTTGGGAACACTTGCTAAAGGCCCATTTTGTAATTTGGCTTGATATTAGTTTCGGCCTATTAAAGGCCCGTTTAACATTTCGGCCAGTTAAAAGCCCGTCATATAGTTGGGCCTAACTACGGCCCGATTTGCATCCGACCTGCTCACAGCCGACAATCTGATTGGGCCAAACAAGGACCGAGACAATTTTGACCTATTAACGACACGTGATGTGATTGGCACAATCACGGGCTGGGGTCTATTTCGGCTTACTGCCGGCCCGTGAGCTGTTCGGCACATTTCAGGCCCAACCTACTTTTCAGCCTCCTAAAAGCCCATTGAGTTTTCTTGCGAAAATAGGGCCGGCTGTTTACTCGGCCTATTAAAGGCCCGAATCTACTAGTGGGCCAGTTTACATTTAGGCCTGTTAAAGGACCAAGATGACTGGGCCCATGATGTGGATCATACATAGTGATTTGCATGATGGCTCGATTATGTACCATAATTTTACGGTTTGGCCGGTTTACTACGAAGACAAGATATATATACAGTAAAATAACTACAGCATCGTGAATAAGAAAAAACCTAGACTATACAATAAAGAAATTATGGCATATTACATCCACTGGGCATCAAAGTTTGCCCCTATGATAATAAAGCACAAGCAGACAGCAGATTACATACACTGGGCATCAAAGATCGCCACCAGTGCAAATAAACACGTTGACAAAATAATATACAAGACCGACATCACTTCAATAGAGTTCAAGAAAGGTTGGCCCTGCTCGGGAGTTGCAGCACAAGCAGCTGAGCAAGCTGATCAGACTATGCTTGTTTGACACTTATATCGTCCTCACTCTGAAAGATAAACAAGCACACATATGACATGTTTTGCACATATAAGTATCAGTGCTGACAATTCATCACATTTCTTACTGACGAATAAAGTGACACAATTTAAATAGCATTAACAGAATATGGTATTGTTCAGGTCAAGACATGGCAGGAAATGACATTGTGAAGGAGTTGGCAGCTTCATGACACCACTGGATTACAGATCAAGAACTCATAAGTATCAATGGTTAGTGTGCTATCAATTTATCCCATTTCAGATTGGCAAATAAAGAGACAGTTTAAATAATAGTAGAATGATATGACATTGTTCATAGTTAAGACATTACAGAATATGACATTGTGCTGTAGTGGGTAGATTCACCACGCCACTGGATTATGGATCAAGAACAGAAGCATACATGCAATGCGAAAGAAGAGCACTTGCTCTATATAGTTTAATTTACATGGTATGAAGTAGGAACTTGGTTGTACAACTGAAAACTTAAATTGAGTAGGACAAACTTTTGTTTATGGACTACATAATAAACTTTAAACATGCAATTCGATGCAAACACCAAAAATAAACAGTTGTTGCAGTCATGCCTAACCAAATATACACAACAATGTTTGAAGGCTTGAGAAGGACAACTTACATTATTGGTGAGAAGACATGCTCTATAAAGCCCTTGTCCATGCTGATGGGGGGGGGGGGGCAATTCAAGAAGTTTACCACAAAATCGTCTTCATAAGCATTGCCTTTATTCTACATTTTGTTAAGGGTAAATATACATGTGATAATATAAGAAAAAATGGAGAATATTTAAGATAAGATGGACTGATGCTACATAAACAAGTAGCTATAAATGTAAGTACAACGATACAGGCAAAAGGTACAGCCAAGAGCAATGCACAGGTAAACTTCTTCAGTACCATCGGTGTTATCCAACCTTATGGTAAGAGTAAATATAGATCTGATGTGTAGAAAAGGGAGGGAAAAGGAAAATAAGCTGCAGAGTGATGGTACATGAACAACTACCTGTCAATATAAGTACACTGATAAAGGACAGTAGGTACTTGCAAGAACAATGCGGAGCTAAAAAATTTCATTGGCATTGGATATATTCTACACTAATGTAACCATTCATACAGATCAGATAATTTGGAGCGAACAATTGATAAGCAAGCTATCATGCATACTGCTGTCACATAATGAACTAGGTATGTATGCAAGTACAATGATATAGGACACCGGGTACTAAAGAGCAAAGCAACGGGCAACATATTTGTGATATCTTGTTGTTCTTTTCAAACCGGAATTCTTCTTCGAGCAGATTTCCTGCAAAAAAGATCCGTAAGGCACATGCGGAAAAGTAGAAGTTCAAATTGTCATGTGATATCATAGACAGTACCTCATCCTGGGAAGGAGACCAGTGCATAACAAGTTTTTTCCATTAAATGTCTTCTAAATTTAGCACATGAGACTTCATCGGAAATTCGTTTATAGACTTGCCATCAAAGTGTGATTTGCTCAGGTAACACCGATACTATTGCAATGCTTCCTTGAAAAGCACAAGCAAGCTTTGCTCGTCATGACTATCCAGATTGACCCTTGCCTACTTACAACAACGTAATGTAGATCATTGATGTGTTCAATCAGCAGAAAACAGGAAAATAATCACCATGAATAATAGCAGTTATACGTAAGTGGGACAGGAAGATGTGAAAATGGTGTTTATCTTCACTATAATCTTCCCATGATGGGAATATATGCACATAGTCCCTAACAACACTGAAAGCATTGTCTTTTAAACTGGAAATAACTGGAATGGGGTTCCAATCTGCAGGAATTGGCCGTCTCTGCAGTTGGGACAGTTCTTCGGCCGGTGGACTTGCTGTACTTTTTACTGGAGTGGGATTTTTCTGTGGTACGACTGGTGCTATGGCAACTGAAATCAGCATACCTTTTGCTGGAGTGCAGGTCCTGTGTGGTGGGGCTAGTGGTGTGGCCAATGAAGTATGGGTACAGTCTGCTGGAGTCGGTCCTACGTTTTGTGTCACTGGTTGTACAACCAATATAACTAGGGTGTTGTCTGATTTCTCTGGCACCATCACGTTTTTCAAGGACTTTGTTGGTGCTCCTTCAGGTTCGGCAATCACCCTCTTCCTTTTTGATGTCTGATGCACAAGAACAACATTTGAGTGGAAAAACATGGTATGATGACAGATGGAATATGTATTGATAATGGATGGGCATGGGATCTCGACATATATGATGAGTAAATAAGCAGATGGCGGTGCAACAAAGTAGAAGAAATGCAAGACAACATATGCAAGATACGCACAATCAATAAAACCTTGCCAAATTAGAACATGCACCTTGATGGTTGAATAGGACATGCCATCTGCCATTGACTCCTTGAGGTTAGAATAGTCATTAGGATCATATTCTGAACAAGAATCTACAGGCGGGGAGTCTATGAGTTTCATTGCATCCAGAATGGCACTCAATGCCTTGGTGCCAATTTTGTAAGTCATTGCAGTGTTCCACAATATTCTTCGGATGCGCGGATTCTGATATTCACTGTAATTACGTATAATATCTGAGAACCATGAAAACATAAATAGTAGTGAGATTATCTTTGTAATGTAGAGGATATTCTAATATAGGGGCGCCCCTATAAACCCTTGTGTGTTATCACTATATTTGATGAGAGAGCTCATGTGCGCTGTAATATGGTGGGTGCATTAATATAATCTGGCACAAGTACACACAAAAATAGGCTCCAAAAGTAAGGATAGTTGGTAGACGATAGGTTCATAATATATTGTATAGAGAGTTTATTGCCAAACCATGATAACAAGAGCACACAACAACTAGGCAGATCCTAGTGTACATAAAAGGGGTACACCATAACCATGATATATAAATCGGGAAAGTGGAACTGGGTGGAAAATACGGTGTTGTATTGCTGCTACTAATTGAAAGCCCATCGATCACGTATAGGCCAGCTCTATCAGCTATTGACTGCAGATGTCCCTACTCCCCTTCCTAACAAGGAATTTACTATACGTACTAAATACAGAATAACAAAAGAGGAACATGTTAAAGAACAGAAGAGGAAGCATATTCTTGAGGTTTCGCTTCATTGCATACAATGTTGGTTGCCCACTCATGATGAATGACAGCGCCCAAAGAAATGCAATTCCATGTTGTCTCTCTATATGTGGCCACATGCATTTGGAAAATCAAACGGGAGCATTACCTGACCAATTAAATGTGTGTCTGTTAACTAATATCAGTATCATATCACAATTCGTATTTGAACAAGTAAGCTTTGGACTTATGATTGGTGTGTTTAGATTCAAGAGTGGATTGCTGCTAGTGCGACACAAAGCATCTACACAGATCATAGTGTAGATATAACGGGAAAGCCGTAAGCATCAGAGTATTGCCGGTACGGCTAGAAAGGCTTCGGATACCAGCTCTCTTCAACTGAAGGTGCAGTACTGTTAATATCAGTGTAACTCTCAAAGGCGACACAGCTCCCTACATTTCCTTGCTATTCTTACAGGATTCAAGTGTGCATGCCACTATAAATCTTATTCCTATGTTTACAAAATCCTACGAATCAAAGAGGCCCAAAGAGATCAAAATGTCCATCACAACCGACCGTATAGATGTAACACCCGCGATGCGGCTATATCTCCCACGTTTCGGGGCACGACTTAGAGGCATAGCCGCATGGTAGGTTTGTCGCAAGAGGGGTAATCTTCACACAATCCCATGTACTGAATAAGAAAGGGATAAAGAGTTGGCTTACAATCTTCACTTCACACAAATACAAGTTAAACATACATCATCCAGAATACAATCAAAGGTTCGACTACGGAGCCAAAATAAAGGAAGACAACCCCAAATGCTAGATCCCCGATCGTCCTAATTGGGCTCCACTACTGATCAATAGGTAATGAAACAAAACAATGATCAAGATCTTCATCAAGCTCCCACTTGAGCTGGGTTGCGTCACCTGCACTGGCATCATCGGCACCTGCAACTGTTTGGAAGTATCTGTGAGTCACGAGGACCGAGCAATCTCACACCCGCGAGATCAAGACTATTTAAGCTTATGGGTAGGAAAGGGTAGTGAGGTGGAGGTGTAGCAAGCAATAAGCATATATGGAGGCTAACATACGCAAATAAGAGCGAGAAGAGAAGCAACAGCGTGGTCGTGAAGCTACAAGTGATCAAGAAGTGAGCCTGAAACTACTTACGTTCAAGCATAACACAAGAACCGTGTTCACTTCCCGGACTCCGCCGAGAAGAGACCATCTCGGCTACACACACGGTTGATGCATTTTAAGTAGATTAAGTGTGAAGTTCTCTACAACCGGACGTTAACAAATTCCCATCTTCCCATAACCGCGGGCACGACTTTCGAAAGTTCAAAACCCTGCAGGGGTGTCCCAACTTAGCCCATCACAAGCTCTCACGGTCAACGAAGGATATTCCTTCTCCCCGGAAGACCCGATCAGTCTCGGAATCCCGGTTACAAGACATTTCGACAATGGTAAAACAAGACCAGCAAAGCCGCCCGATGTGCCGACATCCCGATAGGAGCTGCACATATCTCGTTCTCAGAGCAACACCGGATGAGCAATCCGTACAACTAAAACCAGCCCTCAAGTTCCCCGAGGTGGTGTTGCAAGGGGCTCTAGTTCGGACCAACACTTAGAGAAGCACTGGCCCGGGGGGTAAAATAAAGATGACCCTCGGGAGCGCGACTCCCAAGGTAAAAGTAGGTGGTGGTGAGGCAAATGGTAAAACCAAGGTTGGGCCTTGCTGGAGGAGTTTTATTCAAAGCGAACTGTCAAGGGGTTCCCATAACACCCAACCGCATTAGGAACGCAAAATCAAGGAACATAACACCGGTATGACGGAAACTAGGGTGGCAAGAGTGGAACAAAACACCAAGTATAAGGCTGAGCCTTCCACCCTTTACCTAGTATATAGATGCATTAATTAAATAAGAGATAATAATCATATCCCAACAATATGCATGTTCCAAACATGGAACAAACTTCAGCTTCACCTGCAACTAGCAATGCTATAAGAGGGGCTGAGCAAAGCGGCAACATAGCCATACAATGGTTTGCTAAAGGAGGGTTAGAGGCTTGACATGGCAATATGGGAGGCATGATATAGCAAGTGGTAGTTATCGCGGCATAGCAATAGATCGAGCAACTAGCAAGCAAATATAGACGTGATTTCGAGGGTATGGTCATCTTGCCTGAGATCCCACAAGGAAGAAGAACGAATCCATGAAGAAGACAAACGGACGAAGTCGAACGAATGCTCACAAACGCGATGTTATCGGAACTAACCCGAAGAAGAAACACCGGAAAGAAGAAAACAACATGGTAAACAACCATCACATGGTCATGGCATGATGCACAACCTAGTATGATGCATGTCCGGTTTAATGAAACATGTCATGGCAAAGTGCACAAGCAAAACTACAAGTTAAGTGGTGTTCAATATGCAACGAGTTGCATATTGACGAAACACCACATGACTTATTTAGTTCTCTCCCGTTTATGTACTCAAGAATATTAAATGTTTTTAAACATGGCAAGAGGTGAAGCAAATGAGAACTACCTATCTAGGCAAGTTTAAATGAGGCCGGAACAACAAGCAACAAGTCCGGAAAAATCCTCATGAGCATATATTAGATTTGGTACTGTTCTGCCCTAAAGCACATTTTAGAGTTGTTAAACATGCAAAGTAATGCCACCATGTTAAACTAGGCATTTTCTACCCCATTTACATATAATTTGTTAAGTTTGGAGCTACGGTTATTTAGTTATGAATTAAAGCATTTTAACATGGCAATATGGAAACAAATTTAACCAAACAACATTTTAAATATTTTAAACATGCATGAAAGTGGCATATTATTAATCTACACATAATTCTAAGAATTTTTCATATATAAAACATTTTAAACCGATGCACGGTTTGTGAGTCAGGATATGCATGAACATGAGGGGCTTTTCTGCAAAAACTGCAGTCTTTGGAAAAATAGGAAAAACATTCTATGGAAAAAAACATGAAATGGGCCGAATCAGAGGCTGGCCCAGCGGTGGAAGGAAAAAAAGAAGCACGTGAGGGGCTGCTCACCCAGTGGGCCTTGGCCTTAGAGAGGGGCGCAACCCATGCAAGGAGGGGAGGCCGTGGTGGCGCTGGGCCTTGGCGCTGGAGTGGAGGCCGGCCCACCTGGCGCTGGAAGGCCTGCTGGCGAGGTCAACGTGGGCATGCCTCCACCCTCGTACGCAACAGCCGATGCGGGAGGTAGGGTTCAACGGCGGCTGCGCAAACCAGGCGGAGGCAGCAGGTTCAGGAGGTTGGGGAAGGGCGCCGGAGGCCGGAGCAGACCAGATCCAGGCGCGGCGGCCCCATTTTCGGCGATGGTCGACAGATCAGGCAAGGGGAGCAGATCAGCGGCGATGTTCCATGGAGTTCCTGGCTGAGAGAGAACGACAGAGGGAGTGGTTAGAGAAAGTTCGGGAAGGAGGAAGGAGGGTGCGGGGTCGCCGGGTACTCATCCCCAACGATGGCGGTGGCAGATGGCTTCATCCATAGGGCGGCGGCGAGCGCTCCTGATCCTATCGGGATCGAGCGAGATGGTGCGAGAGGTGGGAGGAGCGGGGTAGCTCGGTCGCCTGCAAGGCGGCGTCGGGCCCGAGTCGGCCCATGGCGGGCTCGCGATGGGCTCCGGCAGGCCCTGCACTATGGGAGGCGCGGGGAGAACGTGGGGAAGTGACATGGAGGCACCCGATAGGCCGGGGAGTCTCCTCAGGTGGCGGCGCAGCCAAACAAATAGAGCCAAGTGGCGGAACGGCGGCTGGGGAGAAGCTGGCGGCGACAAGTGGCGGCGGCGGAGCGGGCAGGTGCGGAAATTGAGGAGGGTTGGTGGCTGGAGGTAAGTGGAGACTAGGGGATGCCAAATAAGAAGGAGGGTGTCCATTTATAGGAAGGATTAGGGTTTGAGAGGGTTGAGGGGTGTTTTCGGACCGTACGATCATCATCGGACGGCTCCGGACGCGAGAAGGGGTAGGTAGGCTGCCGGTGGGGATAGTAGGCTGTGCAGATGGATTGGACTGAGAGGAAAGAGGATGAATGCAGCCCGGCGACTGTTTCCGGAGACCGAAAACGTCCGACGATAGACCGGCTATACTGCCGCTATAGTTATCCGTTGGGGCGTCAAACGGACTCCGAATGCGATGAAACTTGGCAGGCGACCTACTTACAACATAACAACAGCGCACACCAACTTTCATCCCATTCCAAGAACATTTACCGGCCACTTATGAAATAATATTTCGGAGGTGCCGCGGGCACGTGCAAGTGTGTCTGGGCTTAGAACGGACAACGGAGAGAACTGGAGAACTCGGATGGATGCAAGTTTTGAAAGCATGATGATGCAATGCACATGATGACATGGCTAGATGCAACATGCAAGCAAAAGACATGGCAACAACGCGCATGACTAAACGACACCTGGCGCAACGGTCTCGGGGCGTCACAACAGACCTCTACACTACAAATGTCCCTGCTCATCTTCACTACAAGGAACATACTATACTACTATCATTCTCCCTCTGTTCCAAAATATAAGTCTTTCTAGAGATTTCCACTATGGATCACATACAGATGTATACAAATACATTTTAGAGTGTAGATTCACTCATTTTGCTCCATATGTAGTCCATGGTGGAATCTATACAAAGAATTGTATTTAGGAATGGAGAGAGTACTTATTAAAGAAGAACGGAAGAGGAACATGCTAAAGAAGAGCAAGAAGATTTTGGATAATAAAATGTTCGTTGCGCAGTTCCCACACATGATGAACCAGTGCGCATTAAGAATGCAACTCCCTGCTGTCTCTCTATATGTGGTGCATGTGCTTTTCAAAAGTAAAGTAGGAACATTAACTGACCAATTAAATGTTATCTGTTTTATATCAGCATCATATCAGATTCATATTTGAGCAACAAGTTTGGAATTATGAGTGGCATGTTGTTTAGCTTAATGGATTCAGGAGCAGTGCTAAGCAGGTACGATGATGGTACTGAATATAAAGGCATGTCTGCATGCAAGTCACGTGACTTTTGTCATTTGGGTCAGTCGACCATTTCAGGCGGTTGGATGAAGATCCTACGTCTCCTAACCCTTCTTCTTCCTCGTCTCTAATTCTTCCCATACAGAACACCGCACGCGCCGCCGGCAGAACCATGCGCCCAGACCCCCCCACCCGCCCTCCCCTGAACTGCCCCCAAATATTGTGTTCGTCCGCCACCCCCACCCCCACCCCCGCCTCCAGCCTCGTCGAGTTTTCTTCATTCGGTGAGGCCCCACCACCGCCCCCACCCGAGCCCCTTCCTTCGCACCGAACTCCGGCGAGCTCTGAAAAGTCGACTGACCCAATTTTGAAATTTAGTCTACTGTCATTTAACTAGTGTGGAATATAAAAGGGGAAAACCATAAGCATTGCGAGTATAGAGTTGAGCGTGCTATGGCGGATCTGAAGGTGCAAACCGGACAAAGGCAACTTCGCAACCAATGTTTGCTTTCAACTAGCAAGTAAGTGATTGATGTCTACTACACAACCTTCTTCTTGTAGATGTTGTTGGGCCTCCAAGTGCAGAGGTTTGTAGGACAGTAGAAAATTTCCCTCAAGTGGATGACCTAAGGTTTATCAATCCGTAGGAGGCGTAGGATGAAGATGGTCTCTCTCAAGCAACCCTGCAACCAAATAAAAAAGAGTCTCTTGTGTCCCCAACACACCCAATACAATGGTAAATTGTATAGGTGCACTAGTTCAGCGAAGAGATGGTGATACAAGTGCAATATGGATAATAGATAATAGTTTTTGTAATCTGAAATAATAAAAACAGCAAGGTAGCAAGTGATAAAAGTGATCGTAAACGGTATTGTAATGATGGTAAACAAGGCCTAGGGTTCATACTTTCCCTAGTGTAAGTTCCCTCAACAATACTAACATAATTGGATCACATAACTATCCCTCAACATGCAACAGAGTCACTCCAAAGTCACTAATAGCGAAGAACGAATGAAGAGATTATGGTAGGGTACGAAACCACCTCAAAGTTATTCTTTCCAATCAATCCATAGGGCTATTCCTATAAGTGTCACAAACAGCCCTAGAGTTCGTACTAGAATAACACCTTAAGATACAAATCAACCAAAACCCTAATGTCACCTAGATACTCCAATGTCACCTCAAGTATCCGTTGGTATGATTATACGATATGCATCACACAATCTCAGATTCATCTATTCAACCAACACAAAGGACCTCAAAGAGTGCCCCAAAGTTCTACCGGAGAATCACGACGAAAACGTGTGCCAACCCCTATGCATAGGTTCCCAATGTCACGAAACCCGCAAGTTGGTCACCTTAACATACATCAAGTGGCACGTGGTATCCCATTGTCACCACAGATATCCATGGCAAGACATACATCAAGTGTTCTCAAGTCTTTAAAGACTCAATCCGATAAGATTACTTCAAGGGGAAAACTCAATTCATTACAAGAGAAAAGAGGGGGAGGACAAACATAAGATCCAACTATAATAGCAAAGCTCGCGATACATCAAGATCGTGCCAAATCAAGAACACGATAGAGAGATCAAACACATAGCTACTGGTACATACCCTCAGCCCCGAGGGAGAACTACTCCCTCCTCGTCATGGAGAGCGCCGAGATGATGAAGATGGCCACCGGTGAGGGATCCCCCCCTCCGGCAGGGTGCCGGAACAGGGTCCCGATTGACTTTTGGTGGCTACGGAGGCTTCTGGCGGCGGAACTCCCGATCTATTGTGCGTTCTGGAAGTTTTAGGTCACGTAGGTATATATGGGTGCAGGAGGTACGTCAGGGGAGCCACGAGGGCCCCACGAGGCAGGGGGCGCGCTCTAGGGGGGCGGCCCCCACCCTTGTGAGCAGCTCCCGTATCTTCTGACGTGGGGTCCAAGTCCATCAGGTGTGTTTCCGTCCAAAAATAACTTTTCTAGTTGATTTTGTTCCGTTTCGACTCCGTCTAATATTCCTTTTCTTCAAAACACTGAAATAGGCATAAAACAACAAATCTGGGCTGGGCCTCCGGTTAATAGGTTAGTCCCAAAAGTAATATAAAAGTGGATAATAAAGCCCAATAATGCCCAAAACAGTAGATAATATAGCATGGAGCAATCAAAAATTATAGATACGTTGGAGACGTATCAAGCATCCCCAAGCTTAATTCCTACTCGTCCACGAGTCGGTAAATGATAAAAAGATAATTTTTGAAGTGGAATGCTAGTTGTCATAATTTCAATGTAATTCTTCTTAATTGTGGTATGAGTATTCAGATCCGAAAGATTCAAGACAAAAGTTTAATATTGACATAAAAACAATAATACTTCAAGCATACTAACTAAGCAATCATGTCTTCTCAAAATAACATAGCCAAAGAAAGTTATCCCTACAAAATCATATAGTCTGGCTATGCTCCATCTTCACCACACAAAATATTTAAATCATGCACAACCCAGATGACAAGCCAAGCAATTGTTTCATACTTTTGATGTTCTCAAACTTTTTGAATCTTCACGCAATACATGAGCGTGAGCCATGGACATAGCACTATAGGTGGAATAGAATGGTGGTTGTGGAGAAGACAAAAAGGGAGAAGATAGTCTCACATCAACTAGGCGTATCAACGGGCTATGGAGATGCCCATCAATAGATATCAATGTGAGTGAGTAGGGATTGCCATGCAACAGATGCACTAGAGCTATAAATGTATGAAAGCTCAACAAAAGAAACTAAGTGCGTGTGCATCCAACTTGCTTTCTCACGAAGACCTAGGGCATTTTGAGGAAGCCCATCATTGGAATATACAATCCAAGTTCTATAATGAAAGATTCCCACTAGTATATGAAAGTGACAACATAGGAGACTCTCTATCATGAAGATCATGGTGCTACTTTGAAGCACAAGTGTGGTAAAAAGGATAGTAGCACTGTCCCTTTTTATTTATTTTCTTTTTTTATTTGTCCTTTCCCCTTTTTTTGGCCTTTCCTTTTTTTATTTGGCCTTTCTTTTTTTGGCTTTCTTTTTTTTATTTTTATTTTGGGACAATGATCTATTAATGATCATCATCACACTTTTATTTACTTACAACTCAAGAATTACAACTCGATTCTTAGAACAAAATATGACTCTATATGAATGCCTCCGGCGGTGTACCGGGATGTGCAATGGATCAAGAGTGACAAGTATGAAGAAATTACGAACGGTGGCTTTGCCACAAATACTATGTCAACTACATGATCATGCTAAGCGATATGACAATGATGGAGTGTGTCATAAACGGAACGTTGGAAAGTTGCATGGAAATATATCTCGGAATGGCTATGGAAATGCAATAATAGGTAGGTATGGTGGCTGTTTTGAGGAAGGTATATGGTGGGTGTATGGTACCGGCGAAAGTTGCGCGGTACTAGAGAGGCTAGCAAAGGTGGAAGGGTGAGAGTGCGTATAATCCATGGACTCAACATTAGTCATAAAGAACTCATATACTTATCGCAAAAATCTTGATGTTATCAAACCAAAGTATTACGTGCATGCTCCTAGGGGGATAGATTGGTAGGAAAAGACCATCGCTCGTCCCCGACCGCCACTCATAAGGAAGACAGTCAATAAATAAATCATGCTCCGACTTCGTCACATAACGGTTCACCATACGTGCATGCTATGGGAATCACAAACTTCGACACAAGTATTTCTCAAATTCATAACCACTCAACTAGCATGACTCTAATATCACCATCTCCATATCTCAAAACAATTATCAAGTATCAAACTTCTCATAGTATTCAACACACTCATAAGAGAATTTTATTATTCTTGAATACCTAGCATATTAGGATTTTTAAGCACATTACCATGCTATTTAAGACTCTCAAAATAATCTAAGTGGAGCATGCGAGATCAATAGTTTCTATAAAACAAATCCACCACCATGCTCTAAAAGATATAAGTGAAGTACTAGAGCAAATGACAAACTACTCCGAAAGATATAAGTGAAGATCAATGAGTAGTTGAATAATTATGCAACCATGTGAAGACTCTCTAACATTTAATAATTTAAGATCTTGGTACTCTATTCAAACAGCAAGCAAAGCAAAATAAAATGACATCTAAGAATAGCAAACATCATGTGAAGAAGCAAAAACTTAGGATCAACCGATACTAACCGATAGTTGTTGAAGAAGAAAGGTGGGATGCCAACCAGGGCATCCCCAAGCTTAGATGCTTGAGAATTCTTGAAATATTATCTTGGGGTGCCTTGGGCATCCCCAAGCTTGAGCTTTTGTGTCTCCTTAATTCCTCTCATATCACGGTCTCCCTAAATCTCAAAAGCTTCATCCACACAAAACTCAACAAGGACTCGTGAGATAAGTCAGTATAAACCATTGCCAAAACCTTATCATACTCTACTGTAGCAAATCACTAAAATTATTATTAAACATTGCATACTAAATGCCTCTGCATATTTAATAGTCCTATCCTCAAATAGAATCATTAAAGAAGCAAACATATGCAAACAATGCAAACATAACAGCAATCTGCCTAAACATGATAGTCTATAAAGAATGCTGCAACATCCATACTTCCCTAACTCCAAAAATTATGAAAGAAAATTCACACTGTAGTAAATTTATCAGAGCTTAATATGCAAAAGGTTTCAACATTTTATCACATACGGACTTCTCTAGGGAATTATTGCAACAGCGGTAAACTTTCTGTTTTCAAACAGCAACATGTGGACTTGTAACATAGGCATAGTAAAGGCTATCAATGCCACTTTTATTGAAATAAAAGATGCAAAACATTGTACTAAATAACATCAAGCAAATTCAAAAAAAATAAATTGACGCTCCAAGCAAAACACATATCATGTGGTGAATAAAAATATAGCTCCAAGTAAAGTTACCGATGAACGAAGACGAAAGAGGGGATGCCTTCTGGGGCATCCCCAAGCTTAGGCTCTTTCCACTCCTTATTCCATAGTCCATCGAATCCTTACCCAAAACTTGAAAACTTCACAACACAAAACTTAACAGAAAACTCGTAAGCTCCGTTAGTATAAGAAAATAAATCACCACTTCAAGGTACTGTAACGAACTCATTCTTTATTTATATTGGTGTTAAACCTACTGTATTAAAACTTCTCTATGGTTTATAAACTATTTTACTAGCCATAGATTCATCAAAATAAGTAAACAACACATGAAAAACAGAATCTGTCAAAAACAGAACAGTCTGTAGTAATATGGATCAAACGTATACTTCTGGAACTCATAAAATTCTCAAATAAATTGCTGGACCTGAGTAATTTATCTATTAATCATCTTCAAAAAGAATTAACTAAATATCACTCTGCAAATAAAAATGGCAGAAATTCTCGTGAGCGCTAAAGTTTCTGTTTTTTACAGCATGATCAACAAGTCTTTCCCAATGTCTTCCCAAAGGTTCTACTTGGCACAAAGCATAAAACCACATCTAAGCAGAGGCTAGATGAATTATTTATTACTAAACAGGAACAAAAAGCAAGGAATAAAAATAAAGTTGGGTTGCCTCCCAACAAGCGCTATCGTTTAACGCCCCCAGCTAGGCATGATGATGTCAATGATGCTCACATAAAAGATAAGAATTGAAACATAAAGAGAGTACCATGAAGAATATGACTAGCACATTTAAGTCTAACATGCTTCCTATGCATAGGGATTTTGTGAGCAAACAACTTATGGGAACAAGAATCAACTTGCATAGGAAGGTAAAACAAGCATAGCTTCAAAACTTTAAGCACATAGAGAGGAAACTTGATATTATTGCAATTCCGACAAGCATATGTTCCTCCCTCATAATAATTTTCAGTAGAATCATGAATGAATTCAACAATATAACCAACACCTAAAGCATTCTTTTCATGATCTACAAGCATAGAAAATTTACTACTCTCCACATAAGCAAGATTCTTCTCATGAATAATAGTGGGAGCAAACTCAACAAAATAATTATCATGTGAGGCATAATCCAATTGAAAACTAAAATCATGACGACAAGTTTCATGGATATCATTATTCTTTATAGCATACAAGTCATCACAATAATCATCATAGATAGCAACTTTGTTCTCATAATCAATTGGAACCTCTTCCGAAATATTGGATTCATCACAAAATAAAGTCATGACCTCTCCAAATCCACTTTCATCAATATAATCATCATAAATAGGAGGAATGCTTTCATCATAATAAATTTGCTCATCAAAACTTGGGGGACAAAAAATATCATCTTCATCAAACATAGCTTCCCCAAGCTTGTGGCTTTGCATATCATTAGCATCATGGATATTCAAGGAATTCATACTAACAACATTGCAATCATGCTCATCATTCAAATATTTAGTCCCAAACATTTTATAGATTTATTCTTCTAGCACTTGAGCACAATTATCCTTTCCATCATACTCACGAAAGATATTAAAAAGGTGAAGCGTATGAGACAAACTCAATTCCATTTTTTTATAGTTTTATTTTATAAACTAAACTAGTGATAAAAACAAGATACTAAAAGACTCGATTGCAAGATCTAAATATATACCTTCAAGCGCTAACCTCCCTGGCAACGGCACCAGAAAAGAGCTTAGTTGACAGGGTATGTTAGTGCCACTTCCCTCGGCTCCCCGGCAACAGCGCTAGAAAAGAGCTTGATGTCTACTACACAACCTTCTTCTTGTAGACGTTGTTGGGCCTCCAAGTGCAGAGGTTTGTAGGACAGTAGCAAATTTCCCTCAAGTGGATGACCTAAGGTTTATCAATCCGTAGGAGGCGTAGGATGAAGATGGTCTCTCTCAAGCAACCCTCCAACCAAATAACAAAGAGTCTCTTGTGTCCCCAACACACCCAATACAATGGTAAATTGTATTGGTGCACTAGTTCGGCGAAGAGATGGTGATACAAGTGCAATATGGATGATAGATAATAGTTTTTGTAATCTGAAATAATAGAAACAGCAAGGTAGCAAAGTGATAAAAGTGAGCGTAAACGGTATTGCAATGATGGTAAACAAGGCCTAGGGTTCATACTTTCGCTAGTGTAAGTTCCCTCAACAATACTAACATAATTGGATCACATAACTATCCCTCAACATGCAACAAAGAGTCACTCCAAAGTCACTAATAGCGAAGAACGAACGAAGAGATTATGGTAGGGTACGAAACCACCTCAAAGTTATTCTTTCCAATCAATCCATTGGTCTATTCCTATAAGTGTCACAAACAGCCCTAGAGTTCGTACTAGAATAACACCTTAAGATACAAATCAACCAAAACCCTAATGTCACCTAGATACTTCAATGTCACCTCAAGTATCCGTGGGTATGATTATACGATATGCATCACACAATCTCAGATTCATCTATTCAACCAACACAAAGGACCTCAAAGAGTGCCCCAAAGTTCTACCAGAGAATCACGACGAAAACGTGTGCCAACCCCTATGCATAGGTTCCCAATGTCACGAAACCCATAAGTCAGTCACCTTAACATACATCAAGTGGCACGTGGTATCCCATTGTCACCACAGATATCCACGACAAGACATACATCAAGTGTTCTCAAGTCTTTAAAGACTCAATCCGATAAGATTACTTCAAGGGGAATACTCAATTCATTACAAGAGAGAAGAGGGGGAGGAGAAACATAAGATCCAACTGTAATAGCAAAGCTCGCGATACATCAAGATCGTGCCAAATCAAGAACACGAGAGAGAGAGAGATCAAACACATAGCTACTGGTACATACCCTCAGCCCCGAGGGAGAACTACTCCCTCCTCGTCATGGAGAGCGCCGGGATGATGAAGATGGCCACCGGTGAGGGATCCCCCCATCCGGCAGGGTGCCGGAACAGGGTCCCGATTGACTTTTGATGGCTACGGAGGCTTCTGGCAGCGGAACTCTCGATCTATTGTGCGTTCTGGAAGTTTTAGGTCATGTAGGTATATATGGGTGCAGGAGGTACGTCAGGGGAGCCACGAGGGCCCCACGAGGCAGGGGGCGCGCCCTAGGGGGGGCGCCCCCACCCTTGTGAGCAGCTCCCGTATCTTCTGACGTGGAGTCCAAGTCCATCAGGTGTGTTTCCTTCCAAAAATAACTTATCCAGTTGATTTCGTTCCGTTTCGACTCCGTCTGATATTCCTTTTCTTCAAAACACTGAAATAGGCATAAAACAGCAAATCTGGGCTGGGCCTCCGGTTAATAGGTTAGTCCCAAAAGTAATATAAAAGTGGATAATAAACCCCAATAATTCCCAAAACAGTAGATAATATAGCATGGAGCAATCAAAAATTATAGATACGTTGGAGATGTATCAGTGATGGACAAGAAATCAGAGTAAAGCAGTGGCGATCAATTTTCTTACTGTGATAAATAAGTTGAGCAGATACGAAAGAGTAACGCCTCTGGTGCAACTCCGTGTATGCACCTACTGAGAATTTGACGGTGTTGTGGTAGCGATGGCTGTCGGTGGCGTGGAAGCAGATCTGGGAGGGTAGACGGTGGTGGTGGGGCACGGTGGACGAGACGGTCGTAGGAGCGGCGCCGGCAAGGTGGACGACGACGGGGATGAAGCGAGAGGACGGGATGCAAGGATCCCGGTCCGAAGCCGTGGATGAGAGAGGTCGATCACTTGTAATGGACAACAGTGTCGGGGTATCAGCTCCGGCATGGTGGAGGAGGATGGCGGTGGATGGAGGAGGCTGGGATGGAGAGGGTGTTTTGGCGCCCACGGAGTACGAATGGGGAAATAGAGGGAGAGAGGAAGGGGGAACCATGACTTTAGGGCGCTCTTCTCTCAAATGTGAGGAAATTTACAAACTTAGCCCCTGTTTAAAATTTGCTACATCAAAGCAATATTAGTCGGTTGGGGATAGGATGGTAATCTCGCATACACCGAATATTTGCCGACGAGAGTTTGTTGTTGGCGCCCACCGTGTATGAATCGGGGAGGGAGTCAATTTCGGTCGAGGAGACACTGTGTTTTGGCGCCCACCGTGTATGAATCCCGGTGAGAGGCGGTTATGTCACGTTTGAGTGAAATTACAAACCTACCCATATCAAAACCTATAGAAATCGAGCCGATAGGCTTTGTGTGTCAGGGATAGGCAGTAATTTCCATCTCGCAGATTTTGGTTTTGGGCAGTTACTGCAACTTTCCCCGCTTCGTTCAAATTTTTATAGAGCAAGAGTGCACGTTTACCGTGGCAACTCAATTCGGATCCAGTTTGTATTCTATTTTTGTTCGGGTAGGATCCATTTTCGATTGGAATAAAATTCTATATACATCATTTTTATATATACTTTCAAAAGCGCAACAAAGAATTCTGTTCCTTTATATGTATAATATGATTTACAAATAAAATGATATCAAAATCATAAGGTTTAATTCAAAAAATTTAAACCAAATTATGTTCTAATAAAATGTATGGATCAGTAATATCTACATATTAAATAACATAGATGTGCGTGAATTCATATGAGTATGCATGTTTAATAGATCAATTTTGGTTCGAGTATGAATTACATGTATCATCATCTCGAATTCAAATATTTGAATCCCTTTTATGTTGACTCCTTTCACGCCCATCTCTCTTGCATGCATGCTCCTTCATGTTGCTATCACTCTCTTTTCTCCAGCTAACCCCCACGCTCACTTCATGTTTCTCCTATCTTCGCAAACATGGTCTCTCGATGTCTCCCTTGAGAAGTGTCACACTCTCCCTATCATTATACATTACACGGTTTTCATTATCTCTCACGTCTCTACCGTTCTCTAGTATCACTAGGTACCTAAGCTTTCTTTTTCACCGCCACACACAGTCTCACTCGTCTTTCACTTTGTCTTTCCCTCTATGGGGTTCTCTCACACACCCTATATGTCTATAGATATGACTCATACCGCTAAAATTACTCTCTCCTACAAACAAGACATTTGTTGCAGTCTCCTTTCTGTCTCCATCCCAGTTATAAAACTGACATTATTCATTTATTTACTGATCAGACAAACTCCCCCCCTCTCTCTCACACACACACAACTCCTGCTTCCACTCCCCTTCCCGACTACCGTCTCTCTCTCTCACACACACAAAACTCTCGCTTTCGCACCCCGACTCGTATTTCTCTCCCAAAAATTTATCGACTAGCCTATAAATAGGTTTATACACCCGCACACTCGTGCTTCCACTATCTCATACATGTCTCTCTCACGCTCCTTGTATCTATGTAGATTTTTCTTCCCTTTTTGAGACATGCCCTCTCGATCGTGCACACACACAATATCGCCTCATTTTAAGCCGATAGCTCTCGCACACACACTCTTTGTGTCTTTGTCACACATGCACTCCGTCCTCCTCCTCTCTCCCTCTCTCACACACACATGGGCTTTTTGCAACAACTAGCAAGATGCCCGTGCGTTGCACGGAACATCAAGAGGCATTTGTATGAATAGTTTATCTTGTGGGAGAAAAGGATGAACGAGGGAAGGCCTTATTTGCAAATGTGGAGAGGGGTGTGGGTATCTTTTTGCAAAATTGCCATAGTTTCCTTCCTATCCGTCAGAAATAAATCCGACAACCTATATTGCAGGATGGCAGGAACACCATCATCACCAACTCTGTTTTTTATCTCTACTCTTATAAAAAGCATAGTCGGTGATGATGGTGTGCCTACCATCCTGCAATATAGGCCATCCGATCTATATCTAATGGATAGGAAGGAAACTATGGAAATTTACCCGCACTCCTCTCCACATTTACAAATAAGGCCTTCCCTCGTTCATCCTTTTCTCCCACAATATCTTGATGTTCTGTGCAACGCACGAGCATCTTGCTAGTAAGAGTAGAAGTTAGACATATACCACTTCTTGAATCTTGAAACGAACAACATCCATCCCTTATCTCATCAAAACCGCCAAAGGAATATATTTTGAGTGCAACAAAACATATTTTTAGTGATATACATATTTCAAAACTAGACCCTATTTTCTATCAAATCGGTGAATATGTATTAATCTACTTTGATTGTGTGGCAACACATTGGCACATTGCTAGTAGTTATTACCACTGTATAATTTTTTGGACACCAGACAAACGGTGGAGTACATATACGAAGAGAAGAGGCGCACACATGCAGTCGGTCTCTCGCTGTCTCGCACACATGAGAGTTACGTAAAGGCACCATTAACAAATAAACCCTAAAACCCTAGGTGCACGATTGCTACCTTTGTAGGAATACCAGGTACGTGGTGGAGCGCACCTTTGTAGGAATAGTCAGCTCGCATGATAATTTGATCCATAGGAGTTGATGGTCGGGACCACAGGTGAACGACCTGGAGGCGGTGGCTCGACAGTTGCCACAGATCAAGTAGCCACGTTTAAAATATTATTCTTTAGCGGGATAAGAGTTCCGATTTTCCATGACGCGTTATAAATACTAAGTAGTTTTTAGAACGATTGGTATGGAGCTAAAATGTAATTCATAACTACTACCTCCATGGCGTATGGTTGTATGGGTTTATCTTGCGAGATGTTGAACCTGGTAGTTCTAGGGCAAATACTATGGTTTAGATGTTGGTTTTTAGTAATGAAAATCGGAAGGGGAAACCCCTTGATAAAAAAAACTACTACCTCAGTTCTGGTTTACTAGTCCCCATCGTAGTTTGGATCAAAGTTTGTCCACGAATTTTACTTGCAAAATGTGAATGGAAAACGAGATTTTGTTATACCCAAACAAAAAAGGACTGGAGGGAGTGATTGCTCTGACATGGACGCGACCTCTCATAGCGCAGGCATTGAACCGGCGCGTCGGCCAAGAGGGCCCCACTGACTGTAGGCCCAGCTGAACACGCCTGCTCGCCGCATGAAACCAGCTTTAGACTGCCCCGCCTGCCTCCATTGAATCCGCGCATGTGCCGGCAACACGTCTGAGGGAGCCCTGGATTAAGCGGTCCTTAGTCGTATGTACTATATGACATGGGCTGGACTAATGGGCCGTGAAGATGCAAGACAAAAGACTTCCTCCCCTGTCCGGATGGGACTCTCCTTGGCGTGGAAGGCAAGCTTAGCGTGCAGATATGGATATTCCTTTCTCTATAAACCGGCTCTGTATAACCCTAGCCCCCTCCGGTGTCTATATAAATTAGAGGGTTTTAGTCCGTAGGGGCAATCATAATCATACATGCTAGACAATTAGGGTTTAGCCATTACGATCTCGTGATAGATCAACTCTTGTAACCCCTATACTCATCAAAGTCAATCAAGTAGGAAGTAGGGTATTACCTCCATCGAGAGGGCCCGAACCTGGGTAAAACATCGTGTCCCTTGTCTCCTGTTACCGTCAATCCTTAGATGCACAGTTCGGGGCCCCCTACCCGAGATCTGCCGGTTTTGACACCGACATTGGTGCTTTCATTAAGATTTCCGCTGTGTTATCGCCAGTAGGTTCGATGGCCCCATCAACCATCTATAACAATGTTGCCCTGAGGGAGGTCTTTCTCCCCGGCCAGATCTTCATGTTCAGCGGCTTCGCCTTGCGGGCCAACTCGATTGGCCATCTAGAGCAGATCGACAGCTATGCCCCAGGTCACCAGATTAGTTTTGGAAATCTGGATTATGTCGCTGATATCCGAGGAGACTTGATCTTCCAAGGGTTCGCGACCCCAACCTCTGCTCCGGCCCTAAATCCAGAGCGCGTGTCCAGGTCTGAAGACGGGATTCCCGAGCCCGCCGGACTCTCTGCGGTTGTTAAGCCTGGTACGGGAGAATCGGAGGAAGCAATGTCACCGACAATCATTATGAAGACGAACCCTTCTCCGAACACTAACCCCAGGCCCTCGGGGTAGGCATCGTGTGAGCTCGGCCAAGGAGTTCCCTCCCCGGCATAGTCCATCCTCCCTGACCGAACCTCGCCTTTAGGCGAGGCTCTGGACTTAATGCGATCCCTCGCCATTACAGAGGAGCAACGTCCGAACTACGCCCAGTCCGGACTAGGGGCTGAGAGCAGGGAATTTTACATCCCACCCACTACCCAGTTCATAGCCACTGTTGAGGACTTAACCGACATGCTCGATTACGGCTCCGAAGATATCAATAGTATAGACGACGATGCCAAAGAAGAGCAAGCCCAAAACACGCTGTTTACCGGACAATGGACGGCCACCTCTTCGTACGACGTGTATATGGTGGATACACCCAATGAGAGTAACAACGATAGTGAGAAAAATCCAGTTGAGGATATACCTCATGAGACTCAACCAAAGTGCTGACGTCAGCGGCGCTGCTCTAAATCACGCCGTGGAAAAGATAGCAATATTGGCACCGGAGAGAACAACACTTCGGACGATGCCGAAGAACAAGAGGACCCCGTCGAGCCAACCTCCGAACAGGATGATCGGGAAGATGGGCAAATTAGCCCTGATGACTAGGCTATAAACGAAGACTCGGAGGATAGTAATTATATTCCACCCTCCGAAGAGGAGGTCAGCCTTGGCAAAGAAGACTTTATCCTGCCGGAGGAACCGCTCGAGCGGGAGTGCTTTAGGCGCAGGCTAATAGCCACTACAAGGAGCCTGAAAAAGAAGCAACGGCAGCTCCAAGTTGACCAAGATCTGCTCAACGATAGGTGGACTAACGTCCTGGCAGCCGAGGAATATGGCCTCGAACGCCCAACCAAGAGTTACCCGAAATGTAAGCTGCTACCTCAATTCAACGACGAGGCACGGAAGCCCATACCATCAACACGTAATGCAGCCGACCGGCCACCACGTGGCGGTGACAAAATGGCACCTCAAGCCAAACACCAGCCCACGCTACCTCTCCGAAAAAGTAGAGACACAACAGCTCGATGACATACATATGATAACCCACAAGTATAGGGGATCGCAGCAATTTTCGAGGGTAGAGTATTCAACCCAAATTTATTGATTCGACACAAGGGGAGCCATAGAATATTCTCAAGTATTAACAGTTGAGTTGTCAATTCAACCGCACCTAAAAGACTTAATATCTACAGCAAAGTATTTAGTAGGAAAGTAACATGGAAGTAACGGTAATGGTGGCAAAAGCAACAATAATAGTTTTGTAGTGATTGTAACAGTGGCAACGGAAAAGTAACTAAGCAAAGAACAATATGTGAAAAGCTCGTAGGCAATGGATCAGTGATGGATAATTATGGCAGATGCGATTCTTCATGCAACACTTATAACTTAGGGTGACACAAAACTAGCTCCAGTTCATCAATGTAATGTAGGCATGTATTCCAAATATAGTCATACGTGCTTATTGAAAAGAACTTGCATGACATATTTTGTCCTACCCTCCCGTGGCAGCGGGGTCCTATTGGAAACTAAGGGATATTAAGGCCTCCTTTTAATAGAGTACCAGACCAAAGCATTAACACTTAGTGAATACAAGAACTCCTCAAACTATGGTCATCAACGGGAGTGGTCCCGATTATTGTTACTTCAGGGTTACTCAATCATAACACATAGTAGGTGACTATTGACTTGCAAAATAGGATCAAGAACTCACATATATTCATGAAAACATAATAGGTTCAGATATGAAATCATGGTACTCGGGCCCTAGTGACAAGCATTAAGCATAGCAAAGTCATAGAAACATCAATCTCAGAACATAATGGATACTAGGGATCAAACACTAACAAAACTAACTCGATTACATGATAAATCTCATCCAACCCATCACTGTCCAGCAAGCCTACGATGGAATTACTCACGCACCGCGGTGAGAATCATGAAATTCGTGATGGAGGAAGGTTGATGATGATGATGGTGACGAATTCCCCTCTCCGGAGCCCCAAACGGACTCCAGATAAGCCTTCCTGAGAGAGATTAGGGCTTGGCGGCGGCTCCGTATTGTAAAACGCGATGAATCCTTCTCTCTAATTTTTTTCTCCCCGAACGTGAATATATAGAGTTGGAGTTGAGGTCGGTGGAGCATCAGGGGGCCCATGAGATAGGGAGCGCGCCCTAGGGGGGTGGGCGTGCCCCCCACCCTCGTGGACAGGGTGTGGGACCACTGGTGTTGATTCTATCGCCAGTATTTTTTATATATTCCAAAAATATTCTCCGTGAAGTTTCAGGTCATTCCAAGAACTTTTATTTCTGCACAAAAATAACACCATGGGAATTCTGCTGAAAACAACGTCAGTCCGAGTTTGTTCCATTCAAATCATGCAAGTTAGAGTCCAAAACAAGGTCAAAAGTGTTTGGAAAAGTAGATACGATGGAGACGTATCAACTCCTCCAAGCTTAAACCTTTTATTGTCCTCAAGCAATTCAGTTGACAAACTGAAAGTGATAAAGAAAAACTTTTACAAACTCTATTTGATCTTGTTGTAAATATGTAAAGCCAACATTCAAGTTTTCAGCAAAGATTATCAACTAACCATATTCACAATAACATTTAGGTCTCATGTTTACTCATATCAATGGCATAATCAACTAGCGAGTAATAATAGGAAATCTTGGATGACAACACTTCCTCAAAACAATCATAATATGATATAACAAGATGGTATCTCGCTAGCCCTTTCTAAGACCGAAAAACATAAATACGGAGCACCTCTAAAGATCAAGGACTGACTAAACATTATAATTCATGGTAACGGAGATCTAGTCACAATCATACTCAATGTAAACTAATAGTAATGCATGCAAATGACAACGGTGCTCTCCAACTAGTGCTTTTTAATAAGAGGATGATGACTCAACATAAAAGTAAATAGATAGACCCTTCGTAGAGGGAAGTAGGGATTTGTAGAGGTGCTAGAGCTAGATTTTGAAATAGAGATGAATAATATTTTGAGTGGTATACTTTCATTGTCAACATAACAATCGAGAGATCTCGCTATCTTCCATGCTACACACATTATATGCGGTTCCCAAGAAGAATGGTAAAGTTTATACTCCCCCTACCACCAACAAACATCAATCCATGGCTTGTCCGAAACAACGGGTGCCTCCAACTAACAACTATCCTGGGGGAGTTCTGTTTGCAATTATTTTAATTTAAGCATGGGACTGGGCATCCCGGTTACCAGCCATTTTCTCGTGAATGAGGAGCGGAGTCCACTCCTCTTGAGAATAACCCACCTAGCATGGAAGATATAGACAACCCTAGTTGATACATGAGCTATTTGAGCATACAAAACAGAATTTCATTTGAAGGTTTAGAGTTTGGAACATACAAATTTACTTGGAGCGATAGGTACACACCGCATATAGGAAGGTATGGTGGACTCATATGGAATAACTTTTGGGGTTTATGGAAGTGGATGCACAAGCAGTATTCCCGCTTAGTACAAGTGAAGGCTAGAAAGAGACTGGGAAGCAAACAGCTAGAGAGCGACAATAGTCATGAACGTGCATTAAAATTAATCAACACTGAATGCAAGCATGAGTAGGATATAATTCACCATGAACATAAATATCGTCGAGGCTATGTTGATTTTGTTTCAACTACATGTGTGAACATGTGCCAAGTCAAGCCACTCGAATCGTTCAAAGGAGGATACCACCCTATCATACCACATCACAACCATTTTAATAGCATGTTGGCACGCAAGGTAAACCATTATAAACTCCTAGCTAATTAAGCATGGCCTGAGCAACTATAATCTCTAATTGTCATTGCAAACATGTTTCATTCATAATAGGCTGAAACAGGAATGATGAACTAATCATATTTACAAAAACAAGATAGGTCGAGTTCATACCAGCTTTTCTTATCTCAATCAGTTCATCATATATCGTCATTATTGCCTTTCACTTGCACGACAGAACGGTGTGGATAATAATAATAGTGCATGTGCATTGGACTAAGCAGGAATCTTCAAGCATTCGATACAAGGGAGAAGAAAAGGTAACATTGGTTCTTGGTTAGATCAACAATAATGCATATGAGAGCCACTGAACATTTTCATCATGGTCTTCTCCTCTCGACCCCCAAATAAAAGAAAAGAAACAAAACTATTTACACGAGAAAGCTCCCAACAAGCAAAAGAAGAACGAGAAATCTTTTGTGTTTTCTTTTAATTACTACTACTACAGGCATGGAAAGTAAACTAGCTAAAAGCTACAACTTTTTTTTTGTTTTTATTAAGGTTTTTCAAACACACAAGAAGAAGGCTAAAAAAAGAAATTAAACTAGCATGGATAATACAATGAAAAAGTATGATCACCGACAACTTAAATGAATGTGTGAACATGAATGTAATGTCGGTGAGAAATACGTACTCCCCCAAGCTTAGGCTTTTGGCCTAAGTTGGTCTATGGCCAGGGCTGGCCTGGTAGATATCCAAAGTTGTAACTGGGGTCGTACTGAGATGCACCAGCTACTGCCTGACGAGCTGCAGCTTGGAGGCGAGCTGCGTCCGTCCTCCTCTCATACTCGTTCGCCTCCTCCCTGGTTATAACATATCTCCTTTTTGCCTGAAAGTCAAAGAAAGTAGGAGTAGGGAGAGCAACATGGACGGTGCGCCGTCTGTCAAAGATTAGTCGGTACTGGAGGAACCGATCGTTCCTCTCAAGAAACTGGAGGCGAACCATAGCATCATAATCTAGACAAGCAGGAGGCAACTCCATATCATTTCCATGCATGGGTATATCAAGATAGTTAGTGCTACCTCTTGAGCACTGCATTGCTTTTCCCTTGAAGAGGAAAGGGTGATGCAGCCAAGTAGCGTAAGTATTTCCCTCAGTTTTTGAGAACCAAGGTATCAATCCAGTAGGAGACTACACGCAAGTCCCTCGTACCTACACAAACAAATAAGAACGTTGCAACCAATGCGATAAAGGGGTTGTCAATCCCTTCACGGTCACTTACGAGAGTGAGATCTGATAGAGATAATAATAATATAAATATTTTTGGTATTTTTAAGATATAGATTGAAAGTAAAGATTGCAAAATAAAATAGATTGGAAACTTATATGACAAAATATAGACCCGGGGGCCATAGGTTTCACTAGTGGCTTCTCTCAAGATAGCATAAGTATTACGGTGGGTGAACAAATTGTTGTCAAGCAATTGATAGAAAAGTGCATAGTTATGAGAATATCTAGGCATGATCATGTATATAGGCATCACGTCCGCGATAAGTAGACCGAAATGATTCTGCATCTACTACTATTACTCCACACATCGACCACTATCCAGCATGCATCTAGAGTATTAAGTTCATAAGAACAGAGTAACACATTAGGAAAGATGACATGATGTTGAGGGATAAACTCAAGTAATATGATATAAACCCCATCTTTTTATCCTTGATGGCAACAATACAATACATACCTTGCTGCCCCTGCTGTCACTAGGAACGGACACCGCAAGATTGAACCCAAAGCTAAGCACTTCTCCCATTGCAAGAAAGATCAATCTAGTAGGCCAAACCAAACTGATAATTCAAAGAGACTTGCAAAGATAACCAATCATACATAAAAGATTTCAGAGAAGAATCAAATATTGTTCATAGATAAACTTGATCATAAACCCAAAATTCATCGGATCTCGACAAACACACCGCAAAAAGAGTTACATCAAATAGATCTCCAAGAAGATCGAGGAGAACATTGTATTGAGATCCAAAGAGAGAAAAGAAGCCATCTAGCTAATAACTATGGAACCGAAGGTCTGTGGTAAACTACTCACACATCATCAGAGAGGCTATGGTGTTGATGTAGAAGCCCTCCGTGATCGATTCCCCCTCCGGTGGAGCTCCGAAAAAGGCCCCAAGATGGGATCTCTTGGGTACAAAAGGTTGCGGCGGTGGAAATATGGTTTCGTGGTGCTCCTGGATGTTTTCGCGGTATATGGATATACATAGGAGGAAGAAGTAAGTCAGTGTAGCTGCGAGGGGCCCATGAGGGCGCGGGGCGTGCCCAGGGGGGCCAGGTGCGCCTCCCTGCCTCGCGGCCGCCTCGTTTCTTTCTTGACGTCTACTCCAAGTCCCCTGGATCACGTTTGTTCCAAAAATAACTCTCCGAAGGTTTCATTCCGTCAGGATTCCGTTTGATATTCCTTTTCTGCGAAACACTGAAATAGGCAAAAAACAGCAATTTGCACTAGGCCTTGGGTTAGTAGGTTAGTCCCAAAAATAATATAAAAGTGTATAAATAAGCCCATTAACATCTAAAACAGATAATATAATAGCATGGAACAATAAAAAATTATAGATAAGTTGGATACGTATCAAGCATCCCCAAGCTTTATTCCCGCTCGTCCTCGAGGAGGTAAATGATAAAAACAGAATTTTTGATGTGGAATGCTACCTAGCATAATTATCAATGCAATTTTCTTTATTGTGGCATGAATATTTAGATCCGAAAGATTCAAGACAAAAGTTTAATATTGACATAAAAACAATAGTACTTCAAGCATACTAACTAAGCAACCATGTCTTCTCAAAATAACATGGCAAAAGAAAGTTCATCCCTACAAAATCATATAGTTTGGTCATGCTTGATTTTTGTCACACAAGAATGCTCTCATCTTGCACAACCCCGATGACAAGCCAAGCAATTGTTTCATACTTTAGTAATCTCAAACTTTTTTGAACTTTCACGCAATACATGAGCGTGAGCCATGGATATAGTACTATGGGTGGAATAGAATAATATGATGGGGGTTATGTGGAGAAGACAAAAAAGGAGAAAGTCTCACATCGACGCGGCTAATCAACGGGCTAGGGAGATGCCCATCAATTGATGTCAATGCAAGGAGTAGGGATTGCCATGCAATGGATGCACTAGAGCTATAAATGTATGAAAGTTCAACAAAAGAAACTAAGTGGGTGTGCATCCAACGTGCTTGCTCACGAAGACCTAGGGCATTCGAGGAAGCCCATTGTTGGAATATACAAGCCAAGTTCTATAATGAAAAATTCCCACTAGTATATGAAAGTGACAAAACAAGAGACTCTCTATCATAAAGATCATGGTGCTACTTTGAAGCACAAGTGTGGAAAAAGAGGATAGTAGCATTGTCCCTTTTTTGGGCCTTTCCCCTTTTTTATTTGGCCTTTCTCTTATTTTTTTTATTTGGGACAATGCTCTATTAATGATGTTCATCACACTTCTATTTATTTACAACTCAATAATTACAACTCGATACTAGAACAAAATATGACTCTATATGAATGCCTCCGGCGGTGTACCGGGAATGTATCAAGAGTGACATGTAAGATAAATTATGCATGGTGGATTTGCTAGAAATACGATGTCAACTACATGATCATGCAAAGCAATATGACAATGATGAAGCGTGTCATAAATTAAACGGTGGAAAGTTGCATGGCAATATATCTCAGAATGGCTATGGAAATGCCATAATAGGTAGGTATGGTGGCTGTTTTGAGGAATATATAAGGAGGTTTATGTGTCATAGAGCGTATCATATCACGGGGTTTGGATGCACCGGCGAAGTTTGCACCAACTCTGAAGGTGAGAAAGGGCAATGCATGGTACCGAAGAGGCTAGCAATGATGGAAAGGTGAGAGTGCGTATAATCCATGGACTCAACATTAGTCATAAAGAACTCACATAATTATTGCAAATTTCTACAAGTCATCAAAAACCAAGCATTACGCACATGCTCCTAGGGGGATAGATTGTTAGGGAAAGACCATTGCTCGTCCCCGACCGCCACTCATAAGGAAGACAATCAAAGAACACCTCATGTTTCAAATTTGTTACACAACGATTACCATACGTGCATGCTACAGGACTTGTAATGTTCAACACAAGTATTTCTCAAATTCACAACTACTCAACTAGCACACTCTAATATCACCATCTTTACATCTCAAAACAATTATCAAGTATCAAACTTCTCATAGTATTCAATGCACTTTCTATGATAGTTTTTATAATACCCATCTTGGATGCCTATCATATTAGGACTAGTTTCATAACCAAAGAAAATCACCATGCTGCTCTAAAGGAATCTCAAAATAATATAAATGAAGCATGAGAGATCAATAATGTCTATAAAATAAAACCACCGCCGTGCTCTAAAAGATATAAGTGAAGCACTAGAGCAAAATTATCTATCTCAAAAGATATAAGTGAAGCACATAGAGTATTCTAATAAATTCCAATTCATGTGTGTATCTCCAAAAAGGTGTGTACAGCAAGGATTATTGTGGTAAATTAAAAAGCAAAGAATCAAATCATACAAGACGCTCCAAGCAAAACACATATCATGTGGTGAATAAAATATAGCCTCAAGTAAAGTTACCGATGGAAGAAGACAAAAGAGGGGATGCCTTCTGGGGCATCCCCAAGCTTAGGCTTTTGGTTGTCCTTGAATTTTACCTTGGGGTTCCTTGGTCATCCCCAAGCTTAGGCTCTTGCCACTCCTTGTTCCATAATCCATCAAATCATTACCCAAAACTTGAAAACTTCACAACACAAAACTCAACAGAAAATCTCATGAGCTCCGTTAGTATAAGAAAACAAACCACCACTTAAGGTACTGTAATGAACACATTATTTATTTATATTGGTGTTAAACCTACTGTATTCCAACTTCTCTATGGTTCATACTCTCCGATACTAGCCACAGATTCATCAAAATAAGCAAACAACACACAAAAAACAGAACAATCTGTAGTAATCTGTAGGTTTTGAATAATTCTGTAACCCCACAAATTCTGAAATAAATTAGTGGATGTGAGGAATTTGTCTATTAATCATCTGCAAAATGAATCAACCTAATCGCACTCTCCAGTAAAAAATGGCAGCAAATCTCGTGAGCGCTAAAGTTTCTGTTTTTTACAGCAAGATCACTAAAACTTTCCCCAAATCTTCCTAAAGGTTCTACTTGGCACAAACACTAATTAAAATCATAGAACCACATCTAAACAGAGGCTATATGAAATATTTATTACTAAACAGAACCAAAAAGCAAGAAACAAAAATAAAATTGGGTTGCCTCCCAACAAACGCTATCTTTTAACGCCCCTAGCTAGGCATAAAAACAAGAATAGATCTAGGTATTATCATCTTTGATATGCAATCCATAAGTGGCTCTCATAATAGATTCATAAGGTAATTTAATTTTCATTCTAGGAAAGTGTTCCATGCCTTTCCTTAACGGAAATTGGAATCTAATATGCCCTTGTGTCATATCAATAATTGCACCAATTGTTCTAAGGAAAGGTCTACCAAGAATAATGGGACATGTAGGATTGCAATCAGTATCAAGAACAATGAAATCTACGGGCACATAATTCCTATTTGCAACAATAAGAACATCATTAATCCTTCCCATAGGTTTCTTAATAGTGGAATCCGCAAGATGAAAATTTAAAGAACAATCATCAAATTCACGGAAACCTAACACATCACACAATGTTTTTGGAATCGTGGAAACGCTAGCACCCAAATCACATAAAACATAGCATTCATGATCTTTAATTTTATTTTTAATACTAGGTTCCCACTCATCATGAAGTTCTCTAGGGATAGAAACTTCTAATTCAAGATTTTCTTCATAATATTGTATTAAAGCATCAACGATATGTTTGGTAAAAGCTTTATTCTGACTATACGCATGCGGAGAATTTAGCACGGATTGCAACAAGGAAATACAATCTATTAAAGAGCAATTATCATAATTAAATTGTGGGCTCATTGCTCTGTAAAGTTTTGACCTCTCCAATCCCACTTTTACCAATTTTTGCATCAAGATCTAAAAACTCCGAATCATTGGGACACCTTTTAACTAAAGTTGACTCATCTCCAGTCCCATCATTATCAAGATTCATATTGCAAAACAAAGATTTAATAGGAGACACATCAATCACTTTTAGATCTTCATCCTTATTATCATCGAAACTAGAAGAACACACTTTTATGAAGCAATCTTTGTTAGCACGCATCCTAGCGGTTCTTTCTTTGCACTTATCAATGGAAATTCTCATGGCTTTGAGAGACTCATTGATATCATGCTTAGGTGGAATAGATCTAAGTTTCAAAGAATCAACATCAATAGAAATTCTATCCATGTTCCGAGCCAACTCATCAATCTTAGAAAAAATTTCTTCAATCAAAGCATTGGAACTCTTTTGCGAACTAATAAATTCTTTAATACTAGATTCAAAATCAGAGGGAATCTTATTATAATTTCCATAAGAATTGTTGTAGGAATTACCATAGTTATTAGAGAAATTACTAGGATACGGCCTAGGATCAAAGTTTCCTCTATACGCGTTGTTACCAAAATTGTTCGTACCAACAAAATTCACATCCATAGATTAATTATTATTCTCAATCAAAGTAGACAAAGGCATATCATTAGGATTAGAAGAAACACTCTTATTAGCAAACAATTTCATAAGTTCATCCATCTTTCCACTTAAAACATTAATTTCTTCTACAGCATGAACTTTTTTACTAGTAGATCTTTCGGTGTGCTATTGAGAATAATTAACCATAATATTATCTAGGAATTTGGTAGCTTCTCCTAAACAGATTTCCATAAAAGTGCCTCCCATGCCGAATCTAAAAGATTTCTAGAAGCAAAATTCAATCCAGCATAAAATTTTTGTATGATCATCCATAAATTCAAACCATGTGTAGGGCAATTACGAATCATTAATTTCATCCTCTCCCAAGATTGTGCAACATGCTCATGATCTAGTTGCTTAAAATTAATAATATCATTTCTAAGAGAGATGATCTTAGCAGGAGGAAAATACTTGATAAAAGCATCTTTGCACTTGTTCCAAGAATCAATACTATTTTTAGTCAAAGACGAAACCAAGTTTAGCATGATCTCTAAGCAAAAACGGAAATAGCTTCAATTTAACAATATCATTATCCACATCTTTCTTCTTTTGCATATCACACAAATAAACAAAGTTGTTTAGATGGGTAGCGGCATCTTCACTTGGAAGGCCAGAGAACGAATCTTTCATGACAAGATTCAGCAAAGCAGTATTAATTTCACAAGATTCAGCATCGGTAAGAGGAGCAATCAGAGTGCTAATAAAATCATTATTGTTGGTATTGGAAAAATCACACAATTTAGTATTATCTTGAGCCATCGTGACAAACAATCCAACACACAAACAAGCAAGAGGCAACCAGAAAAAGAGGTCAAATGGAAAAAGAGGCGAGCGGAAAAAGAGGGCGAATAAAACAGCAAGGGTGAAGTGGGGGAGAGGCAAATGGCAAATAATGTAATGCGAGGATAAGAGTTTGTGATGGGTACCTGGTATGTATTGAATTGTGCATAGATCTCCTCGGCAACGGCGCCAGAAATCCTTCTTGCTACCTCTTGAGCACTGCATTGGTTTTCCCTTGAAGAGGAAAGGGTGAAGCAGCAAAGTAGCGTAAGTATTTCCCTCAATTTTTGAGAACCAAGGTATCAATCCAGTAGGAGACTACACACAAGTCCCTCGTACCTACACAAACAAATAAGAACCTCGCAACCAACGCGATACAGGGGTTGTCAATCCCTTCACGGTCACTTACGAGAGTCGGATCTGATAGAGATAATAATAATAAGATAAATATTTTTGGTATTTTTATGATATAGATTGAAAGTAAAGATTGCACAATAAAATAGATTGGAAACTTATATGATAAAAGATAGACCCGAGGGCCATAGGTTTCACTAGTGGCTTCTATCAAGATAGCATAAGTATTACGGTGGGTGAACAAATTACTGTCGAGCAATTGATAGAAAAGTGCATAGTTATGAGAATATCTAGGCATGATCATGTATATAGGCATCACGTCCGCGACAAGTAGACCGAAATGATTCTCCATCTACTACTATTACTCCACACATCGACCGCTATCCAGCATGCATCTAGAGTATCAAGTTCATAAGAACAGAGTAACGCATTAGGCAAGATGACATGATGTAGAGGGATAAACTCAAGAAATATGATATAAACCCCATCTTTTTAACCTCGATGGCAACAATACAATACGTGCCTTGCTGCCCCTGCTGTCACTGGGAAATGACACCACAAGATTGAACCCAAAGCTAAGACTTCTCCCATTGCAAGAAAGATCAATCTAGTAGGCCAAACCAAACTGATAATTTGAAGAGACTTGCAAAGATAACCAATCATACATAAAATATTTCAGAGAAGAATCAAATATTTTTCATACATAAACTTGATCATAAACCCACAATTCATCGGATCTCGACAAACACACCGCAAAAAGAGTTACATCAAATAGATCTCTAAGAAGATCGAGGAGAACATTGTATTGAGATCCAAAGAGAGAGAAGAAGCCATCTAGCTAATAACTATGGACCCGAAGGTCTGTGGCAAACTACTCACACATCATCGGAGTGGCTATGGTGTTGATGTAGAAGCCCTCCGTGATCGATTACCCCTCCGGCGAAGCTCCAGAAAGGGCCCCAAGATGGGATCTCTTGGGTACAGAAGGTTGCGGCAGTGGAAATAGGATGTCATGGTGCTCTTGGATGTTTTCGGGGTATATGGACATATATAGGAGGAAGAAGTAGGTCAGTGGAGCTGTGAGGGGCCCACGAGAGTGGGGGCACGCCCTTGGGGGGCAGGCGCGCCTCCTTGCCTTGTGGCCGCCTCGTTTCTTTCTTGATGTCTACTCCAAGTCCCCTAGATCACGTTTGTTCCAAAAATAACTCTCCCGAAGGTTTCATTCTGTTTGGATTCCGTTTGATATTCCTTTTCTGCAAAACACTGAAATAGGAAAAAACAATTTGCACTGGGCCTTGGGTTAGTAGGTTAGTCCCAAAAATAATATAAAAGTGTATAAATAAGCCCATTAACATCCAAAACATATAATATAATAGCATGGAACAATCAAAAATTATAGATATGTTGGAGACGTATCAGTTAGCTACATGAGTTGCATAAATTCAACCAAACAAATCTCCACTTATACTGTTGTGATGCAACCTACGTGCAACAATGGCCCCCACGTTATATTGTTTATCACCTAATACCGCACTCTTGAGGACACTAAGATCTATAACACACATGTGACAAGCCTCATCTTTACCTTTGATGCATCTACCAATGAAGAGAGCAAAATAATGTATGGAAGGGAAATGAATGCTCCCTATGGTGGCTTGTGTGATTTCTCTAGATTCCCCCACAGTAATACTAGCAAGAAAGTCTTTACATTCAGATTTGCGAGGTTCACTAACCTCGCCCCACTGCAGGAGTTTACAAGCAGTATTAAAATCTTCTAGGTCCATGGTATATGATTTATCATAAATATCAAATAAAACAGTGTGAGAATTGCACGAGGATGTAAATTTAAACCTTCTCACAAATGAATCAGTTAGATAGAGGTATTGCTGGCACTTATCTGACACGAAGCTCTCAAGATTAGCGTTACGCACATACGCGTCAAATTCATACTTGATGCTTTCATGGACCATGAAATCCTCTGAGGGCCATTCACTAGGTCACGCTTGAGCTTCCCTTGGTAGTTCATTGTCCGGCTCACGTATCACGAGCCTTAGGCCTTTCTTCCTTGAGGAACCACCTTGGTACATTTTCCTAAACATATTTCTTCCTCTAATAACTATGTGACTCAAAATAAAAGTGAATCAAACTCAACAAGATTGATAGCAAATACTCCCACAAGTGCCTAGAGGCCATATCATGCATTAAAACTACTTTTTACCACATAAATTTGACATGCAAGCTCAAGAACAGGGTCATCTAAGAAGCAAAAAATTGTAATAAATAAAGAACTAGAACAAAAACTAATTGGACCATTGGAGGAGTCACATACCGAAGAACAATCCCCCAAAGCAGTTTTGTGAATGGAGCTTTGAGCAAGGAGATCGAAAATGGCAGCAAGATGAGCTAGAACTCGGGTTTCATCTAGTGGAGGATTTTTTCTAGAGGAAGATGGAGTGTTTGGGTGAAAGAATAAGTGGAGGGGTCCACGTGGGGTCCATGAGGAAGGGGGGCGTGCCCCAGGGGGTGGGGGGCGCGCCCTAGACCCTCATGGCTAGGTGGTGGGTCCCCCTGGTGTGTTCTTAGTGCCAATCTATACCTACTATTAAAGGGAATAGCTATTCTTGGTTTGGTTTAGTCCTTTTCGTTTGGTTTACACGCTAAGCGATTTGTGCCAGATACTTGTACGTTGATGGGCCTTTTATGGGCTTTTATAGAAACCGCGGAAAATAATTGGGTCAAAATAAATCAACATTGTGGAAATTAAACACATTTCCTCCTGTCTAGCTCTTCGATGGAACAACCAACGACCTATGCGCCTTTCACATTTACTAATCCCAACTCGCTCTAAATATACGAGTGGCAGTCAATATGTTTAGGACGAGCTAATTAAGCGAATGAGCTAATAAAGGAAGGATTGTGGGCTTGAATAGAATATTTAAACGGATGTGACTAATTAAAGAAAGGACTATGGGTAAACCGGTGGAATAACTAAAAGAAAGATTGTGATCTTAATAAATTTTACATGAAGGATTTGAGGTAAAAAGGTAGTGTTGGGGATATAGCTACCAGGTATGACCCGCCCAGGAGGGGCCGGGTCAACCCCAATGGCGGGTTACGGAAAGAAGCCCAGTAATATTCAAGGTGATAGTGTATTAAGAATTGTAAAAGGCATAAGTCCAAAGGCGGCTTAAGGCCCAACATTGTAAATCGACTTATGTAAAGAAAGGCTTGTAGAGAAAGGCATGTAAAAGAAGTCACCGAGCCGGACACGTTTTATGAGACGGCCAGGACTCTGTAGGCCGCCAGGCGTCAACCCGTGTATATAAGGGGACGACCCGGCGGAGGCTTAGGGCAAGAAACAACCAGATCGAGAACCAAGCCAGCGAGTTGAGCCCCTTGGAGATCGAAACCTCAGCAATACCAAACCCAACTAGATGTAGGCTTTTACCTTCATCGTAAGGGGCCGAACTAGTATAAAAAATCTCTTGTGTCATTTGTCCCGATTAACCCCTTTAAGCTTCCTAGTGCGATGGCCCTGCGACTAAGTCCTTGCTCTAGGACATCTTCCGTGTCAACTCCACGACAGTTGGCGCCCACCGTGGGGCCAGCGCACGGTGGATTGGAGTTCTTGAAGGGCAACTTCAAAGGGCTCAAGGGATATGCTATGGGCCGGATGACCAAGAGTCATTGTGGCAAGCTCTACATCAATGAAGAAGGCTGGGGCCCTGATGCCGGCTCAATCGAGTAGGGGTACGGGGTCCCCTTCGGCGGAATTCACATCTTCATCGGTCAGATCGGCGAGTCAGGCCCTGAGCCGGACGTCCGCACCGACCTCATCGAAACGGCTCAGCGTGCAAGGACCACCCGTGTTCAATCTGTCGTGAAGCATGCCTTCGTGGGCTACATCCACGGTGGTGAATACTCTGAATGATCGGTAATGGGAGGTGAGACAGCCGTCTGTTCTGACACTGCATTGTCAACAGGTGAGACGGACTCTCTATACCAGTTACAAGACGGCATGCTCGGGGGTTGTTCCGATGGCAGCAGTATTCCGGACCCCTTTGAGCCGCCAAATTGGGCCGGAGTCTTCATGGCGGGCACACAGCCCGCACAGAACTCTACCGCAGCGACGGCAGCAGCTACTGGGTCGGCTGCAGCCGGGTCAGGAGACCCCACACGCCCCTGGCTCAGATTTTAATGGACCTCATGGATAAGCTGATGACTCTGTTAACCGTCGTAGTAGAGCCAGCGGATAAAGCCCAACACGACGCAGAGGTGGCATGCGTGCGTGATGAGATGGTGCAAGCTAAGGAAAATCTAGCCGCGGAGGAAACCCGGATGGCAGCAGAACGAGCAGCTTTGGATGCTCGTGCTCAACAATTTCAAGCAGAAACTTTCCAGCTCTCGGTGGATCTTAACGCATCAAACGAGGTCAGGAGGAGGAGCATCAGAAAACTCAGTCACGTCTTTCTCTGACGCTGGATCCGAGGAACCTGTTCCATGCACCCGGGGCTGGGGGGAGCAACCCGCCGAAGGTAAACTGGGTCACGACCCCCGGTGCACCAGTTCAGTCATGCTCCATGGAGCCACCTCGTATAAACGCAGCTCCTCCTCATTATGTGCCAACACCTCCAGGTCACTTCTCCAACCCTCTGGAAAACCTCATCGCAGCGTCGGCTCGTTTGGCGGCTCTCCCAATGGAAGGCGACTCGCCAGCAGCAATTGAAACCCGGAGGGTAAGAGAACTACTTCAAACAGCTCTGGCCCAGCAAGATGCATACTCCTACAGTCGAGACAGGATCCATTCAACTCCTCGCCCAAGCCGGTGCCCGAGTTACAGTATGCACATGGACTCTGCAGAGATGTCAAGTAATGCTCGGCGCCACAACCGGCCATATAGGCATGAGCCGGTGCGGGCTGGAGCCCTTAATTTAGCGGATCAAGAGAGGATTCGTCAAGAGGCGGAACGAGCGGCTCAAATGGGGCAGAGCAGGCAGCTCATCAAACCTTTCCGGCTTATCCAGCAACCTCGGTTGAGGCAGGAGTGGCCACAAGAACCGGAGGCGTGCCTTGCTTGTTGCCGGCCATACGCAATGAGCGGTTGCCAAAGGACTTCAAGGGGCCTCGTAAGGTGCCTAATTACACGGCTGACCTACAACCGGGGGCTTGGATTGAGAGTTATGAGATGGCTATGGAACTGTTGGAGGTTAGCGACGCTGCAATGGCCAAGTACTTTACCATGATGTTGGATGGAACAGCTCGTACTTGGTTGAAGGGATTGCCACCCAATTCTATCGGCTCATGGGCAGAGTTGAAAGCCCGGTTCTTCCAGAACTTTAAGGACACGTGTAAGCAGCCTATGTCCATTGTGGATCTGACCAATTGCAAGCAAGAGGATGGTGAATCCACAACCCATTGGGTGCGCCGAGTCAAAGAGATAATACATTCATCTGATAAAATGGACGCCGGCTCAACAGTTTTAATGTTGGAGAAAAATTGCCGTTTTGAACTTCTAAAGAAGTAGCTGGGGCGGCTCAAATGTGACTGTAATGACATGGGAATGTTGATGGCGGCTCTCGTTAAGTATGCTGGTTCTGATACCACCAAGGACCCGGTGTCTGACGAAGAAAAGGCAACAAAGGGAAAGAAGAACGGCAACGGCAAGGGTCACCAGCATAACCCGGCAAATCAGGTAGGTAATAAACGTAAGGATGATGAGTTTGTTGCTAATACTAATGCATAGGGAGGTAATCAACGGCGCAAGGGCAGACAGCCCCCTCGATCTGGTGGGTCAGGCCCCACCCTAGGGCAGTTGTTGAATGAACCTTGTCCAAAGCACGGCACCCGGGAGAAACCAGCCACTCACCTGTGGAAAGATTGCACGATCATGAAGGCATTTAAAAATTCAAATACATTTGATGGGGGTCACGGCCCAGGTGGCAGTTCAGGTGGAGGCGGCTTTCAGGGCCCGGACACCGGTTCAGGCAGAGGAGGTTTTCACGGTCAAGGTTATCCTGGTCACCAAGGAGGATATAATCAGCAACCCGGCCAAGGTAATCAGCAGCAGCAATCCGGTTATCAGAGCAACCCGAAGCAGCTGAGTAGTGGGCAATATCATGTATTTACCACCAGCTTATGTAAGAGGGACCAGAAACTTCACAAGAGAGCCGTCAATGCCGTTGAGCCGGCGGTTCCACGTTATCTACGTTGGTCAGAGCAGCCAATTGTGTGGAGCAGAGAGGACCACCTGCCCCGGGTTGATAATCTGGGTCACTTGGCTTTGGTAGTGGCACCTTAGGTCGGTGGATACAAGTTTACTAAGGTACTCATGGATGGAGGCAGCAGCATCAACATCCTTTACTATGAGACGTTCCGCCGGATGGGATTGACTGATAAAAATCTTAAACAATCCAACACCGTTTTTCACGGTGTAGTACCTGGTAAGTCAGCATACCCAGTTGGTAAGATTGAACTAGAAGTAGCCTTTGGGGATGAGTATGACTCCAGAGCAGAGAAATTGACCTTTGAGGTGGTTAAGATCAAGAGCCCATATCATGCTCTGTTTGGGCGGCCGGCTTACACCAAGTTCATGGCTCGGCCGTGTTATGTGTATTTGCAGCTCAAGATGCCGGGTCATAAGGGTACCATTATGGTACATGGGAGCCAGAAGATAGCCTTGGAGTGTGAAGAAGGTGATGCTGCCTATGCTGAATCTGTCTGTGCAACAGAAGAGTTAAAGTTTTACAAAGATCATATTGACCCGACGGACATGACGTCATTAAAGAAACCCACAACAGAGCATGAGCCGGTGTTGAAATTCAAATCAGCTGATGACACTAAGATGGTTGATTTTGTGCCTGGCGACTCGTCCAGACAGTTCATCATCAATGCAAACTTGGATCCAAAATAGGAAAGCGCACTCATCGAGTTCATCCGTGAGAACCGGGACATCATTGCATGGAAACCTTCAGACATGCCGGGTGTCCCGAGGGAACTCGCTGAGCACAATCTTAATATTGACCCAAAGTTCAAACCTGTCAGACAGTTTCTCCGACGGTTCAATGAAGCAGGCGCAAGACCATTGGAGAAGGGGTGGCCCGGCTCTTAGCAGCCGGGTTCATTGTGGAGGTCTTTCACCCGGAGTGGTCAGCTAACCCAGTGCTTGTACTCAAAAAGAATGGCACCTGGCGTATGTGTGTAGATTACACCGATCTGAACAAAGCTTGTTCGGCTGATCCTTTTGCTCTCCCTCGTATTGATCAGATCATTGATGCTACTGCGGGTTGCATACGTTTGAGTTTCTTGGATGCTTATTCTGGTTATCATCAGATTAAGATGGCAATCAAAGATCAGGAGAAGACATCTTTTATTACTCACTTTGGAGCTTTCTGCTATGTGTCTATGCCTTTCGGGCTTAAGAGTGCCCAGGCGACTTACCAGCGGTGTGAGCAGAATTGTCTTCACGATCAGATTGGGCGTAATGTTCATGCTTATGTGGATGACATAGTGGTGAAATCCAGGAAAGAGGAAACCTTGATCACAGATCTGAAGGAGACTTTTGATAATCTCCGAGTCTACAAGATGATGCTTAACCCGGCCAAGTGTGTTTTTGGAGTCCCAGCTGGCAAGCTTTTGGGTTTTTTGGTGTCCAACCGAGGTATTGAAACTAACCCGGAGAAAATGAAGGCAATCACATCCCTAGCCAAACTAACATGCATCAATGATGTCCAGCGGCTGGCGGGTCGAGTTGCTGCTTTGAGCCAGTTCATAAGCCGGTTAGGGGAAAAGGCAATGCCTCTGTATCAGATGATGAAGAAAACAGATGCTTTTGTTTGGAGCGATGCTGCGAATGCTGCTTTTGAGGATCTGAAGACACAGCTTGCTGAGCCGCCAGTCCTAGCTGCTCTAATTGAGAAAGAGCCGTTATTGTTATACGTGGCTGCCAACTCACGAGCTGTTAGTGTGGCTATTGTGGTAGAGCGCAAGGAGGCTGGCAAAGAGCATCCAGTTCAACGGCCGGTTTATTACGTCAGTGAAGTGCTAATTGAATCTAAGAAACGATATCCACATTGGCAGAAGCTTGTATATGGGGTGTTCATGGCAAGCCGGAAGCTTAAGCATTACTTTAAGGGACATCCAATCACTGTGGTTAGCTGTGCTCCTTTGGGAGACATTATTCAAAACAGAGAAGCCACTGGGCGAGTCGCCAAGTGGGCAATTGAGCTTGGGTCTCATGGGTTGAAGTATGTTCCACATACTGCAATCAAATCTCAAGCCCTGGTTGACTTCATCAATGACTGGACAGAGATGCAGATGCCAGAAGAGAAACCAGACAACATGTATTGGACTATTCATTTTGATGGGTCTAGGCAGTTGGAAGGCTCGGGGGCTGGAATTGTGCTAACTTCCCCACGAGGTGACCAATTTTGTTATGTGTTACGGTTGATGTTTCCTTGCACTAACAACGCAGCAGAGTATGAAGCCTTGCTCCATGGTCTTCGAGTGGTGAAAGAGATGAGCTTGAGTCGGGTCAGATGTCTTGGCAACTCAGATCTAGTGGCTCAACAGGTATCTGGCAAGTGGGATTCCAAGGACCCTCTCATGGCAGCTTATCGCCGAGAGGTTGATGCCGTTGCAGGACATTTTAAAGGTTCTCAGGTGGAGCACATTGACCGTTGAAAGAACGAAGCAGCTGATGCTTTAAGCCGGTTGGGGTCTCAGCGTAAGCCGATGCCACCTAACACCTTTTTGGATGTTTTGCATAACCCCTCTGTCAAGTTGCCCACAGAAGAAGATTTAGCTGTTCCTGACCCGGAGGCGCAGTTGGTTGCGGCTCTTCATGTCATCCCAGATTGGACGGTGCCGTTCTTGGCTTACATGACCCCGGGAGAGTTGCCAGCAGATGAGACTCTGGCTCGATAGATAACCCGACGGTCTAAGTCCATGACGATTTCAGACGGAGAGTTATATCATCGCAGTGTTTCCGGAGCGTTTCATTGGTGTGTTCCCCCGAAGAAGGTCAAGAAATCCTTCGTGAGATCCATGAAGGCGATTGTGGTCATATCGCCGGGTCAAAATCTTTAGTGGCTAAGGCGTTTAGTCACGGTTTTTACTGGTTGACGGCTCACGCTAATGCAGAAGATCTGGTCAGTAGATGTGATGGAATACCAAAAATTTGCAGGACGAGCGCATGTCCCGGCTCAAGAGCTCCGGATGATTCCAATCACTTGGTCGTTTGCGGTCTGGGGGCTTGACATGGTGGGAACTTTCAAAAGGTCTAAGGATAAAAAGACACATCTCCTGGTGGCAGTTGATAAGTTCACCAAGTGGGTTGAGGCGGAGCCTGTGAGTAAATCTGACGCAGCCACGGCGGTTCAGTTCATGAAAAAAGTGATTTTCTGTTTCGGTTTTCCACACAGTATTATCACTGATAATGGCACTAATCTGTCCTAAGGGGCTATGGAAGAGTTTTGTCAACGAGAACACATCCGGCTTGATGTTTCTTCTATAGCTCATCCTCAATCCAATGGTGAAGCTGAGAGAGCCAATCAGGAAATTTTGAAAGGGCTCAAACCCCGGCTTATGGTTCCTTTACAGCGAATGCTGGGTTGTTGGGTAGGTGAATTACCCTCGGTGTTATGGAGTATCAACACTACTCCCAATAGGTCTACGAGTCACACACCTTTCTTCATGGTTTATGGAGCAGAAGCAGTATTGCCCAGTGACATCCGTCATGACTCGCCCCGTGTGGCGGCTTATGTTGAAGCTAATAATGAACAAGCCAGACATGATGCACTTGACTTGTTGGATGAAGAAAGAGACTTAGCAGCGGCCCGATCAGCAATTTATCAACAGGACCTGTGTCGTTATCACAGCCGCTGGGTTAAGTCCAGGACTTTTCAGGAAGGCGACTTGGTGCTCCGGCTCATCCAGGATCTATCAGATGCACACAAGTTATCCCCGCCTTGGGAAGGACCTTTTGTGGTCAGTAAGAACTTAAACAATGGGTCATATTACCTCATTGATGTTCGAGAGCACAAACACTCACGTAAGTCAGAGGAAGAAACCCGCCGGCCGTGGAACATTACTCAACTTCGGCCATACTACACCTGAGCCACCGGCTCTCATCGTGTACATACGTTCACATTATATATACCATGATAAGCAATAAAGTAAGACCATCAGTCTCTTTTCTTTTCAAAGACTACGTTTTTTCTCATTTTCAAAAGACTATTAAGGAGCTGATCATATTTGAATCAAGTCTAACCTTTTTTTGCTCCGGCTTATGATCGTATCCGAATCGAGCCGCAAATCTCATGGTCACTTGAGGGCTTCCTGTTTAAACATAGGTCGTATTCGAACCAAAGAGAACATAGTTGTCGTAACCCTCTTGATCGGCTCAAGGCCAAAACTCACTTGAGGGCTTCTTGATCGTATCCGAATCATAGCTTAACCCCTTTTGAGTCCAACTTGGATCGTATTCGAATCAGGGTCGTTAAAAACCTCTCAAGGTCATTTGGGGGCTTCCTGTTCAAACATAGGTCGTATCCGAACCAAAGAGAACATAGCTATTGGTACCCTCTTGATCGGCGCAACGCCAAAGCCACTGGGGGCTATATGGTCGTATTCGAACCTTACCTTAACCCCTTTGGTCCGGTTTACTGATCGTATTCGAATTAGAAACCCCAACCTTTTTGAGTACATGATTAAATTATTTTTATCTATTGTTTGCTTTTTTGTTGTTTCAATGTTACAAACAATTAGCCTGGTCCTCTTCACCGGCTCGACTATTTGACAGCATAGCCGCCCGGGTCATTCACACCGGCGGCTTACGGATCAACAGGTATAGCCTACCAAGGTATAGTAATCATTGAGTATTCAAAAAGCATAAAGGTTGAATTATCAAATTCATCACCCGGGTTATTTAAACCGGTGATCTAAAGATCAAAAGGGACAAGGTATGGTTATTACTTATACGCCCTTACCTGCTGCGTTAACTAAAGAGTTAGTTTTAAGCCCTTATCCTTTATTTATATTTGTTTCTGGTTTTTATTGAGGTAAATATATTGGCTATAAATTAGGTGTTTAAACCCGTTTGGTTTTAAACCGCCAAGCCAGTCTTTTATTTGTATTTACAGGAACAGAGTTCAAGCATTGCAGAGACAAACATTAAACGATGCATACATTGGCATCTGGAAACACAGATTCACATAGAAGTATTTTATGAGCAATGGCATAAGCAAACATGCGGTGTTTTAACAACTAAGTTATTACAAGGCTTTATAAGCCCATGAAGATGCTCATTGTCCCTCCCATGCCGGTTCGCCACCTTCTATTTGTTGGAAGTTGGGTTTTGACCAATCAAAGCCATTCACGACGACAAATTCGGCTTCATCGTCGATCAGGCCGACCGGGTCAATCTCCGGGGCAAATGTATCTTCTCTCACTGGTGGGATTAAATCTGTTACTTTGTATGAGGGAGTGGCCATCTTCTTATTTTCACTATCAAAACCCGGCTGGTACTTGTCAACATTGGTGTCATCTCCAAGGCTAGTCGCTTGAGGCCGGACTTCGCGTACACAAGCTATGAAGTCATCTTGATCAAAAGCAGACCCGTCCTCCTTCACGGTGGGATAGCCTCTTGCTACGTCCGCCGGGTCTAGGTCTGGCACCCAAGCCTTGGAGCGGCTTAGGGCAGTCAAAGCTCCGGCTCGTGCGCAGGAGCGTTTTACTTCTTGGAACCTGGCAGGAAGGATGGACAACTTCTTCAGGACGTCGCTGAGCCGGTTGGGTCCTTGATTAGCAGGAGAGATGGCGGCCAGAGCTCGTTGTGCGCCAATATACAATTGTTCAACTAAAGTATATACTGCTTTCAGTTTAATCAACTGGTCTTGGCTCAGATTCTTGCTTCGAGGACCTGCATAAATTTTTACACGCAAAGTCAGTCGGCGGCTTATATTCTGGTTTGACAAAAAACACACAAAAGGTCAAGCCAGGCAAACTTACCAAAGATAGTAGCTACCGTCTGAGACACCTGCCCCTTTAACCCGTTCAGCTCGGTTGAAATCTCTTTCAGAGCTGTTTTGGCTGTCTCAGCTCGTTGGGTCAGAAGTGTTTTTTCCTTTTCCCAAGTTTTCTCCTTGGCAGCAAAGCTGGTCTTCAAATTTTCCATTGCAGAGAGGCTTATTTGCGGTTTGGAGTTAGAAGATTTGATTTCTGTCTCCTGATTTGCTAGCCGGGTCTTTGCGTCAGTCAATTGAGAGTTCAATTCAGATAAGGCATTCTGTAGAACATTCAGATGAGTCAAGACTTGGTTTCAAATTCAAATTCAAGATTCAAGTCTCAAACACTTTACAAACAAACCACTTGTAAAGTACTTGACACTTGGGGGCTAATGTATGCCAAATCAAATTTCTACGACTCTACAAACATATTTTAAGTCCCAAGTACCTTACAAAGTAACAGCACTTGGCACTTGGGGGCTAATGTATGCAGTTCAGCAAGTTTATCAAGGTTAAACCGGAGCATTAAGTACTTTGCAGATGGTCTTAACAACAATTTTTAAGTACCGATTCATTTATGATCAAAATGAACCGGTCCTTGGGGACTACATGTGAAGCTTTGTTTTTATCATTGATTCAGAGGTAAAAGTCTCGGCCTATATTTTACAGTCTACAGGTTATTCGGTTTCTTTCATAATATGAAGACTTGGGGGATGAAGGAATACAAGTAAACCGGAAAAAACGTACCTCATACTTCAACTGAAGCTTCTTGACCAGCTCGATCTTAGACTCACGACTAGAGTGTACATGACTGAGATAGCCGGATAAAATGTCACTGTCATTGAGACGGTCATAGTTGGCAACGTCAAAGAGAAGCTTCTGCCTCTCCAATGCCTCTTGCTTTGCTGTACACCGAGCCAGCACCGTTGGGTTCCCCGGCTCAACAAAGCGGCTCCCAGTAATTTGAACATCTTGAGCAGGTGGAGACGGCGGGTTGGTTGATCTTGACGGTCCAGCTGTAGAAGGATTCATAATGGCTTCGTCAAAAGATGGCTCCGGAGGATTTGCTTCATTGTCAATAGGCGGGTCTTCTGGAGCGTCAGTTAATGGAGAAGGAGGCCTAGCCAGGTCAGATGCCAGCACTGGCGGGTCTTCCGCCAGTTTTGCTGCCTTCGCCTTTTTTTATTTAGCTTAGCCGCTAAGAAAAAATGTTGCAGGATTGTCAGTATAAAGATAAAATTGAACAACCCAAAAGAAAGGAGGAATACTGATTACCCGGGAGCAGTTTCGAAAGCCGGGAATTGGGTTTGCGATGAGTCGCCAGAGGAATGAGACACCTCCTGAAAGAATAAAAAAGAGTTCACAGAAATACAAGGAGAAGGATCCATTAAGAAGAGTTAAAGACATAAATAAGTAAACCTCATTCGGACGTTTCCGAGGAGTTTGTTGAAGAACGACAGCCGGTTCATCTTCAAACCCAGCTTCACGGCGGCTTTCATGTTGCTATTTTTTCAAATGAAATTTGGGATCCAAGTGAGCTAAAGGTTTAGAAAACCTTACTTTACAGATCACTCGTCGAACTTTGTGTCTTGGTAAGGGCTCTGAGTCGGAGGAAATAATAGTTACCTCAGGTTCCCCGGCCTGACTGGCACCAGTGTCATCCTGGTAAGGATCAGTGTCAATAAGATTGTTAAAAAATTGGCCAAGGGAATCAAGGGCTACCTCCGAGTCAGATGTCTCATCAAGTTTCATCAAATCTTCAGCAGTGGTCTTCTTTTTCTTCTTCGATCTCCGGGTCATTTTCTTGGCATTCATGGCGGCGATTTTCGCCTTCTTGGCACCTTCATGGTCATATTTCACTTTCCAAAAGTCAGAATTAGCCTATGAAGACAAGAGGAAGGATCAGTGCTAAACAATACGGCTGGGCAAAATACAAAGGAAAAGAGATGAGAATATCCTTACTTCTGGTACCGGGTTAAGTTTACAGAAGGGATTTAACCCAACAATACCGCAGTCTTCATATTTCCCATTCACCAAAATGTTTGACATTGAGACAATGTCTTCTTCAGTTAGTTGAACCGGGCTATGACAAAGAGAGTCGTTCGGGCCTCCACCATATTCATACATCAATTTTGACCGACGGCTTAATGGAATAACCCACCATGAGATCCAGCAGCGGGTCAGATCAACTCCGGTTAAACCGTTCCCCAACAAAGCATTGATTCTTTTTATGGATGGAAGCATCCTCTTGCGTTCAGCAGCAGTGAGTTTATCTGGAAGTGTGAACTTTGAGTCAAGACGATTGGGGCGGTAACCCGACAGTGGCTTCTCGTTGGCTGGTGAGATGTCCTGACAGTAAAACCAAGTTTGGTTCCAGTCCTTTGGGTGACTTGGTAAAACTATGAGAGGGAAGACAACACCCTGCCGGCGCTGAATTGAGATTCCTCCAAGCTCTAAGCTAGGGCCGTTGGTCCACTCGTTCTGCTAGTTCAGATAGAAGTATTCTCTAAACAGTTTTACATTCGGCTCTTGCTGAAGATATAGCTCACAGAGCACTTGGAAATTACAAATATTAGATATGGAATTGGGACCAATGTCCTGAGGATGGAGTTTGAAAAAAGTGAAGGACCTCTCTGAAGAATTTTGAACCGGGCGGTGAGAAGCCACGGTTCATGTGGTCAGTAAAGACAATCACCTCGCCGTCTTTTGGATTGGGTCGTTCTTCTTCCGGGTTAGGAGCACGATAAGACATGATGTTTTTTTAGGGCAGAAACCCAATGAGGAAGAGCTCTTTTAAACGATCCTCAGTTATGGTTGAGGGGACCCAATTACAAATGGTGGGTGTCTTTGACGGCATGATGTGCAAGCAACTGAAAAAGAAAAAAACAACATGCCGGTTCAGTTTACGGTAAGATTAACAGTTAAAGGATGAAGATGTAAAACAAGTAATGGCGGCTTAACTAAGGGCTAATGACATATAAGGAAAAGAAAGCCGGAGCGGTAAGCCGCCATGACTACAAATTCTTTCAGAAAGCGAATCCAGCTAAGTCTTGGCGTAAACAAGTTTTACCAAGCTGTCATTATTATTTTGGATCAAATGGCTGTCCTAAAAAGAAAATATTTTATACCCAAAAATCTAGTACAGATGAGTTCGTCAGCTATAATGAAGCATCTATACAGGAAACAGGGATCTACTGATATCAAAAATGGACACAAAACAACTACCGCGCGAGTTATATTTCCTTTTTGGATCAGAAGAAGTTGCGGAAGAAGAGCTACAAGAAGATCCGTGATGAACAAGCGAAGAACACTGATGAACTCGCAACCCTAATACAGATCTAGATGCATGAGAAAGAAGGAACTTACGAGATGCGGATCTACTGCGAAGAGTTGTCGTGTCTCTCTGGACGAACTCAGGGTGGTGCAGCGGCCGACGTTGAGGGCAACAGTCAGTGCTACGGCGGCGGCGGAGCTCGAGAAGCAGGGAGGCAGCGACAGGAAGAAGACAGAGAGAGAGAGAAGAATGAGGAAGGCCGGGGCAAGCCTATTTATAAGGACAAGATGCGAACAGACGGGCGCGAAAATCAAGGGAGAACCAAATAATGGTTATCCAGCTATATAGACGCCTCGATTCTCGGGAAGCATTAAAGATAAAAGGTCTGTTGGAAGATGACGTCATGAAAGTTTTTTGTGTTTTCAAAAGATGACGTCCCGACGGGTTATAGAGTTTTTTCAGACAGAAGAAGACGGATTTCATCTAAGTATTGAAGATTGACAAAGAACAAAGTTCAAAGTCAACCTGGGGCCTAATGTTGGGGATATAGCTACCAGGTATGATCCGCCCAGGAGGGGCCGGGTCAACCCCTATGGCGGGTTACAGAAAGAAGCCTAGTAATATTCAAGGTGATAGTGTATTAATAATTGTAAAAGGCATAAGCCCAAAGGCGGCTTAAGGCCCAACATTGTAAACCGACTTATGTAAAGAAAGGCTTGTAGAGAAAGGCATGTAAAAGAAGTCACCGAGCCGGACACGTTTTATGAGCCAGCTGGGACTCTGTACGCCGCCAGGTGTCAACCCGTGTATATAAGAGGACGACCCGGCGCTGGCTTAGGGCAAGAAACAACCAGATCGAGAACCAAGCCAGCGAGTTGAGTCCCTTGGAGATCGAAACCTCAGCAATACCAAACCCAACTAGACATAGGCTTTTACCTTCATCGTAAGGGGCCGAACTAGTATAAAAACTCTCTCGTGTCCTTTGTCCCGATTAACCCCTTTAAGCTTCCTAGTGCGATGTCCCTACGACTAAGTCCTTGCTCTAGGACATCTGTCGTGTCAACTCCACGACAGGTAGGGTAATTAAAAGAAAGATCAGTAAGCTTCAATGTGTTGGGGCTACTAAATTAGAAAAGGAAGGATCTGATTCCCGACTAAAACGGATGATGACGTCATGGTGATTAATGAAAGGATTATACTTAAATGCCATTAAAAAGGGATTATACTTAAATGAAATCAGTGGGAAATTATGTCCGACAAGGAAAATATGAACACGGCCAAATTGCGATGTATTTTGTATATTCATTTTGTAGAAAGATACTGCGTTGTAGCATGATCTTTATAGTGAATCCGATATTCTGTGCTTGCACAAAATATCAATTTTTCCCGTTGCAACGCACGGGCATATGTGCTAGTAATTCTTAAATATTCTAGAAAAAATCATATAATTTTTTCAGGGCATTTGGACAATTTTATTTTTGGGGTATTCTTTTATTGCAAGGATAATTCAAAAAACAGACAGAAAATACTAATTTTGCTTTATTTAATCTAAATAACATAAAGTAAAAGGAGGGTACAGAGAGTTGTGCTTTCTAACTTCATCCATCTCATGCTCATCAAAAGGAATCCACTAACAAGGTTGATCAAGTCTTGTTCACAAACTCATTTCGAATAACATGAAACCAGAGAATTTTCGAATAACACTAGGTTCCCTCAATGGGGATATGCACATCCCCAACAATAAGAATATCATATCTCTTCTTGACAGTAGGAAGAGGAAATTCAAAACCTCCAATAGTAACCGTTGGAATTTTTCCAATAGAATTGATACTGTGGACTTGAGGTTGTTTCTTTGGAAAGTCTATCGTTTGATCATTACCATTAACATGAAAGGTGACATTGCCTTTGTTGCAATCAATAACAGCCCCTGCAGTATTCAAAAAGGGTCTACCAAGAATAATAGACATACTATCGTCCTCGGGAATATCAAGAATAACAAACTCTGTTAGAATGCAACAACAACAAGCACATCCTCGCAAATACCGACAGGTATAGCAGTTGATTTATCATCCATTTGCAAAGATATTTTAGTAGGTGTCAACATATTCAAATCAAGTCTCCGATATAAAGAGAGAGGCATAACACTAACACCGGCTCCAAGATCACGTAAAGCAGTTTTAACATAGTTTTTTTAATGGAGCATGATATAGTTGGTACTCCGGGATCTCCTAGTTTCTTTGGTATTCCATCCTTAAAGTATAATTAGCAAGCATGGTGGAAATTTCAGCTTCCGGTATCTTTCTTTATTTGTAACAATATATTTCATATACTTAGCATAAGGATTCATTTTAAGCATATCAGTCAAACACATACGCAAAAAGATAGGTCTAATCATTTCAGCAAAGCGCTCAAAATCATCATCATCCTTTTTCTTGGATGGTTTAGGAGGAAAAGGCATGGGTTTCTGAACCCATGGTTCTCTTTCTTTACCATGCTTCCTAGCAACGAAGTCTCTCTTATCATAATGTTGATTCTTTGATTGTGGGTTATCAAGATCAACCGTAGGTTCAATCTCTACATCATTGTTATTGCTAGGTTGGGCATCAACATGAACATCAGCATTAACATTATCACTAGGTTCATGTTCATTACCATATTGTGTTTCAGCATCAGAAATAGAAATATCATTGGGATTCTCAGGTGTGTCAGCAATAGGTTCACTAGAAGCATGCAAAGTCCTATCATTTTTCTTTTTCTTCTTCTTAGAAGAACTAGGTGCATCAACATTAGTTCTCTGAGAATCTTGCTCAATTCTCTTAGGGTGGCCCTCAGGATACAAAGGTTCCTAAGTCATTTTACCCCCTCTAGTCACAACTCTATCAGCATTATCATTTTTCTTATTATTTAATTCATTGAGAAAATCATTCTGAGCTTTAAGTACTTGTTCTACTTGAGTGGTAACCATAGAAGCATGTTTACTAATAAGTTTAAGTTCACCTTTAACTCTAGACATATAATCACTCAAGTGTTCAATCATATAAGCATTACGTTTCAATTGTCTACTAACATAAGCATTGAAGTCTTCTTGTTTAACTATAAAATTACCAAACTCATCCAAGCATTGGCTAGTAAATTTAGTAGATGGGATTTCACCCTTATCAAATATATAGAGAGAATTTACCTTTACTACATGTGTCGGGTTATCAAGACCATGTATTTCTTCAATAGGTGGTAAATTCTTAACATCTTCAGCTTTAATACCTTTTTCTTTCATAGATTTTCTTGGCCTCTTGCATATCTTCAGCACTGAGAAATAGAATACCCCTTTTCTTCAAAGTTGTCTTAGGAGTTGGTTCCAGAAATGTCCAATCATTTTCATTACTCAACATATTATTCAATAGCAATTCAGCTTGATCAACAGTTCTTTCCTTGAAAACACAACCAGCACAACTATCCAGGTGGTCTTTGGAAGCATCGGTTAGTCCATTATAAAAGATATCAAGTATTTCATTTTTTTAGAGGATGATCAGGCAAAGCATTAAGTAATCGGAGAAGCCTCCCCCAAGCTTGTGGGAGACTCTCTTCTTCAATTTGCACAAAATTATATATTTCCCTTAAGGCAGCTTGTTTCTTATGAGCGGGGAAATATTTAGCAGAGAAGTAATAAATCATATCCTGGGGGCTACGCACACAACTAGTATCAAGAGAATTAAACCATGTTTTAGCATCACCCTTTAATGAGAACGAAAATAACTTAAGGATAAAGTAATAGCGAGTTTTCTCATCATTAGTGAACATGGTGGCTATATCATTTAATTTAGTAAGATGTGCCACGACAGTTTCAGATTCATAGCCATAAAAAGGATCAGATTCAACCAAAGTAATTAATTCAGGATCAACGGAGAAATCATAATCCTTATCAGAAATACAGATAAGTGAAGTAGCAAAAGCAGGGTCATGTTTCATTCTAGCAATCAAGGATTTTTCTTTCAGCTTAGCTAACAATTTCTTAAGATCATATATATCATTGCAAGCTAAAAGGTATCTAGCAATTTCTTCATCCATAACATAACCCTCTGGCACCACAGGCAATTCATATCTAGGGGGAGAATCTTCATCATCACTTTCATCAATATTATCAGTTTCAATAATTTCATTCTCTCTAAGCCTAGGAATTTGTTCATCAAGAAATTCACCTAGTGGCACAGTATTGTCGAGCATAGAAGTAGTTTCATCATAAGCATCATGCAAAGCAGAAGTGGCATCATCAATAACATGTGACATATCACAATGAATAGCAAGAGCAGGTGTCGCAAGTTTACTCATAATAGAAGGTGAATCAAGTGTAGAGCCAGATGGCAGTTCCTTACCTCCCCTCGTAGTTGAGGGATAAATCTTGGTTCCTTCATCTTTAAAGTTCTTCATAGTGATCAACAGATATAAATCCCAAGTGACTCAAAGAATAGAGCTATGCTCCCTGGCAACGGCACCAGAAAATAGTCTCGATAACCCACAAATATAGGGGATTGCAACAGTTTTCGAGGGTAGAGTATTCAACCCAAATTTATTGATTCGACATAAGGGGAGCCAAAGAATATTGTCAAGTATAAACAATTGAGTTGTCAATTCAACCGCACTTGAAAGACTTAATATTTGCAGCAAAGTATTTAGTATCAAAGTAATATGGAAGTAACGGTAATGGTGGAAAAAGTAACATCAATAGTTTTGTAGTGATTGTAACAGTGGCAACAAAAAAGTAACTAAAAATAACAATATGTGAAAATCTCGTAGGAAATGGATCAGTGATGGATAATTATGTCGGATGCGATTCTTCATGCAACAGTTATAACATAGGGTGAAACAGAACTAGCTCCAGTTCATCAATGTAATGTAGGCATGTATTCCAAATATAGTCATACGTGCTTATGGAAAAGAACTTGCATGCCATCTTTTGTCTTACCCTCCCGTGGCAGCGGGGTCCTATTTGAAAGTAAGGGTTATTAAGGCCTCCTTTTAATAGAGTACCGGACCAAAGCATTAATACTTAGTGAATACATGAACTCCTCAAACTACGGTCATCACTGGGAGTGGTCTTGATTATTGTCACTTCGGGGTTACCAGATCATAACACATAGTAGATGACTATTGACTTGCAAAATAGGATCAAGAACTCACATATATTCACGGAAACATAATAGGTTCAGATCTGAAATCATGGCACTCGGGCCCTAGGGACAAGCATTAAGCATAGCAAAGTCATAGCAACATCAATCTCAGAACATAATGGATACTAGGGATCAAACCCTAACAAAACTAACTCGATTACATGATAAATCTCATCCAACCCATCACCGTCCAGCAAGCCTACGATGGAATTACTCACACACGACAGTGAGCATCATGAAATTGGTGATGGAGGAAGGTTGACGACGATGGCGATGGATTCCCCTCTTCGGAGCCCCGAACGGACTCCAGATCAGCCATCCTGAGAGAGATTAGGGCTTGGCGGCGGCTCCGTATCGTAAAACGAGATGAATCCTTCTCTCTGATTTTGTTTCACCCCGAACGTGAATATATAGAGTTGCAGTTGAGGTCGGTGGAGCCTCAGGGGGCCCACGAGACAGGGGGTGTGCCCAGGGGGGTGGGCGCGCCCTCCACCCTCGTGGATAGGGTGTGGGCCCCTTGGTGTTGGTTCTTTCGCCAGTATTTTTTATATATTCCAAAAATATTCTCCATGAAGTTTCAGGTCATTCCAAGGACTTTTATTTCTGCACAAAAATAACACCATGGTAATTCTGCTGAAAACAACGTCAGTCCGGGTTAGTTCCATTCAAATCATGCAAGTTAGAATCCAAAACAAGGTCAAAAGTGTTTGGAAAAGTAGATACGATGGAGACGTATCAACGTATGACCTGCGACAGGATTTGAAAAACAAAGCGGGCCAAACCAAATCGATCTACGGATCTTGGGGGTGTGCTCCGACGCGCAAGGACGACTATCTAGCTGGGCACGACAGCCATACCCACGCCCGGGCCGAAAACCATAGACGGACTCCATCCGAGCTACGTCGCGATGTGGCCCGCTATAGAGGCGCCGCACACCCCCTCTGCTTCACTGACGAAGTAATGGAACATGAATTCCTAGAAGGGTTTAAACCCGTGAACATCGAATCATATGATTGAGGACTTTCTCTTCCATATTCATATGGCCCGTAGTGATGATCTTCACGCCATCAAATACCTCCCGCTAAAGCTAAAGGGACCAACTCGGCATTGGTTAAACAGCCTGCTAGAAAACTCCATTGGCAGCTGGGAGACCTGGAAGACGCCTTCCGCGACAACTTCCAGGGTACATACGTCCGACCTCTGGAAGCCGATGACTTAAGTCACATAGTCCAACAACCCAGAGAGTCAGCCAGGAAATTTTGGACTAGGTTCCTAATTAAAAAGAACCAGATTGTCGACTGTCCAGATGCCGAAGCCCTAGCAGCCCTCAGGACACTTATGACCCGCTTTTGCGCGGGCGAAGATAGTTGGCTAGCCCGTAGTAGCAACAATGCAAGCGAACCTGGCACTTATGAAGTCAGAAATAGCAACAGCAATCCCCGAGGCAACAGGCACAAGCGTCGGAACAACAGTGATAATACCGATGACATGACGGTTAACGCCGGATTTAGCGGCTCCAAGCCCGGTCAGTGGAAGAAGCCATTTAAAAGAAACAATTCGGGCTGATCCAGCTTGGACCGAATCCTCGATCGACCATGTCAGATCGACGACACCCCCGATAAACTTGCCAATCATACCAACAGAAGCTGTTGGGTCTTTAAACAGGCTGGTAAGTTACATACAGAGGACAAAGAGAAGGGGTCGCCAAGTGAGGACGATGACGAGGAGCCCCGTCCACCGAACACAGGGGGGATAGAAGAAATCCCCCCCCCCCAAGTCAAAACAGGGAACAAGATATACGTTACTCACATCCCCAAGAGGGAGTGCAAACGCGCACTCAGGGAAGTCTATGCAATAGAGCCAGTCACCCCAAAATTCAATCATGGTCATCTTGCCCGATCACTTTCGATCGTAGGGACCATCCGACCAGTATTCGTCACGGCGGCTCAGCGGCACTGGTCTTCGACCCAATCATTGATGGATTCCACCTCACGCGGGTCCTCCTGGATGGTGGCAGCAGCCTCAACCTGCTCTATCAAGACAAAGTCCGCAAGATGGGCATCGATCCTTCAAGGATCAAGCCCACCAAAACTACCTTCAAAGGAGTAATACCTGGTGTAGAGGCTCGCTGCACGGGCTCAATCACATTGGAAGTCGTCTTCGGATTGCTGGACAACTTCTGAAGCGAAGACTTGATCTTTGACATCGTCCCCTTCTGCAGTGGCTATCACGCACTGCTTGGACGAACCACATTCGCTCACTTCAATGCGGTGCTACATTATTCCTATCTCAAGCTTAAGATGCCCGGGCCACATGGTGTCATAACTGTCAACGGAAACATGGAACACTCCCTCCGTACCGAGGAGCACACCGCGGCCCTGGCAGCGGAAGTACAGGGCGGCCTTATCAAGAAGAACATCAATTGGACGGCCAAGCCTCCGGACACTATCAAACGAGTCCGGATTACTCCGCAGCATGATAGTCCGGCTCGTCAGGAGTCGGACTAGCAATTCGGCCTCCATCTCAGTCCCGACCGCACTGCGGCGTACGTACCGTGCATACATAATTACGCGCTAAAAATACCATGGGAAAAGACAGAGGAATAACTCTATCATGGTCCACAATACGGCTCGACCGTATCCGGGCACTCATACTTTCCCTTTTTTCTTTTCATTCTTTTTTCAGGTTTCTTTCCACTGGCCCCTTATGACGGCCTCGTCACTTATCCTTTCGAAGAATCAACACACCAAGGAGGCAAGCAGCATAGACGTGTGGCAGAAACATCTAAATGACCTTTTTGACGATCACTTTGACTGTTTGAAGGTTCCGCACGCAGCTTCGCCTAGGCCTCGGCATGTTAAATAGCCCAGTTGCTTATTGCATTATTTGTACAAATACGCTTTGACGTATTAATAAGATTACAATGGAAACAGTTTGCGGCCCAACATATGTGGCATTTGCTTACTCCTTTATTATACTTAAACTATTTTTATCAATTTCACCCGTACACTTTGGTACGACTTAACCCGCTAGGGGCTCCTTTGAGCTCCATATGTTGGCAACAAGTCCGAACACCTTTTACAGTACAATTCGACACCCTGAATATTGCATTATATGCATCGGCTCCGAATCATTTCTTTGGTCAATAGTTGGGTTGCCCGGCTCCTGTGCTTGCTACCTTACGTTCCGTTTTATCGGCTAGGGTAGTAATGGGAGAACTACTGTGATTGTGTTTCTGTTTCACCTAGATAAACACCTCAATAAAGAAAGCCAAAAACTGACTGTCATGATGCGGCGAGAGCTGGTCAGCTATTCGGTGGCTAAAATCTCTTGCGACTTATTCTGCATTACGCGAAGGATTGACTTCCACCCAATCAGGTGTTTACAGCCCCTAGTCCGGAAAAACAAACAAGGGGCTGCGCCTATACTCCCATTTTATCAAACTCCTATGGCTAAGTGAGGGTGATAAAGCCACAGAGTCCGATTGCCTGGTTCGATGCACTAAACACCTCCTTCAAGGACCAACCGCTTGGGTCAAGTGTGTTTATGTTCCAATCCGAACACCCCCGTACTATCTACATGGGGGCTGAAGCCGACGACTCGCCAACTCTCAGATTTAAATAAACGGCCGCACAGGAAGAAATATTTTCAAAAAACAATAAGAAATATATTACATATAGGCTTTGTTGCATAAACACAAATACATTCATTCAAAGATAATGTCCTTCGCACACTGGCCCGCTACAATGCTGGAACTTTCCAGTATGTCATCGAAATAGTGCTCGGGCATGTGGTGCTCCTTGCCCTCAGGCAGCCCCTCAGTCGCAAGCTTGACGACGTTCATCTTCGCCCACTGCACCTTGATGCGGGCGAAAGCCATCCGCGCACCTTCGATGCAGACCGATCGCTTTATGACATCAAGCCGAGGACATGCATCGAACAACCGCTTCACGAGCCCGAAATGGCTGCTGGGTACGGCTTCGGCAGGCCGTAGACGGATTACTAAATCCCTCATGTCCAATCCGGCCACCCTATGCAGTTCGGAAAGCTATTTCAGCTGATCGCTGAGGGCCACCTGATGCTCTGGCGCAAGGTATTGCGACCATAACAGTTTCTCCAATGAGCTCGTCTCCTTGACTCGAAAAAACTCCGCAGCATTAGCCACACTTCCAGGCCGATCCGCAAACGCTCCTGGAGAACTCCAAATCCGGGTCAGTAAGAGGTACCTTTTCTGCACAAATTTGCTCTGCATAATAAAGGTCTTACCCGCCGCAATTTTCTTGGCCTCCTGGACCTCCCGGAAGGCGCCCTGGGCTTTTACCTAGGCCTCTTGCGTGCTTTGGCGGGCCTTAGCAAGTTGAGACTCTTGGCCCGCAACCTTTCACTCCAAGGACTCGCACTTCTTTACGGCGTCCTTGAGCTCCTGCTGAACCTCCCAGACCCTTGAATCATGTTTTTTGTGGGCGGATTGTTCCCTCTCCGCCCTCTTCTAGGCCTCGCTCAGAGCCTTTTGGAGGGACTCCACCTTGGCCGCAGCTCCTATGAAGCATCATATTAACGTGATCAACGCAAAAAATTCTCCTCATTTTAATGATCCAAATAGGACATTGCATACCTTGCTTGTCCTCAAGCTGTTTCTTGACGCGGCCGAGCTCTTCATCGGCCTGCTCCGGCCTCTTCTACAATTGGACCACTCCGGCAGAATGGGAGGTCACAGCCAGCATCGACGCCTGCTTATTCATATATACATATATGATTAGTCTCCTGCAAAAATTATTCAATCCTCTGTCCGGAATTTCTTTCTGAACACCGAACAGAGTCTCAGGGGCTACTGCCTGTACTACGGCGTTATTTTTGCATGATTGCATCACGTACCTCAAATCCTATTAGGAGGATGTCACAGGCTTTGGTCAGTCCGCTCTTAGCGGACTGAACCCTCTCAACCACCGTACCCATAAGATACGGTGTTCCTCTACAATGGAAGCACCTTGGAGCGCTTCAAGTAGAGTATCCGGTGCCTTTGGATGGACAGAGGTCACCGGTGGAATAGGTGCAGCTCCTCCTTTCGAAGGAGGCTGCTTACCTGATTCCGGAGCCATACAGGCCTCCGGAATAGTAATCGGCTGGGGGCTGAATTGGGTATGGCCCCTGTCGCCACTCTCTAGGGGGGTCTGCTCCCCCATGTGTTTGGCGCCCGAGGTTTCACCCTCTGGCACCACCTCGCCGGCCTCATGTACCTCTCCCTGTCATGGGAGGGTCCTTCAGGACAACACTTCAGCGTCATCCGTAGTCTTGGGGGAGAAGGCCGGCGGAAGCGACCCACTGTCCATCTCCTTTGGATCCAACGAATTCCCCGAAGATGAGGATCACTGGAGGTGAGTGAGAGCCGGACTGCAGTGCATGATTCAACATATTAAAACCATGAAGCAAAAAGCTGGATATATATATGTGTGTAAGTGCCTATGAGTACTTACGACCCGGCCAGGGGCTTCTTCCTAGGACGCCACTTAGGGCTGCTATCGGTGTCCGATTCGGCATCGTCCGCAGGGGAGACCCTCCCTTTCTTGGACGCCTCTGCCACCAAATCCGTGGAGGCCGCCCTTTTCTTCCTTCCCCCCTCGGGGGGGGATTGCTTTCCTCCTCATCATTCTCGGCAGAGGAGGAGTGGGTTTCGGCGTCTTCGGATATTGTGTCCGAAGTGCCTCTACGGCGGAGGCCGCTTCTTGTTTCCTGGCCCTTCTTCTTGGCCTTCTTCTCCGGCGCGTGGTAAGTTGCCGGAACCAGCATCTTTGTCAGGAGCGAGATGGCTGGGTTTTCAGGCAACTAAGCCGAACACTGGATCCGCTCCGCCTTCTTTATCCAGCTCTGAAAAGACAAATGGAGAAACTTAGACATCTTCCGTGAATGCGCAGGAAGAGATACACCTTGAAGTATGAAGAACTCACCGGACTGGCTAGATGGGTCAGGTCGTATCCACGGTCCTCGGACGTCTGCGGCCACATCTAATTGGCCTTGAAAAGCAGCTTCCAGATATCTTCGTGCGTGGAGCCGAAGAACTGTCGCAAGGTCTGGTGCTTGGCCGGATCAAACTCCCACAGATGGCAAGTCCACCTGGAGCACATTGACGAGCTTGATGTTCTTGTCCACCATGCTCTTAACGCGCGCCTGCAGCGCTGATATCTCGTCTGATGACGACCAGTCCAGCCCCCTTTTTTAGCCAGGAAGTAAGCCGCATCGGGGTCCCAGACTTGAGTTCGGGAGCCGCGGCCCAGGTGGTGTCGCGGAGCTTAGTGACACAGAACCATTGCTTCTGCCACCCCTTGACGGTTTCCACAAAGGTGCCAGCGGGCCATGTGACATTGCATAGTGTGCTCACCATGGCACCTCCGCACTCTGCATGCTAACCATCCACCACTTTTGGCTTCACATTGAAGATCTTCAGCCATAATCCGAAGTGGGGTGGGATGCGGAGGAAGGCCTTGCACACGACAATGAATGCCGAGATGTTGAAGAAAGAGTTCGGCGCTAGATCGTGGAAATCTAGCCCGTAGTAGAACATGAGTCCACAGACGAAGGGGTGGAGGGGAAATCCTAACCCGTGGATGAAGTGGGGGATGAATACCACCCCCTCCTTGGGCTCCAGGGTGGGGACGATCTACCCCTTGGCCGGAAGCCGGTGGGCGATTCCTTGGGCCAAGGACCCCGCTTCCTGGAGCTCTGTGATGTTCCCCTCCGCGACGAAGGAGGCCATCCACTTGCCTTGCGTTCCGAATCTGGACATGGTTAGAGTGCTTTTTGGAGGTGGAAAGGATGGAAGCTTGGGAGCTGGAGCTCAAGAACAGATGGGCAGAGAGGAAGAGGGCGGGGTGAAAGAATGGATCTTTATCCTCTTATAAAGGCAGCGAATATCAAGCGCCTCCCCACTCGCCTTAAAACTCGCCTATTCCCCAAGGGTCGTGCGGACGGTGCGGTTGGATTACCCACGCCCGTATTGATGAGAATCCCGCGGTAAGGGGACACAATCTCTGCTTCGATAAGACGTGCCAATAAAAACCACACCTCGAAATATGGAGCGGGAGGCTAAAAATGGTTCAAAATAATGACCGGGCATGAACGTAACGTCTCACTACCAAAAGTTGTCAGTAGATGGGACTTGTGAAATATTATACTCTTTGAGGCTATGTGGGGTGCCTGTCTTGCAGAGCTGGACATATCCTCTGTTCAGGGACTACTTTGAAGTATTTGGAGGAGGAACCCGCCTTGCAATGCCTAAGACAATCTGCACGCTGGACACCTCATCATTGAAGCCTAGTTCAGGGGCTACTGAGGGAGTCCTGGATTAAGGGTCGGGCGTCCGGACTATATGACATGGGCCGGACTAATAGGCCTTGAAGATGCAAGATAGAAGACTTCCTCCCGTGTCCGTATGGGACTCTCCTTGGCGTGGAAGGCAAGCTTAGCATGCGGATATGGATATTCCTTTCTCTGTACAACCCTAGCCCCCTCCGTTGTCTATATAAACTGGAGGGTTTTAGTCCGTAGGGGCAATCATAATCATACAGGCTAAACAATTAGGGTTAAGCCATACGATCTCGTGGTAGATCAACTCTTGTAAACCCTATACCCATCAAAGTCAATCAAGCAGGAGTAGGGTATTACCTCCATTGAGAGTGCCCGAACCTGGGTAAAACATCGTGTCCCATGTCTCCTGTTACCATCAATCCTTAGACGCACAGTTCAGGACCCCCTACCCGAGATCTGCTGGTTTTGACATGGGCAACGTCCTTCCGCGAGCCAGCCAACATTTTAGAACACAAAAATGACCAAAATATAATTAATTACGCATGGTCTTGACTTGTTGTGCTCGCACTGGTAGTAGGAACTAGAGGTTTTTCTTCATTTATAACTCTCCTCACATTTTTTTGGCTTTGAAGTGAATCATGGTTGTGCACATTAACTATGAATGTGCAGATACCTGTGAACATGAGTTTGATGTGGAAGTTGAATTTGGAATGTCGGGCTTGCGCATGAACTATAGCATGCCCAATGCTTCGTCTGTTATTGTTTGGAAAGTAATTGTTGTTATTACATGACCCGAAAAAAATTATTTTGTGCCACATCAGTGGATGCACGGACATCACAACAGGCATGCTGACTGGATAAACATTTGAACCTAGCTATTATGAAGGAAAATTTGTATTGACAACAGTTTTAGATAGCAGGAGACGCCTAGCCTGCTCTGCCTCTGCTAGCTTTATTTCTGGCTTCTTCCATCTCTTCTTTGGCTTGGGTGAAGAGAGCATCTGATTGCTCTTTTCGCTTCTTTAGGAACTCAGCTACATTCTTAAGGGCTGCTGCACGCTTTCTTTCAGCCTTTACTAGAGCCACGAGGACACGAACAACTGACGACTCCACCTGGCTTGTGTGTAATCCAGCATCATCTGGGAATTTGCACCTTGTGTCTAATCTAGCATCATTAGGGAACTAAGCACCTTGTGTGTAATCCAGCCTCATTTTGGAAAGATGATCTTGAGGTTGACCATACTTCCCTCCTCGCAGGAACTGTATCCTGACATGAAGTTACTTCTTTTTTAGATCAATACTCAGAGCAACCTAGATACATTTAGTAGAAGCTAGATAAACAGGACTCGGAGAAGTGAATTCAAAAGGAAAAATATAAAAATAGACTACAAGGTGAGAACACCCACTTCCTACATCAAACTAAAAACAAAAGCATTAGGAAAATTAAGACTCTTCTTATTACACATCGAAGAACACGAGGCTAAGAGAAACAAAAACTACAACATATACACATCGAGGAACACGAGGCTAAACGAAAGTAATTGAAAGGGTGTTACTTACCAAAGCTCGTTTTACAGGTTCGGTGCAGCTCCTCTTTAACTTGCCATGCTCCTTGAAGATGTCCCCAATATCCGGTGTTTGGTCTTCATTGCTCTTCTACATCTTCGCACTCGTGGTTTTAAAATCTCAACATGGCAAGAAAAATATACTACTAGTAATACTCACGCATCTTGTGGGCAACATTAAAGCACTCGTTTGCCATGTTAGAGCATCTCCAACGGAAGCGCAATGCGCGGCCCTTTAAAAAAGTGTTTACAGTGCTGAGATCGAGAAGTAGAGATAGAGAGTAGAGAGTAGAGAGTAGAGGATAGTTCTCAGCATAGATATATCATAGATAGATAAAAAAATTGATAGTTCAACTACTCCTCATCGTCCGGCTCCTACTCGGTGATGTCCTCCTCCGACTTCTCAATGTAGGCGTGAAGATACTGATCGTCGTCGGATTCCCAGGGCGACGCTGCTCCTAGCCTCATGTTGAATTGAGCGTCTACTTTTCACGTACGCTTGTCCTCGCAATAGGCGGCTCGCTCCGCCCTCCTATTCTCCCTCTCTGCCCTCCTTTGCGCGTAGAACTGGCGCTCGTTGATGATGTCCTGCGGGAAGCATTGGCGCCATAGTGCCATGGCTTGCTCGTCCATCTCGACGATGTCGAGACGGTGCTCCCGCCTCTGGTTGCCGTGACGATCCTTGTCGGTGATAAGCCGCGGCAGAGGCGCGTGCTCCTGCGCCCGCTCCCGCGTCAGCACATTGGGGAAGTTCAATGTTCTATGAGACCACCGGAGGCGCCACGCCGCTGCATCGTACGCGCGGGCGGCCTCATTGGTGGTGTCGAAATTGCCGACGCCGAGGCGCATCCCGCGGAACAGGATCTCGGCGGAGAAGCCGCCGGAGGGGTGCGTGCGGACGCCGCAGTATCCCCAAGTTTCCCGGCAACGCGGTGGCATGGTGGCGCGGCGGCGGAGAGGCGAGAAAGAGCAGGGAGAGAGCGGTGGCGAGGCACAGAGTGGTGAGAGAGCGGTGGCAAGGCATAGAGCGGTGGGAGGGCGTTGGATTTTATAAAGCACGCCGGACGCCGCGCACCAAAACTAGCGTGCGTCCGGCCGCTTTTTCCCGCGTGCACGCGATCCTTTCCCGACGTCCTTGCTATCTCTACTCTCTTCTCTACTGTTATATTTATTTTATATTTTATATTTATCCCTACTTCTCTACTCTCTACTTTTTATCTTTTACTAGCAAGATGCCTGTGCGTTGCACGGAACGTGAAGATGCATTTGTATGAGTAGTTTGTCTTGTGGGAGAAAAGGATGAACGAGGGAAGGCTGTATTTGCAAATGTGGATAGGAGTGCAGGTAAATTATCATAGTTTCCTTCCTATCCATTAGATATAGATCAGATGGCCTATATTCCAGGATGGCAGGCACACCATCATCACCAACTCTGCTTCTTATAAGAGTAGAGAAAAAACAGAGTTGGTGATGATGGTGTGCCTGCCATCCTGCAATATATGCCATCCGATTTATATCCGACGGATAGGAAGGAAACTATGGCAATTTTGTAGAAAGATACCCCTCTCCAGATTTGCAAATAAGGCAATCCCTCGTTCATCTTTTTCTCCCACAAGATAAACTACTCATACAAATGCATCTTGATGCATGCAACGCATGGGCATCTTGCTAGTTCTAAAAAACTTTCCATCATTTGCCACACTACTGGTTGAAGGTGAAGAACCTACCCAAGCACAACACGATACAGGAGCGACGCACAATTACAAGTTAATATTCTGTTGGACAATGGAGGCTATAACCAATTACTTTTACGGGAACAATAGCAACCAGGAAATTTGAAGGGCGGGTATGAACAAAATTGGAACTGCACATGTACTGCTTGGAAATTGATGTCAAAGGGGGAGAGAGAGATCACGTCAAAGCTTACTCACTTAAAAAGGGGGAGAGTACTTCATAGGGGGGAGAGAGAGAGATCACATCAAAGCTTACTAACTTAAAAAGGGGGAGATTACTTCAAAGGGGGAGAATGCTTAATCGCATCTAACGGAGAGAGAGACCCCAAATGCTTGGTATTCAAGAGGAGAGAAGTCACATGTGTTTAAGAGGAGAAAGACATGTTAGTTTGTCTTATGTTTATGTGCTCTGATCTGTTTTGCACTGATTTTCTGTACCCTATATCCTCCCATTATCAAATATAAGATTCAGGGGGAGAAAGATATCTAAGGGAAGGAAATCCTGAATTCGTTGCATATCTTTATGCTTGGAGATATGTCTATATCCAATAGGAGTACCTAGTGCTCAGTCTCTACATGTCATCCAAGTCTTGGTACTCTTGTGGTTTGCCGCTTGCTATGTTTAGTAGATATATCTGTGTTATCTAACCTTGTTTACTCAGGCTCATCTCTTCCTAAGCCATCTTAAGAACACAAGGTAAGTATATGCATCTCACCCATGTGCATGATGATCTCTTGCTATTGTACATATTGTTTTCAAGAAGGACTCATGAACATGGAGGTACAATTCCTATATCCACATCATTTGCTCTGATGCATATAGCCAAGATATACATTGCTTGCTCTATTATGATTATGCATTCACATGCTCTTATACTCTGCATTCACTTGATTGCACACGTGTAGGGGGAGCTTATGCATGTTACAAGTCTTTCCACAGAACATCTTATATGCTCTGTGGCATTCAAAAACATTTTTGAAGTCCCAGTTCTAAGCCGTAAAGTATGGTGCACTAAACTATTAAGTAGTCATCATACCGAGCTTTGTCAAACATTCAAAACGTCTGCATTTTCTCCTGCAATAGTTATGTCACCTAGCGGTGCATTAAGGACATAATTCTTCTGTGCAGCAATGAGGATAATTCTTAGATCACGGATCCAATCCGCATCATTTCTACTATCATCTCTGAACATAGTTTTCTCTAGGAACATATCATAAATAAAACGGGGAAGCTATACGTGAGCAATTGATCTACAACATAGATATGCAAATACTATCAAGACTACGTTCATGATAAATTAAAGTTCAATTAATCAAATTACTTAAGAACTCCCACTTAGATAGACATCTCTCTAATCATCTAAGTGATCACGTGATCCATATCAACTAAACCATGTCCGATCATCACGTGAGATGGAGTAGTTTTCAATGCTGAACATTACTATGTTGATCATATCTACTATATGATTCACGCTCGACCTTTTGGTCTCAGTGTTCCGAGGCCATATCTGCATATGCTAGGCTCGTCAAGTTTAACCCGAGTATTCTGCATGTGCAAAACTGACTTGCACCTGTTGTATGTGAACGTAGAGCTTATCACACCTGCTCATCACTTGGTGTCTCGGCACGACGAACTGTAGCAACGGTGCATACTCAGGGAGAACACTTATACCTTGAAATTCAGTGAGAGATCATCTTATAATGCTACCGTCGAACTAAGAAAAATAAGATGCATAAAGAATAAACATCACATGCAATCAATATAAGTGATATGATATGGCCATCATCATCTTGTGCTTTCGATCTCCATCTCCAAAGCACCGTCATGATCACCATTGTCACCGTCTGGACACCTTGATCTCCACCGAAGCATTGTTTTCATCTCGTCAACTATTGCTTCTACAACTATCGCTACCGCTTAGTGATAAAGTAAAGCAATTACATGGCGATTGCATTTCATACAATAAAGCGACAACCATATGGTCCTGCGAGTTGCCGATAACTGTGTTACAAAACATGATCATCTCATACAATAAAATTTAGCATCTTTTCTTGACCATATCACATCACAACATGCCCTACAAAAACAAGTTAGACACCCTCTACTTTGTACTTGCAAGTTTTACATGGCTGCTACAGGCTGAGCAAGAACAGTTCTTACCTACGCATCAAAAACCACAACGCGGTATAGTGATTGCTTTTTGATCTTCAGAAAGAACCCTGTTCATGGAATCCGATTCAACTAAAGTTGGAGAAACTGACACTCACCAGCCACCTGTGTGCGAAGCACGTCGGTAGAACCAGTCTCGCCTAAGCGTACGCGTAATGTCAGTCTGGGATGCTTCATCCAACAATACCGCCGAATCAAGAATCAACTAGTGACGGCAAGCAATATGTATATAGCCACGCCCACAACTCCTTTATGTTCTACTCGTGCATATAACATCTACCCATAACCCTGGCTCGGATGCCACTATAGGGGAACGCAGTAATTTCAAAAAATTCCTACGCACATGCAAGATCATGGTGATGCATAGCAACGAGAGGGGAAGAGTGTTGTCCACGTACCCTCGTAGACCATAAGTGGAAGCGTTATGACAACGCGGTTAATGTAGTCGTATGTCTTCGCGATCGACCGATTCTAGTACCGAATGTACGACACCTCCACAATCTGCACACCTTCGGCTTATTGACGTCCCACGAACTCACGATCCAGCATAGTGTTGAGGGAGAGTTTCGTCAGCACGACAACGTGATGACGGTGATGATGATGCTACAGGAATAGAGCTTCGCCTAAGCACCGCTACGATACGACCGAGGTGGATTATGGCAGAGGGGGGCACCACACACGGCTGGAAACAATCAACTTGTGTGTTCTAGGGTGCCCCTCTCCCTCCTTATATAAGGAGAAAGGGGGGAGGCCAGCCGACCCTAGTGGCGCGCCAAGGGAGGAGGAATCCACCTCCTAGTAGGAGTAAGATTCCTCCTTTCCTAGTTCTACTAGGAGGAGAAGGGGAAGGAAGGAAGGGAGAGGAAGAGGAAGAGGAGAAGGAAAGGGGTGGCGCGGCTGCCCCTTGTGGGCTGCCATCCCTCTTCCCTATGGCCCATGAAGGCCCAGCGATCCCCGCGGGGGGGGGGGGGGGAGGGGGGGTCCAGTAACCCTCTAGCACTCCGGTTTTCTCTGAAATCACTCGGAACACATCCGATGTCCGAATATAGCCGTCCAATATATCAATCTTTGTGTATCGACCATTTCGGGACTCCTCGTCATGTCCGTGATCATATTAGGGACTCCGAACTACCTTCAGTACATCAAAACACATAAACTCATAATACCGATCGTCACCGAACGTTAAGCGTGCGGACCCTACGGGTTCGAGAACTATGTAGACATGACCGAGACACGTCTCTGGTCAATAACCAATAGCGGAACCTGGATGTTCATATTGGATCCCACATATTCTACGAAGATCTTTATCTGTCAAACCGCACAACGATATATGTTGTTCCCTTTGTCATCGGTATGTTACTTGCCCGAGATTCGATCGTTGGTATCCCAATACCTAGTTCAATCTCGTTACTGGCAAGTCTCTTTACTCGTTCCGTAATGCATCATCCTGCAACTAACTCATTAGTCACATTGCTTGCAAGGCTTATAGTGATGTGCATTACCGAGAGGGCCCAGAGATACCTCTCCGATACTCGGAGTGACAAATCCTAATCTCGATCTATGCCAACAAAACAAAAACCATCAGAGACACCTATAGAGCATCTTTATAGTCACCCAGTTACGCTGTGACGTTTGATAGCACACAAAGTGTTCCTCCGGTATTCGGGAGTTGCATGATCTCATAGTCATAGGAACATGTATAAGTTATGAAGAAAGCAATAGCAATTGATGGGTCAAGTCAATCACATCATTCTCTAATGATGTGATCCTATTAATCAATTGACAACTCATGTCTATTGTCAGGAAACATAACCATTCCGGTTAATACAATTCTAGCATGAATAATAAAAATTTATCAAGATATAAGGAAATATAAATAATAACTTTATTATTGCCTCTAGGGCATATTTCCTTCAACTCCATCTTAGAGAAGCTTTACCTCAAGTCATGGGTCAAAGCAACTCAACAAGATGCGAATACATCAAATTCTTAAACGAAAAATGGTAACCCCATTTTGAGCTTAAATGATGAGTATGACCTACGATCAAGTGTTCTCACTTGACTCCTCAGTCAATATACTCTAACATAGGTGACTTTGTCGCCGACCAATTCTAGATGAAGTTCTCTAGTGTTTATCTGTGTTCTTGCATTTGTCTCTTGCATATTCGTTTCCCTTCTTTTATCAAAAAAACCTTCATCTAGATTACATTTTGTTTCCTTGTTCTGCATCCCCTGCATCAAATTCATTGCAAATCCTTCCGTTTATTCCTTGCAAACCTTTGTGATATCTTATTTGCCTAGTGAGTTGAGGTGACAAAATGTTGTCCCTATGTTAAACTCGGTGCCACCGAAGAATACAACTCGGTGCTACCGATTTCAGTGCTGGGAAGACAATTTGCCACTTTCATCCTGCATTTTTTGTCTCCAGCTCCACTAAATGATTCTTGTCCTCTACCAGCATCACACTCTAAATGCTTGTTTGCTCTGTGAATCAAGGACCAAACCTAATTTGACTCACAATCCATAAGATTCCTTCTTGGAAATTGATGTCAAAGGGGGAGAGAGAGATCACATCAAAGCTTACTCACTTAAAAAGGGGGAGAGTACTTCAAAGGGGGAAAATGCTTAATCACATCTAACGAAGAGAGAGACCCCAGATGCTTGGTATTCAAGAGGAGAGAAGTCACATGTCTTTAAGAGGGGAAAGCCATGTTAGTTTGTCTTATGTTTCTGTGCTCTGATCTATTTTGCTCTGATTTTCTGTTCCCTATATTCTCCCATTATCAGATATAAGATTCAGGGGGAGAAAGACATCAAAGGGAAGGAAATCTTGAATTTGTTTCATATCTTTATCCTTGGAGACATGTCTATATCCAATAGGAGTACCTATTACTCATTCTCTACATGTCATCCTAGTCTTGGTACTCTTGTGGTTTGCCGTTTGCTATGTTTACTAGATTTACTTGTGTTATCTAACCTTGTTTACTCAGGTTCATCTCTTCCTAAGCCAGCTTAAGACCACAAGGTAAGTATATCCATCTCACCCATGTGCATGATGATCTCTTACTATTGTACATATTGTTTGCAAGAAGGACTCATGAACATGGAGGTACAATTCCTATATCCACATCATTTGCTCTGATGCATATAGCTAAGATACATGTAACTCATTTCTTGCTCTATCATGATTATGCATTCACATGCTCTTATACTCTACATTGACATGATTGCACACGTGTAGGGGGAGCTTATGCATGTTACAAGTCTTTCCAAAGCTTTATCTACTATTCTTTACATCTTTATCTAAAGCTTTGATGTATGTTGTCATCAATTACAAAAAAGGGGGAGATTGAAAGCACAAGTGCTCCCTTCGTGGTTTTGGTAATTAATGTCAACATATCTCTTGTTGTACTAATATTTTTATCTAGTATATTTTAGACAAGTTCAACAAATGGAGTGGCGTGGACCAGAGGATATGGAACCCCTGCAAGATGCTAAGAACAAAGGATTGGCTCAAGCTCAAAAGCTCAAGAGTCTACATAAAGCTCAAGACTCTACATTTTCATTTTAGTGATCCAAGATCACATTGAGTCCATAGGAAAGCCAATACTATTAAAAGGGGATGAGGTGTTGCTTAATCGCTTGCTTGCTCAAAGTGCTTAGTGATATGCTCCAAAGCCCTCAACCACTTTTCCATATCCACATATGTCCCAAACCAAAAGTCAAACTCGGCCCCACCGATTTGTTCTATCCGGCGCCACCGAGTTCACTTGACATAGCCATTGCCAGAAACCCTAATCAACTTGTTCTCGCCGATGGGATCTCGGTCTCACCGAGATGGACTTGCAAACTCTCTATTGCCTATCGCAATTATTTCTGTCCCACCGAGAAAGTCACAACGGTCCTACCGAGTTTGCTTGACCAACTCTCTATTTTTCTTATTAACAAAACCGGTCCCACCAAGTTTATGTAACCGATCAAACCGAGATGAGGTTTTACCATAACCATAGCACGTCGGTCCCACCTATCGGCGTTCTGGGAACAGGGGTCCCCAGACTTGCCTTCCCGCGGCCCACGACATGGCTCCACAAGCGGCCCCGTACGACCCATCTTCACCAGCAAACATTCAAGATCCTCGCGAGGGGCCAAGCCTCGCGAGGCGGACGACGCAAGACCTCCTCAAGGGCGGCCTCACCAGGATGGCTCGCGAGGGGCACCTCACCAGGTTCCTGTGACGCAAGCCATGACGACTGGAGCCAGGCGGGCGCCAGCGCGCAGTGTCCTCGTTTCCTCTTTGGTGCTAAAGGGGCAAGCGCAGCCGAGGAGTCCCGAGGCATCAGGCAAAGGTTTCCATATCAGTGCAACAAGACCAAGACCAGCAGGACGACAGGACGGAGGTCACCGTGGAGCCCAAGACGGCGTCACCACCAGATCCTTTGGCAGGCGAAGACTACTTTTGTCAGGATGGCTTGTACTAGTTGTCTCCCTTCGAATTTGGCCATTGTGGGAGTCCTTCTCGCTCAATATTTGGAAAGAGGACCAGGGCCTCTATAAATAGGACTAGCCACCACCATAGGAGGAGAGGGGGATTCAGACCTAGATCGTATCCATAGCACCCCAACCACTGAAGTTCACCAAGCTAAAGAACACCTCTCCTCGCGAGGCTGTTCTTCCCTTGTAACTGTTCGTCCTCAGCCCAAGAGGCAATCCACCACACCACACGGGAGTATGGTATTACACCACAACGGTGGCCCAAACCAGTGTTCGAACCTCAAGGGTTTTGCCGAAACCCAAAATCCGACATTTGGCGCGCCAGGTAGGGGTGCGCCGAAGCTTCATCTTCGTCGATCTGCGTTTCACCACTCCGCCAAGCTCATGGCCGACGCTCGCCGGGCCCGTGCTGAGTGCCGGGCCGCTCTCGCCACCCGTGTTGCTTAGACAGCCCCTGTCGGTGGACCTCCCTGTCGTTCTCTGTCACCTGCCACCAACACCGCCACCGGCCGGGCGGCGAACGAGCAGCAAGCCTCTTCACTGCACCCCTCTGTGTGGCGGGACGGTCGCACTACCACCCCGTCGCTAACTTCGGCCGTCTCATCGTCTCACGCTCGCCGTCCCCCACGGACACACAGGCCGCGGTGCTCATGGAAAGCGAGCTCCTGCGCTACCACCCGGCCGACGACCTCTACGATGACTGGTTGGACCGCATCTCCTAGCTCGTCAGCACCGCGGGGGGCTCTCCTGCACCATCCCTCTCACTGCCTCGCCCGCCCCCGGCTGAGGGCGATGTGGCTCATGGAGCGCCTCCGCCCCCTCATCACCAAGATGGCGCCCTCGCGCCAAGGTGCGCGGCTCATGGAGCGCCTCAGCCTCCCCCGCGTCAAGACGGCGTCCTCGCTCCAAGATGTGCGGCCCAGCGGCGTGATCCGCCGTGCCGTGTGCCCGCGCACGAAGAAAGAAGTTGCCAGGAGGTTCCCCGTCCGCAAGAAGATGCTCGAGCGCTTCCAGCACCACCACGTCAGGATCGCTTGCTGCGGCAGGGCCATGTGCCACTTGCCGCGGCGGCACAGGGACGCCAAGTTCAAGCTCCACCGCCACGACGGGCCCTGGTGGCCATGGCGGGCTGCCGCGCCTTCACTCCTGAGCTGCGTAGCATCGTCTGGCCGGGCAAGGTCAAGCCAGATCTGCCTCCTCGCTACGACGGCACCCCCGCCCCTGCGGAGTTTTTGCAGCTCTACGAGCTGAGCATCGAGGCGGCCAACGGCGACGAAAGGTCATGGAAAACGTGTTTCCCATGGCTCTCAAGGACGGCGCCCGCTCATGGCTCCTGAACCTGCCCCTAGTCTCAATTTCCTCCTGGGATGAGATGTGCAACCACTTCATCGCCAACTTCTAGGGCACTCGTGACCGCCCCCCGGTCGCGTGTGACCTGCACCGAATCAAGCAACAACCGGTAGTGCAGAAGTACACCCAACGCTTCAACAGCGCTCTTATCAAGATCCCCAAGGTGACGGACGAGGCCATCAGCTCAGTGTTTTCCGATGGCGTCCACGACGTCAAGATGAAGGAGGAGCTCGCCATCCATGAGGAGCTATGCACAACCTTGGAAGTGTTCAACATAGCAACCAAGTGTGCAAGGGCTGAGGAGGGGCGTCTCTCCCTCCTCGAGTTCCCTGCTGCGGATCCAGAGGAGAAGAACGCCAAGGTCAAGGACATGAAGCGCAAAGGGGTGGCCATACTCGCAGCAGAACCGGGCACCAAGCGCGGCCGAGATCTTCCCGAGTCGTCCAAGGGAAGCCGTACATTCTGTGCCTTCCACAACATGCGCACGCACAACAACAACGATTGTCAAGAGCCGAGGGCCATTCGAGACGGACGCTTCAGTTGACGCCCCGAGCGCAATGACCGGGGCTACGGCCGAGGAGGTGGACGAGGTGGAGGACGTTGGGACGACCGTGGGCCCTGCCAAAAGTGGCATGACCAGCCTCGCGAGGATCGTTGGCAGGACCAGCCTCGTGAGGGTGCCTGGAGGGACCAGCCTCGTGAGAATCGTCCTCAGGGCAACCCTGGTCTCCCTCCGCTGCCGCTGCCACCAAGAAGGAACGACGGCCATCAATAGGATGAAGGGTCTAGGGGCTTCCAGGAGCCGCGCACCATCGCCTGCATCTTGGGTGGCGCTCAGGCACCAGCCTCCCAGCGCGGCTTCAAGCAGTTCTCCCGCGAAGTGAATGCAGCCCTCCCTAGGCTCGAGGCTACGCGCCCGCTCAGGTGGTCCAAGTACGCCATCACCTTTAGCTCGGTAGACCAGCTCAAATGCGCGGCAACCGTCGGCGTCCTCCCGATGCTCTGTTCACCCATCATCAGCAATGTCCAAGTCACCAAGACCCTCATCAACGATGGCACAGGACTCAGTGTCTTGTCTGTCGAGACGTTCGACATCCTTCAAGTGCCATACGATCAGCTCCAGCCCACCAAACCTTTCTCAGGAGTGATAGACGCCTCCACCATCCCGATAGGGCAAGTTCGCCTCCCTGTCACCTTCGGTCAGCGCGACAACTACCACACTGAGCTCATTGACTTCGACGTCGCCCACATCTACCTGCCGTACAATGCCATCCTCGGGTACCCAGCACTAGCCAAATTCATGGCAGTCACCCACCATGGCTACAACATCCTAAAGATGTCGGGAAGCGGCGAAATCATCACGGTCCCTTGTGAAGAAAGAGACGCGGTGTGCTCCCTCGAGCACGCCTTCCAAGCCGCAACAATCGAAGACCCTGACAGCGCGGGTGCATAGTACCCTCCTGAGGCCAACCCCAAGAAGAAGAAGCAGCTAATCCGCATTGAGACTCAAGGGAGCGGCACCTCCAGCGGCACCACTTTAGGATCCGCGCTAGCGCCTGGGGCGCCTCCTTCCTCGGATCGGGAGGCGTGCCCGGCGCCCTCGTCGGGCAGGGCTCGGGGGCTCTCTTCTGGAGGGCCTCAGACCTGGCCAACATCACGAGGGAGGCGCTCGGGCACCGCGTGAAGGTGTGCTTCGCGGCATGTTTCCCTCAGGAGGACACCGGGCGAGGAGCGCCCGACGCTCAGGAGTTCATCACCAAGGCATCTCATGAGTTTCAGGAAGCAAGAGCAATACACGGCGATCGCCGCCCACCTGGCATTGCTCCCCACCCAGGCGAGGGTGGTGAGCTGCGCATCTGCATCGACATCCTAGGGCTCAACACGGCTGCATTTCAGGAGCGCTTATCGCCTTCGCGTGCTGGCCGGTGTGAGGGCCTGCCTCACAACTACGTTCGCATGCCGTTCGGTCTGCCGAGCATGGCTGCCGCCTTCCAGCGCAATATGCGGAGCATCCTGGCAGGTCAGGAGGCCAGGCAGCACGCGGTCCTGGTGGATATGGAGACGGCCCTCCGGAGGATAACTGAGCCTCTAGAGCCTCCCGAGGTTCAGGGCCTCGACGGCTCATGAGAAGCGACTTCTTCGCTACGTGTCTTCAACTACCCCAACACTCCTTCGGCAACCAAACCAGGTGACATTTTTCCAAGTTCATTCAGCTGGGAGCGCCCCCTGGGCTGCATCATCCCTAGGCCACGTGGGTCCATCCTTGCGGCACGTATCCGCTTGCATCTTCAGTACACTCTGCTGGGAGCGCCCCTCGAGCAGCATTAACCCTAGGCCGCTCGGGTCCAACCCAGTGGCATGTATCATTCTCGCATTTACCTAAGCTAGTTGCTTTTCATGCGTAATCTATCTATGGATATCACCTGCTCGATCGTCACCCACCATGGGAGCCGCGCACCGATTGTCTTTCTTCAGGATCCTTCGCATAAGAAGGCTAGGCACGGCGTCTGTGCTCGGGCCCGTCCCTGCAGCATCGATAAATCCAACGGCTGAGCTCTGTCTGGTGGGCCGGCCCCGTTCACGTCACCTCCTGGGGTCGTTGGTGCTTGACCTTCTCGTGCGATAGCCTCAGGAAATCCGTTCGGCGCAGGTTGTCTAACCATCTCGCAGGAACGCCACAGCCATCAAGAATCAAGACCAGGCACAACCTGCCTTGAGGTAGGGCCTCATGAGTCCTGTGCTGGCTCACGAGTGCCCAGATACACCTCGTCTAGCCTTGCTGTGCAAGCAACGTGTCAGGGCAGGGCTGTACACGCCCCGGGGGCTCTCCGCAGTAGGGAGTACCTTCCCACATGCCAACGACGGACCAGCAATCACCGTGGCGATTTGCGCCCCTCCTCGTGCTAACCTGCAGGAACTTCCCGAGGACTACAGGGGGTGGTACCACGGACTCTCTCTCTTCTCCTATGCAATCCACTTGCGCATTAAAAGGGGGGCTCCTGAGCATCACGACTCAGGAACTCTTACTGGCTCTCCAGCCCTCACCCCCTGGCCTTGACCACGGCATCGTGATCTGGCATACCAGCGGCGGCTGAGCTCGCTCGAGGGCCGAGACCTAAGGATGTAGAGAAGCAAGAAGAGTATGGAAAAGAGGGTGAGGGCCGCACGGGCCGAACCTAGCTTCCCAGCAGCGGCTGACGCCCAGGTCTAGCGCGACATGAGAAACCGGCTCCGGAACGCCAAGATAAGTTTTGTACCTGGACCGACCCAGCTCTGCGGCATAACATTCTCGCCTTTTTGCTGCCCTGCTGCAGCAACGTCGCCTCCCTCTCCCATCCTCAGGTAGCTGCTTGCACGCTAAAGGGGACCTCTTGAGCATCGTGTCTCAGGAGCTCTTACTGGACCCCGGGCCGCTCACCTCCTGGCCTTGACCACGACATCGCAACCTAGCCTACCAGCAACGGCTGCAGCCTGCCTGGGGACCGGGACCTGTCAGCGTAGAGCACCAAGCTGCCACGGGATTGGAAAGGGGAGACCGAGCCTCAGTAGGACGTGCGCTCACAAATTTTCACAATAAGGATAATATCAATAAAAGACATTACAGACACTTTACACACCCCCACGGGGTCTGTTTCGATTCCTCGCTGGGAACAAAAGGAAGGGAATTCCTAGGAGCTCTATCTACACGCGCCGGACGTTGCCGACACCATCATCAATAGTGGGCCACGGAAGGCCAGCGCCAACCCCATCCAGATCAGCGACGGCGGCGGCCGGACGCGGTGGCCTTGGTCCGGGCCCGGCAGGAGCTTGGGGGCACGTAGCTATCGTCGCTCATCTCCTGAGACTCGACAAGCTCGGGAGAGTCGCTGGACCACCAGGAGACACCACTGTCGCTGGAGGAGCTGCGGGCGAGGCCAGCGGCAGGCCCGGTGCCAGCCGCTGCGCCGTCCTGGCGACTCCCTTCAGGGCGGCACTCCAAGCGGCGGCCTTCCTCGTCGAAGACCTTGAAGAATAGCATGGAGGCGCCATCATACTTGAAGTGGATGGCAAGGGCACCGTATGCACAGCAGACTCGGGCGACCTCGCCCCAGCCTCGAGTCATGAAGATCCTCCCAGGGGCGACGACTTCAACCTCCGCTCTAGTCGCCGGGGCGTCGCAGTCAGCGTGCTGCAGCCAAAGCTCGAGAGGACCACTCGGCGGCATCTCGGCGGTGAAGAACTGCGGGAGGCGAATCCAAGTTCTCGGAGGCATCGCCACCGACAGCACGAACTCGCGCGAGGAGTCTGCGGCATGGACCCCTGGGGCGACGACGTGCGTCTCCGCGGCACGGCAACCACAGCCCTGGCGCAGGTAGCGGTGCTCGTCGCTCCTCCCTCCGGAACCCTCGGCGCGAGCGTACAAGGGCAACGGGTACCCAGGAGGTGGCCTCTCGTACCACGGCTGCGACACTACCGGCCTCATGACCATCTTGCGACGATGGGACCTCCTCTTTCGGCGGGAGTAGCTCGGGCTCATTGAGGGGAGTCTTGCCTTCCTCCGCGGCCGAGAACCTCCGTATCGGTGCTATGACCGCACTAACGAGCAGTGGAGCAGGGAAGAAGAAGAAGCGAGAGAATCCAGGAAGAGACGGGTGACGTGGGCTCCACCCCCCACTTCCCATTTATAGCCGGGAGTAGGCCAATAGCCGGCCTCCGCGATCTAAGGTAATAATGATATTTTTTCTGCATGCAGCAAGGACCCGTCAAGTCAGGCAGTTGCCGAGGTAGCATGGGGAAGCGGAGACGCCCACGACCAATCAGTCGCCACGCGCCAACCGCGGCCGTAGGCTGATGGGGCCCGCGGCTCTCTGTGCTTGCCCTTTGGCTTCGCCTTGAAGCCAAGCCCGAGCGCGCCTTTGGCCCAGGGGCTACTGTCGGCGTTCTGGGAACGGGGGTCCCTAGACATGCCTGCCTACGACCTACAGCGTGGCTCTACCAGCGGTCCCGTACGACCCATCTTCACGAGCAAACATTCAAGACCCTCGCGAGGGGCCAAGCCTCGCGAGGTGGACGATGAAACACCTCCTCAAGGGTGGCCTCACTAGGTTGGCTCATGAGGGGCGCAGAGATCAAGGCGAGGGGCACCTCACGAGGTTCCTGTGACACAAGCCATGACGACTGGAGCCAGGCGGGCGCCAGCGCACACAATGTCCTCGTTTCCTCTTTGGTGCTAAAGGGGCAATCGCAAACGAGGAGTCCCGAGGCATCATGCAAAGGTTTCCATATCGGTGCAACAAGACCAAGACCAGCAGGACGACGGGACGGAGGTCACCGTGGAGCCCAAGACAGCGTCACCACCAGATCCTTTGGCAGGCGAAGACTACTTTTGTTAGGATGGCTTGTACTAGTTGTCTTCCTTCGAATTTGGCCGTTGTGGGATTCCTTCCCGCTCAATATTTGGGAAGAGGACCAGGGCCTCTATAAATAGGACTAGCCACCACCATAGGAGGAGAGGGGGATTCAGACCTAGATCATATCCATAGCACCCCAACCACTGAAGTTCACCAAGCACAAGAACACCTCTCCTCGCGAGGCTGTTCTTCCCTTGTAACTGTTCATCCTCATCCCAAGAGGCAATCCACCACACCACACTGGAGTAGGGTATTACACCACAACAGTGGCCCGAGCCAGTATAAATCTTGTGTCTCATGTTCTTTGGGTTCGTCGAGCTAGGCCGTGAGATCGTAGAGTGTGCGAGCTAGAGAGAGGGAGAGATCTTTGTGCTCACCCAAGTGTTCGAACCTCAAGGATTTTGCCGGAACCCGAAGTCCGAGACCACCAAGTTGACCATATCGGTCCCACTGAAAAACCTAACGTTCACATTTTGAACTGAATCAGTATCACCGAGTTTTCAGATTCGGTCCCACCGAGCTTAGTAAATTGTGTATAACAGTTAGATTCTGTGTGAAGGCTATATATACCCCTCCACCCTTCCTTCATTAGTAAAGAGAGCCATCAGAACGTGCCTACACTTCAGCATTCATTTTCCGAGAGAGAATCACCTACTCATGTGTTGAGACCAAGATATTCCATTCCAGCCATATGAATCTTGATCTCTAGCCTTCCCCAAGTTGCTTTCCACTCAAATCATCTTTCCACCAAATCCAAATCAGTGAGAGAGAGTTGAGTGTTGGGGAAACTATCATTTGAAGCACAAGAGCAAGGAGTTCATCATCAACACACCATATATTACCTTTTGGAGAGTAGTGTCTCCTAGATTGGTTAGGTGTCACTTGGGAGCCTCCGCCAAGATTGTGGAGTTGAACCAAGGAGTTTGTATGGGCAAGGAGATCGCCTACTTCGTGAGGATCTACCCTAGTGAGGCAAGTCCTTCGTGGGCGCTGGCCATGGTGGGATAGACAAGGTTGCTTCTTCGTGGACCCTTCGTGGGTGGAGCCCTCCGTGGGCTCGCGCAACTGTTACCCATCGTGGGTTGAAGTCTCCATCAACATGGATGTACGATAGTACTACCTATCGAAACCACGCAAAAAATCTCCGTGTCTCCAATTGTGTTTGCACACTCCAATCCCATCCCTTTACTTTCTTGCAAATTGCATGCTTTACTTTCCGCTGCTTATATACTCTTGCCATGCTTGCTTGAATGTATTGTGAATGTTTAAACTTGTCATAAAACTCCACCTTAACTTGAAGAAATTAAAAACTGCTACTTTTCTTTGTTAAGAGTCCATTCATCCCCTCTAGACACCTCTTCTTGATCCTTTCACCTCAAAATTTTGTGACACTGAACTCCTCGTATGGCGTGCTGGGTGATTGGGCTAAGCAACTAGCGAGTAGTACTAGTAACTACTACTACTCCCTCCGTTTTTATTAACTTTGCATATTAGGTTTGACCGAAGTCAAACTTTCTAAAGTTTGACCAAGTTTATAGAAAAATATAAACATTTACCATAAAAAATATGTTATGATGTGAAAGTACATTCAATAATGAATGTAATGGTATTTATTTGTTATTGTATATGTTAATATTTTTGTTATAAACTTTCTCAGAGTTTACAAAACTTGACTTTGACCAATGCTAATACGCGGACTTAAATAAAAATGGAGGGAGTACACATTTGTTTTCTTAGTTTGTAGTGAATTAATAATTTTTTGTAATTGTGAAATAAATATATTAGGCTACTGACTTCGAATGTAATGGTCTATACAATTCAATAGTTACAATCATTGTTGAATTCCAAGATGTATATGAGGTCTATAGTACTTCACAATATGCTCAAACTCACATAATCCCTGTCAAAGGAGAATCTAAATGCATTTCATAGTTATTACTTTGTAGGATGCAACAAAACCAACCATAACTCTACATCATCCATTATAAAAGCAACATTTTGAACTCATCCCAATGTGTGAATGAAACGTGATGATAGTGCTTGCGAAGATGGACGAGATAGGGCGGGAAAGATTGTATGTATGTGGAAGAGAGAGTAGGAGACAAACCTAATGAGACAGAGCGAGATAGAGAGAGAAAGAGAGAGGAATAAGTTAGGTCTGTGAGAAAGATGGAGACATGCAATATACGTGAGATGCGTGTGCATCCGGATTCTGTACACGTGGAAGGAGAAGAGACAACAAGTTTGATGAGAGAGCTGGAAAAAAATGGACGAGAGGGGAAGGATCTCGTGGGTTGAGGGATTGATAATTTTTTATGGGGGAGAGAGGGATTGATAATTTTGTGCGGGAGAGGGGGGGCGAGTAAGTCAGCCGTCATCACATCATCCTGCTTCCAAATGGCCCCGCATTCTCTAGTGCAGTGTGGTCGCCGTCTTCGATCTCCTTGATGCCCTCTTTGAAGATTGAGGTGTTGTGCATGCTAGGGTGCAGAGAAGCACAAGCGAGAGTGGTCGCCATATAAACTTGGATGGGGATGAATTGTGTGCTCGAGGGAGGGGGTGTGTCTGTGTGTGTGGTGTGTGTGTGTGTGTGTCAGATATTGAGAGAAATCAAACCTATGGAGAGAAATGTGCGTGTATGTGACGGAAAGCTACATGCTAAATAGGGTTTTCACAAAGAGATTGTGCGTGCGAGATAGGGAGCGATGTGCGGGCCTTGAGGTAGGCAGGGGCCGAGTGAGGTGTCAAAATGTGTGCGTTGATGCATGAATATCGAGGGACGAATAAATCGAGAGAGATGGTTGTTGGGTTACAGATGCTCCCCTCTCTCTCACACACACACAAGTAAAATACAAGACCGTTCTCTCATGTATACACAACGTATTGGCACCTGTCTATGTCTCACTCATGCATGATCACTTGCACATTCACGCCTATCTATGTCTCTATCACACGCACATCGTCTCCACATTTCCCTTCGGTCAGAACACACATATGGACACATACACACGTTCTCTCTCAGTCACACACACACAAAATTATTATTAAAAAAACTAGGGCGCACCTAAAACGTCCAAATCCAAATAAACACGAACTGGAGCTAAATTCAAATATATGGAAATATTATAGCGTAAAGAACTTTTCCTGGAAAAAAGTTGAGTGATATTCGAGGATTATTTTCACATACACAAAAAGGTTTGGTGGATGTCCTTCGAGAGCGACACGGTGGCACACCGTTCGATCGACTGTGTGGCCACGGTTCATGCGCTTGCACATGATTCCGTATCGTGGTTGTGGTAACTAATATAAGCGCTTCCTCATTCTAATGTTTATGTGTACTAGTATGGTTTTCTTTTACGTTTGACCAACCCTATATAAAACTAAACTAAGCTACCATAAGCGCACTCATCAATATCCCGCCGCCACCGTTGCTCATGCCGGCGCCCGCCTGCTCCGGCCAACAATTTCTTGCCCATCACTGCCGTGTCACCGCCATCCCTGTGCCATGAAGCCGAAGGCTCACCAGCTCACGTCGTCTGCAGTCCCTCCTCGCGATACCTACGCACTGCCAAGCACGTGAGCAGCTGGTGGAGCCACGTATATGCACGGAGCGTACAAATAGGAGGACGAGCGCGTGCTCCAGCACGCCCGCGAGTAGGAACTAGTGTGTCATTGTCGTCTCTGCCCGCATGTAGGAGGCGCGCATGGTGGCTGTCGCAGCAGAAGTCGGTCGTGCCCGCGCCGAGCTCGCAAACCGGGTGCGGACGTGGAATCTACCTTCGAGATCTTGAATGCAACGTGGATCCTGCAATCTGAAGGAGCAATTTGGGCCAGTCTGCTCTTGTGAGCTGTTGGATGCAACATGGATGGCTAGAAGGGCTTCTTCAACCTTCGAAATTGATGCACTGTTCATCTTCCCAGCCCGCCACATGCCTAACCGCCTGCCACCACCGCCCCGCCCTCCCCTGAATAGTCTGCCACCGCCCTGCTCCCCCCACCCCCGCCATCCATTTAACCCCGGGCACGATCCATTTTTCCGCTGAACTGCATTCCACACCCAACACACATAAGATAGATCATGGGCACCATGCCACCCTAATATAGATACTGGGGTAGCTTCTCTGCCGTCTTCTTCCTTCGCTCCGTCAAACTTCTTTCACAAATCGACTGACCCAAATTATACTACTAGTACGAACATATTAAGTATAGTAGGAACACGAAGATACGAGCAGTAGTACTGTCGGGGATATACCCCGCAGCGTAAACCGGCCGGAAGTATAAACCGGCCGGACTTGGCGGCTTACTTGAGACCCGGCTGACACTTGGCGATTCACTGGCGACCCGCCCTAACTTGGCGGTTTACAAGCAACCCGCCTGAACATTATGACTCACTGGTAACCCGGCGGGCGGGACAGACGGATGACAAGGCCCAAGGCCCAGAAGGCCGGTTTATGCTAATGGTGGGCCGGTTTAATAGAAAAGGTGTATTTCCCTTACAAGGAGTCAAGACCCGGACTTATATCTGGTTTGTATTAGAAGATAGACTAGTCCTAATCCTAATAGGACTCCACATGTAACCCGCTCCTTCAACATATATAAGAAGGGGCAGGGCTCCCCAAAAGGGAGAAGAGGGACAAGTTGGACAAGTTAGGTTTAGACAATAGCTCTCGAGATAGAGCACACTTGTAACTATGATCATCATCATCAATATCAATGAAGTAGGATGTAGGCTTTTACCTCCACCGTGAGGTGCCGAACCTAGGTAAAACATCGCGTCTCTCGTCCCGCTCAACCCCTCTCAAGCTACCACATAGATGCGTTGGCCTCGCGACTAAGTCCTACACTAGGACATCTGTCGTGACAAATCCACGACAGTTGGCCCCCACCGTGGGGCCTACCGTGGGGCTCGAGCACGGCGGTGTTGTGTTTTTGGAGGGATCTATCCCAGGGATCGAGAAGTTCGCAATTTTCGGAGGAAGAAGAGCTGAAGGATCTACGTCAGTTCTAAACTCGTCATGGCGATACACAAACCAATGCAACCGTGCTAGATTATGGATGCGTGTGATTCTGCCCGCATGTATCTACTGAAGAAAGCTAGAAGTCGTCGGTTACTTCCGGTCAAAAACCAAGCAAACAGACCGGCCGCTGCAAGTTTGATCCGATCCGCAGCGAAAACAATTTGGAAGGAACAAGGAATCGAAGATGTGACGCCTAGGCATCCTGTGCTACTAGCAAGTCGAATAAAAAAGATGGCCATGATCCAGAAGTGGACCACGTCAGTTGGCGGAGAAGAGGATATGGCCAGGACTCCTCGGCCATTGTGGCCACGGCGGTGCCTTCAGGCCGCCATGGCTCGCGTCCACGCCACCGGCCACCGTCAAGCCCCCGCTGCCAAGTCACCCCGGCCCTAAGCTGTCTCCGCCACCGCTTTGACCCGGTGCTGCCGTCCCTGGCTGTCGAGCCATCAGTTTCGTTCAAATCGCCCTTCACCTCCGCTTGACCGAGCCGCCCTTGCGTTTCGCCACTTCACTGCTGCCGATGGCCGCTGCTCGCCTCGAAACCGGTCTTACCTCCGCCTGCGTGCCCTGTCTGACCTGGAAGATGCGGGGATGGATTCGCCTCGCCTCCTTGACAACGACCCGGAAACGGAGCCGGCCACAACCCGGAATCCTCCACGATCCGCGCCTGCGTACCCGTCTCTTGACTGGCTCGCTTGCTGTCTCGGATGTGGGCCTCCTGCGTGGTCCTGTTTCCCAAGCCGCCTGCTGAGTCACCATGGCTGCTCTGCCTCGCCGTGGTAAGCCTCCTGCGAGCTGCCGTTGAGCTCACCTATGCCACCGAGCAGCCGTCCTTGTTCCTTTGTTGCGTGTCGTCCTTGAGCTGCTACGGCCTTGCCAGTGAGTCATCGCCCGTGAGCAGCTGTCGAGCCGCCCCTCCACCTTACTCCACTGCCGCTGGCCCAGAGCCTCCCCGAGTCACCATGGTTCGCCCGTTTCTACCACCGAGCCACTTCCACCGGCCTTGCTGCATCGATGTCTCTGCTGAGACGCCGTCCATGTAGCTCTCAAGCCGCCCCGACCTCCATTGCTTCGGCCTCGTTCCGCCTCCGCTCCGAGCTGCCACCGGCGTCCGTTTGCCGTGGTTGCGCTGAGCCACTAGGGGCGAGCGGCTTCACCTCCGCTCCGAGCCAACACGCTGCCGCGACCCGCCGTCTTGTCGACCCGCCGTCACCGTGGCTCACCTTGCCGGCTTACCGCCTCGCTGCCGGGAGTGCTGAATAATGTTGATGGTTCTTTCAGAAGAGTCGTGGAATGGCTGTGTTCATGAGGACGACAGAGCACTTTCGCAGGTTATCAAGTTTGCCTTACCAACATCTAATGGAACTGACTGAATTGACCCTGATTGTAGCTAGGTTGAACAATGGGCGCACTGGCCAGGCCCACGTACACAATATATATTTTGAACCTCAGTGAGTAAAGGATGGGAGTGTAACCTGTGGCGGATTTTTTCCTGGTCTCAATAAAGTCACCTGGCAGATTGTGCTTATGCTTGAAAATACAGAGTGAAAAACATTGTTGTGAGACAGCATGGTTTCCGCAGAATTTTTGAAGATCATTTAGTGGAAAACACCGCTTAATAGACATGTCCAAAATATCAGTCTTGCTGGTGGCCGTTTCCTCGGAGTTTTCTCATGATGAGACAAGTATTTCAGACATTGTCAACGGCATCCAGGCGGGAGAAGGGAAAGCTGAAGTAGAGACAACATAAAGAGCTATCAATTCTGCATATATTGAGGCACATTCTGAATTTCGTGGCATCAGATAAGTGGAGCTAATGGGAAGAAGCAATGGGTAAGTGGAGCTAATGGGAAGAAGCAATGGGTTAGCAAGCGGGCAAGTTGACATTTGCGTGGTACCTGAGCATCGCCAGGTTATCCACGGATGATGTATACGGGTCATCGGTCATCCGGAAAAAAATCAGTGAGATCGATCTAAGTTTATTTTATTAAACATATTGTTTTCATCAAAGAACAATTACTTTGGTATGTATATTTTAATGTGCAGCAAAGGTGGTGCCATGTTGTGCCTATGAAATGTACGTCAGCACCATCACGCACCTGCGTCTTCGCCCGCTTACTGATGGAACAAGTGTGCGCAAGTCGTCGCCTGTGCAGGTTAATCTACATCAACCCATCAAAGCCGCGTTGAGCCGCCCTTGCCGTTTTGAGCCGCCGGGGTTATATTAAGTCGCCGGTCTGCCTGAGCCGCCGGAGCTATATTGAGCCGCTGGTCTGCCTGATCCACCTCTGTCGCGATAAACGGATCATCCATCGTCCAAACAAATCAGGTGATATCCATCCAAATTTGATTTATTAGCACATGTTGTTTTTGTCAAAAAAAAGTTTATCTTTGCCTTGGTCTGCAATATTGTTTATGCAGGGCGACAAAAAGTGATATTATACCGCGGAGATGAAGGCACGCCAACATCTTTCGGCCGAGGTGGTCGTCGTTATTCAACGAACAACTGCATCGGCTTACAGCGTCGTGGCCGTCTCTCGCGACAGCACCGGTTTACAACGCCACTGCTGACTCTCCCGTCCACACCGGTTTAAAACGCCGCGGCCGAAAAATCTGTCAGCACCCGTGGCCGACTCGGCCGTGATTGTTTTCAGTTTCACCATGGTGATCATCAACTCCGCGGTGATAATTGCTGACCTGACGCATCAGGTGAAATCCATCCAGCATATTTTTATAAATTATATATTGCTTTCTTGAAAGAGCAATTACTCCGGTTTACAAATTGTCCCATGCAGGATTCAAACCGGTCTATATCACGGTTAATTATGAAGAATCTCAAGCCAACTCCTCAAGTCGCCTTGAGACTCGGAGGCTACAATGATATGACTCAACAAAGGTTGCTGACTTTTCAGTGAAGTCAAGAACTCCAGAATGCTGGAGGGAAAGATAACCCGGTCCCGAAGGCTACAACCATATGGATGAAAATTTAAGGGCCGTCAGAAAATTTCCGGTTCAAAATGAAGAATGCCGGTTTAAAATCCGGTTCAAGGGAAATCTGTTCTCCTACGAAGCTCTGAAGCTCTCAAATCCGGTTTAAAAATTTCCGGTTCAAAAAATAATTAACTTCTCGCAAGTTCGAGTTGAAAGGCCGTCAGAAAATTTCTAGTTGAAAATGAATATTCCGGTTTACAATCCAGTTCAAGAAGAATTTATCTCTTGCAAAAAGTTAAAGGTGGCCGAAGAGGACCTGCTGCCATGATGCGCGGTTCAAACATGGGTATCCTGCCTTATTGGCTTATCATATTATTGATCACTTGGGGGCTTGGTCGTATCCAAATCGTAGCTACACCTCTTGATCGGCGCAATGCCACAACATCACTTGGGGGCTTGGTCGTATCCGAACCATAGCTACACCTCTTGATCGGCGTAATGCCACAGTATCACTTGGGGGCTTGGTCGTATCCGAACCATAGTCATACCTCTTGATCGGCTCAAAGCCAAATCAATCTGGGGCCAAAGAGAGTGTTGTAAAACAACAACTCAAACATAGGCACCCACTGAGCACAACTCAAAATGTTACTTGGGGATTCTTTGCTATCGAAATGAACTTAGAATCTACACTTGTAATGGGCTATCAAGCTATGGCTTGGAAGCCTGGTGTATACACCTAAAACTCCGGGTTATCCTGCCTCTTTAAGTAAGTCACTCCATCCAGGTAAACCTGGTATGACCCATCGAACGTTTCACAAGTCAATCCCATGGAACCTGAACTTGTTAAAGTTAAATCGGTGATTGGTTAAAGATTGAGGTCCATCTTAAAAAGGCTTTGCAAAATGGTTTAACTTAGCGGCCTGGCAGCCCATGAAAAGCCTCGATTTAGGGCCTGACAGCCCATGAAAAGCCTCGATTTAGGGCCTGACAGCCCATGAAAAGCCTTGCATGTTTCTGTTGTTTTTGTTGTTTTCATGATAAGGGATTTATAAACATTTTTCTGACAAACCGGTGTTCATTATAAACCGGCATGACTTTCAACACTTCGTTGTTAGTACATGATCAGATTCTAAACTGGTAGCGCATTGCTCCGGAATGGTCTTGACTAGATGCCACCAACCTTATACGAACAAATCAACAACTTTTTAGCCCAATATGATTTCTACATGAACCGACAAGAGGGCCAGGAGTTATCAGCACTTCGGATTGATGTACCTCTACCATACAATCAGTTGGTCAGCCAACGAGGATGCTTTTTAGTTTCCATATGCAGGAACATAAAGGATTATGCATACGTGAATTCCATAAGTAGAGCAAGTTGTCAGTACACTATCAAATCATAATCCGGAGACTATCAGCCTGGTCTGGTTTCGACTATAAGTCGCCAGAATTGAATATGGATAAACCGATGTTTATCACAACCCGGTACGGTTTTATCATAAACCGGCACAATATGGAAGGAGTTATCAGTACTCAACATTTGGGTTATCACCTTTACTACAAAAAGTTGGTAAAACCAACAATGTGATTCAATGTCACAGGTATGATATATTTCATATTTGATTATTCTTAAGTGCATCCTTGGTTATAAACCCGGGTTATATGTTGGGCATTATGACCCGTCCGGCGGTAAACCGCCAGGACACTTTAAACTTGTTGTATGCAGAAACAGGTTTGTTAAACCGGCCTGGCTTTGGACTATAAGTCGCCAGTATATATATTTGGATTGCGCCATTGGAATTATGCGCTTATAAATCATTGGGTTATATTATTCAAATAGCCAAATTTGGCTGAATTTTCATTATGATATTGAATGAATAAGGTTTTCATACCGGATTATATTATCTTGAATAGCCAACATGGCTGGACTTTTATGGTTATTAATAACCGGTATTATTGAGTTTTCAAAGTCGCTTTAGCGCAATGGCTATTATTTTATCAAAGGATATGATTTATTCTACAATGGAAGGAATAGTCCCGAGTCGCTGCAGGCTTACAACCCGGCACATGGGGGCTACATTATTCAAATTGAGATTACATGCAAGTCTCATGTCGCTGCAAGCATGCACCATGACACTTGGGGGCTAATGCAAAGTCATTTTTACTAGTCTTATTGAAGATCCAACTCATCATATTATAATGAGCCGGCCCTTGGGGGCTACCAATTGCTCCTGTCAACAATTCAAGGTACACAAGTTTTCGTCCATAATATTGAAGGATCCATTGCTCAGTTGGTAAAGCACAAAGCTCTTAACCTTGTGGACGTGGGTTCAAGCCCTACGATGGAAGCTACATTATAAGATGTTATTTTCATTGAAGTATATATCAAGTCCCGGTTCAGTATTATCTTACTAAGCCGGCCCTTGGGGGCTACACATCACTGCTCAAGTCTACATGATTATATTTACAAAGTCCCTGCTCATTATTGCATAATGACCCGGCCCTTGGGGGATACAGTGATTGAAGTTTTTATAAGCAATTATAAGTCCCAGGTTGCTGCAAGCATGACAACCCGGTACTTGGGGGCTACATAATATGGAGTATTCAGTTTTTACTAGTGACTGGGATGAACAACATGGATTTCTTCAAAATTGGTAGTATTTATATTGAAGCAAGTCTTAAGCCATCACTTTGTTCTGCTCAAGACTTGGGGGCTACAGGTATTATATTATTATCGAAGAAATATTTTCAAATTCTCTGTTTGAGCAAACCAGATTGACCCGGCGTCACCAATCATTATGACCCTGTGGCTGCAACTTGGCGTCATCAATAATCATGAACCGGCGTTGTGAACCGGCGTTGGCAACAATCATGACCCGAAATTATCAGTTTTTATAACCCAATAATGGTGGTAATCATAAACCGACAAGTTCTACATCTTCAAGCCGGCTGAATATCAGTTGAATATTTGAAGACCAATATTTTTGTCAAATCAGATCATTGAAGGCCGATTCGAATGGATTCTTTATTTACAAAATATCTTCTGCAAGCAAATTGATTATGAAGTTGGTCTATTGACTCGGATTTTCTAGAAAGAGGAAATAACAAGGATTTAAGGATGATTAGGTGCCGGTTTACAAGAATTTTTAACCTGGAGTACAACTTGTCAAAGTTGTTCTTGTGTTTGTTTACATGATCAGTTTACCATGGATAAATCCAAGCTAAACTGGGGGCTAATGTCAGGGATATACCCCGCAGCGTAAACCGACCAGAAGTATAAACCGGCCGGACTTGGAGGTTTACTTGAGACCCGGCTGACACTTGGCGATTCACTGGCGACCCGCCCTAACTTGGCGGTTTACAAGCAACCCGCCTGAACATTATGACTCACTGGTAATCCGGCGGGCGGGACAGACGGATGACAAGGCCCAAGGCCCAGAAGGACGGTTTATGCTAATGGTGGGCCGGTTTAAGAGAAAAGGTGTATTTCCCTTACAAGGAGTCAAGACCCGGACTTGTATCCGGTTTGTATTAGAAGATAGACTAGTCCTAATCCTAATAGGACTCCACATGTAACCCACCCCTTCAACATATATAAGGAGGGGCAGGGCTCCCCAAAAGGGAGAAGAGGGACAAGTTCCACAAGTTGGACAAGTTAGGTTTAGACAATAGCTCTCGAGATAGAGCACACTTGTAACCATGATCATCATCATCAATATCAATGAAGCAGGATGTAGGCTTTTACCTCCACCGTGAGGGGCCAAACCTGGGTAAAACATCACGTCTCTCGTCCCGTTCAACCCCTCTCAAGCTACCACATAGATGCGTTGGCCTCGCGACTAAGTCCTCACACTAGGACATCTGCCGTGACAAATCCACGACAAGTACCAACTGCAAGAAGAACAGTAGTAAGACATAGTACTAGTACTACTGTACATACTAAAGAGTTCAAATAATGAGAAAGAACATAAAGTTCAAATAATGAGAAAGAACATAAACATAGTTCTGTTGGGGGCTCAGCACAACACTCCCCTGAAATAAAACTAAGCAACTAGTCCACTTGACACTACAATAGAACCAGCATGAGCGACGGCACTGCCACCTTACTCAGAGTCCGCGTCCACGACCTCGACTTCGTCCTCATCCCTGTTCCTCTTCCTCTTCGCCGACGCTTCTTTGCTTGAACTAGACACTGGGCTCTACTTCTTCATCCAACCCTTGTAGATATTTAAACAAAGGTAGGAATCCATTGCTGCGTACATGATGTGATCTTCATCTAATGTCTTCGACTCCCATGCATGATGAAACTCGTGGTGAGGTTTCTTCAGTTTAGCTTACCAAGGATCAATCATGGCTGCTGCCAGGGTCAGCATTGAAGGCTGAGAGGAGGACACCAGGCTTGCCTTCTAGAGATCGAAGGGCTGGCCTACAACGAGGCCTATCCGACCTAGGACATCCCTGTCGTTCCTAAAGTCTATAGTAACGAATTTCACTCTTTCATCCTTGAGGAAGTTCCTAAAATCCTGGCACTCAATGTCGGCATGGCATATGTGCTAGACCAAGCACATGTTATGTACACAAACCTGGATCACGACGGGCTTCTTCTTCTCTGCCTCCTTTAGAATCTTCTCTCTTTCCAAGACTATGGTGTACTCAACATCTAGCCCAGCGACCCACTCATCCTTTGAACTATTGAACATGCGTAGGAAGCGAGCAAGGCATGATTTCACCGTTGTGGATCCACGTGTGTAGATGACGATGAACTCATCGCCGCTGATGGCTCTAACATGGTACTCAGCGGCGACCATGGAGATTTGGGAGGCCATGGATTTTGAAGGAGGGTTAGGAGAAGCTGAACTGGTGTAATGTGAAAGGAAGGGGCGACTGGGAGCGAACTGTTGTAAGGTAGTAGTAGAAGACGGGGACGAGTAGGGCGTGCGAACAGCGTGGCGTTGTTGGTTTGGCCAGTGGATAAACGGCTGCAAGCCCCCAAAGAGTTCTCGAGTACTATGCGGGACCCACTAGATGTCATGTCTACTAGACCCATATCATAGGCCTGACGGTATAGCTTCTGCCTGTTCGCACGCCATGCCGGCGCATGGATGTAACTTCACTTAATTCCGTCAACCGTCGTGCCTCCCTCGTGTGGTCGTGCCCTTTGAGACTTTGACCGTCTATAAATGAGCAATTTTTTTGCCTACTCCGCTTTCTTGATACTTCCTCTGGTCCTTTTTACTTTCATCAACCGTTTGCAAAGTGTTTGACCAAATTTATACTAAAAATATCAATATCTACAGTACTGATTATAATGAGTATAAGAACTACATTTTATAATGAGTATAAAAATATTGATTTTACATTGTGAATGTTGATACATTTTTCTATAAGTTTGGTCAAAGTAGAGGTACATTGACTTCAGACAAAACTTAAATGCACAATGCAGACTAATTCCTCCGTCCAGGTGCGTGCCATGTCCTATCTAGTCATCACAACAAGGTTAGCTATTAGAGTACTACTACCTCCCTTCTAGTTTAAATGGCTCGATTCAAAATTTTCACCTACTCTTACCAAGATAGAGGAGGTGGAATAGTTTTTGTAGTCTACAAAAGTACTTAACTAATGTTGTCGTTCTTCACAAAAAATGTGTTTACCAATGCATTATCGCATTGCATGCATGCATGAACACTAGTTACTCTAACCCCCTCTCTTCTTTAATTCTTTGCCACATCAGCATGTTTGCTATTCCCGTGTGCATGATACCAGCTAAGATACCACCATTATGGCCAGCCTTAATGATCTCATGCAATAATTTAGTGCACCTTGAAATATGAACATGTGTGGGGCGTGTATGTTTTTAATGACTTGAGACTATACTAGCCCGGCATGCAAGATGACTTACTATATACCGTTGCCCATACCTGCAGGAAGCCCATTCGTCTCCAAATCTTTTCCTCTCCATGTGTGAAAACAATATGCCTGCTTGACTCTCCTTCTCCCTCCGACGGTCCCACCACTCCACCCCGTGTGGAAAAAATCTGCATGCATGACTCTCCCCTTGTGACCAGCAATATTTCCACCCCTTCCCTCCCCCGTAATTTACTCCAACAAATATGCCCACGTAGTTTTTACGTTAATCACGCAACATATCTTACGAGATGCTGCTTTAGTTACTTAACTGCAGGTGCATTGGGTCGCTGACATCTGGGCCCAACAGGGGTCTGGCCCACATGTCAGTGACGCAACTGGACCTGCAGTTAAGTCAGTGCAGCTCGGTCCATATCTAACTTAGGTGTGCCATTGCTTTCTATAAATAATGCGCCTCCCATGGCATTGGGAAGAACGCTCACGTTCATGGCTATCTCCTCCCTCTCCCTCTCACGTCGACCACCATGGCATCGCCCCTCCCAAGCCCTAGGTGCCCCTCACTGCACCGCGTGGACGATCATGCGTCGACGTTCCGTTCCTCGCCGCCACTAGTCGAGGAGGACGCATCGGCATTCCTCTCCTCGCCGCGACGCGTCGAGGTGGATGAGTCGACGTTCCCAATCTCGCTAGCATGCACGTCAAAGGATGCGTCGGCTACCCGCTACAAGGAGAATACCGCGCCGCCCGCCGAGCCCCCCCAGCCTTGAGGAGCGTTGGAAAGAAATGGATGTCGCCTTGTGGGAGGCTTTGCCTCCGGCAGAACGCGCCAAAATAGAGGCAGAGAAGAAGGTCAAGGAAGAGAAGCGCGCCGCGGGGCAAGCTGCCTGGCAGGCCTATCTCGCGTCCGAGAGAGTCAGGCAATTGGCTCTTTGGCAGAAGGCTCGTGCAAGGGTCGTGAGGGTGGCGGAGGACACCCATGCCAAAGCCCTGAGTGCGGTCGGCCCCAAGCGCCTCATCTATGCTTGGCGATACGTGGAGCGGGTGCATGCTTCTAGTGAGGAGGAGTACCTGTTGGCGTCGGATCACCACACCGGTGAATAAGTCATCTTTGGTTGTTCACCATGACCAAGAAGGATGGAAGACTTATACACCTAGACAGAAGGAGTACTGGTATTATTTATGTACGTGCAAATGCATGCTTTAACATTACGATGCGGTTTTTGTAAAAGTAGAAAAACAACACTAGTCAAGCTTGTGAAACGTTTCAATGTAAAACAAATGAAAAAAATGCTCATTTGATTGTTTACTTTTAGCTTCCTTCTCTGTGATTATTTCTTTGTCATACTTTGTACGGAGTATCTCACTGGTCGGAAAGGCATGCAAATTCCCAAACCGCTTCCTACACCCTGTATCGAATTTTTTGCCTAACAAGTTGTGTCGTGCAATTGGAATTCCAACTTGAGCACTACTACTAGTAGGAGTACCATGGGGCAGTTCTTTTAGGCTTCTAGATTAGTAATCCCATAACTACTACCTCCGTCCTGGTTTATTGGTCCCCATTGTAATTTGTTTCAAATTTTGATCATAAATTTAACTAATGAAATGTTTATGCATGTCACATGCACTAACATTTTATCAGCTAAATCTTTGGTCGAAATTTAGCACAAAATACAATGGTGATGAATAAACCAGGACGGAGGTACTAGTAGTAGTTTAGAAGCCCAAACAAATGAGTGAGGTGCCTTAATGTTACTCTCCACTGTGACTAGTCTTAACGGAAAAGCTGGGGAATAGACGGCTTATTTTTTAATCCGCCAAAAGAACTGGCCCTAGGAGTAGTAGCCAGGGATACTAGGAGTAGTAGCTAGGGATCGAGTGTGCGAGATCAACCGGAGAAAGTAAATGCTGAGAGATGAAATGCAAAAAAGACGCAGGGATGTGATGGTTGCTTCTTCGTTTATTTTACCAGGCCACTTATTACTGGGAATGGTTGGGTTTTGTGATATGACTGCTTTACTACCGCGCCATGAGCGGGGTGAGACTCCCGTGCAGCGCCACCCTCTACACTAGTTCTACATCGGTCGTGGTTTATTAGTCCCACATTGAATTTGACTGAAGATTTAACTGACAAAATGTTAGTGCATGTCAACAAAAACTATATTGTTGGATTCATATTTGAACATAGTTTTCAATGATATAATTTTAGGTGACATGCATTAGCATTTGTCGTACTATATATAATGTTAGTTCAATTTTTGGTGTTACTAATCTATAGTAAGGTGCCCATGCGTTGCACGAAAGAGTGAAATGCATTGATTGAGGAGTTGTTTATTTTGACAAAGGATGTGGGGGTCATCTCATGTGTAATGGGTATCGATAGGTTTCTTCGGATATTATTTCATCTCTAGAGCTCACAAACATCCGGGTGAAATAGATAAAAAAGTATCTTTTGCAAACAAAATCATTCAATTGTTCAACCTGCATCCAAAACTTGTGAAGAAATAACACTTATTGTGCTTTGCAAGAAATGATCTTTAATAATTAGTTTTTGAGTATCGATTGTTATACATGTTGGCTACAGATGACATGGCACTTTACTATAGTCAACAATTGGCTATCTATTAAGTATTAACCATGCCCTTATACACCTAGACAGAGGGATTAAACTGTTCATCGTAAGTCTTTCACCAGTACTGTAGTAAAAATTCATACATGGAAGATTCTAGACTAAACCATAAATGGATACACTTTTATTCATGCGCGATACTCCAATAGAGCAAGATCATGCATGGAAGTCTCCACATGCTTAGACAGCAGATTACGTTGAGTGAAGACTAATGATCAACATTTAACTTGGTAATGCATATGTCCAGGTGAACCTCCTTGGAGTCCTCGTGCACCACGTTGGGGGGGAGCATCATACCATGCGTCTTCCATATCCACATCGGCGGGAAGGTCCCAGCTCAGCACAGTTCTAGTCAGCTTCATGTAGCCAGTGTCGCTGCCCACGTACCTCTAAGGGGTAGTAAGAGTGAGCACGCACTCATACATCGGCCTCGTGTCATTGTCAGCGTCAGCGGCGTCGCCCCTTACGCAAACTACAGAGATGGGGCGGCGGCCTGCGCGGGCCTCGCCGGTGCCCACGATCAAGAGGAAGACACTGCCGTCCTCCTTCGAGACTAGCAGGCTGCGTGATCCTCCTGCGACTCTGGCACGGTGAACGGGTAGCACGTCTCGTACATGATGTTCTCCACCAAGGGCCAGTAGTGATCGCCGCACGCCTGCGTGAGGTGATGCATGATGTCCCCAGCGAGCGCCAAAATGGCGTCAGGCACTCATAGCAGTAGACGAAGGTCTCCTTGGAGGCATCGACCAGGCCATCCATGAAACGGGAGTGGCTGTAGGGGACGTTGCGCCAGTTGAATATATGAGCAAGTTACTAGGAGATTTAGTCCGAATAAGCACAAAATAAATCATGATGGCTATAACAAAGATTGAACAAATCATGTGGACTAGCATAGTAGATGAACAGATAGAATCTAGGACACAGACTAGAGACATGAATTCTACCACGATTTCGAACAGGCAGGATAGAAACACGTACGATGCAATGGGAGCAGCACCGTTGGCGTTGAGGTTGTCGCCCATGTCGTTGAGGAAGAGGTTGCCGAGGTTGGGGAAAAAGTCGTCGTTGGTGAAGTCGTCGCTGCCAGCAGTCACGAGAGTGCGCTCCCCAAATTTCAACAGTGCCTGCCGAATGGAGCGCAGGAGGGATTGGCTATAGGGGACGTTGCGGCCGCCGGATGGAGCGCAGGAGTAGCACAAGAAGCAGTAGATGGTGCTCCTCCCTAGTCACTATCTCTACTCTTATCTTTGTCTCTACTACTCTTCTTTGTTTTTATAACAAATAAAATAGTACTGCGCTATCTGCTGCATGCCCGGTTGAACACGCCTCCTCTCCTCCATCAAACGCCTCCCTTAAACCCGCATGCAAACCGACAAACCTACTCCGGCCCGCGGGAAGAAATTTGCCGGTTGCCGTTGGAGAATAATAGAGTCATGTAGAATCAATTTGAGTTAATTGTGTGTACAATTCTCCCTCTATAAAAAGTTAATTGCATCCTTAATCTTATATTCTAAGTACTATGTGGGTTCCACTGTCAGTACAATGTACATGACTTGCAGGCTGGCTACAGATTCATACAAAAAGTTAAAAAGAAACAAATCCATCCATAATCTTGTATTCTAAGTACTCTGTGGGTCCACTGCCAGTACAATAGTGAAAGAAGTATATATTAAAAATACAAAAAACTAAAGTTTAGGACAGAATTCGAACTCAGGTCATCGCGCTACGAGCATCCAGCCCGGACCAGTACACCAGGTGCTCGTTGCGGACGAAGCAAGAGATAAACCTTTATAACAATGAGCCCATCCGTTAAATGGATCCAAAGTAGAATAATACATATACACAAACTTGAAAGAAAACAGTTTAGTTTTGATATACATATCACTAAAAATATCTTATGTTTCACTCCAAATATGTTCTTTGGGCTGTTTTGATGAAGTAGGGGAGGAATGTGGTTGGTTTCCAGATACTAATGGGTTTTACGTAAACTGGAGCAGAGAAGTGGGAACTGTTGCAAAAGGCCACAACTTACATCACATCCGTTAGATGCAAATCTAATGGTTAGAAATGGCGGATGGCACACACACCATCATCACCAACTGAGTCTTTTATAGGAGTAGGAGTAGAGAAAAAACCGAGTTGGTGATGATGGTGTGCCTGCCATCTTATAATATAGACTGTCCGATCTATATCTGACGGATAGAAAGCAAACTATGGCAATTTTACAAAATATACCCGCACCTCTCTCAACATTTATAGATAAGGCCTTTCCTCATTCATCCTTATCTCCAACAACCTCATTGTTGAGCAATTGAAAAAGGAAGTCTCTGGAACAATCTGGCATGGTGGCCGCTGACGGCGCCGTCCATCCCCATGCCTCTGCCCAATCCGACCACCAGTCACCACCACGCCCCACTCCTCCTCACCTTATCTATCATCTTTCTTGAGATATCATTTTTTTGACGAAATGGTCAAGATACCATTTTCCGATAAAATTCTCGAGATATCATTAGTTTTTACACATGGGATTACTCCTACATGGGTCAATCACAACATGTGTTTTGTAAAAAAATGCCACTTGATGTTCCATGCAATGCACGGGCATATTGCTAATTTTTTTGCATATAATTCCAAACACCACGTAGACACGGCCTTTGACCATTTCACAACTATGTTAGTATCATTGTTAGTGGTCAGCCAGTGCAAGTTATAGCCCCGGGTGTTTTAACCTTTTTTTAGTAATGATATCTGGCGATTGTTCGCCACGAGCTCAATCCTGGCGAATCCCACGTAACCGTTAGATTTCCATCCGACGGTGGCCTGTTTTAAGCCACAATATTTGACAAAACCGCCACCCTTACACACGTACGGTAACTACATCACGTGCGTTTTGCAACTGCCATGTCTCCCAGCGAACGTTTGCTAGGGTTTGGAGTTAGCACCGATGGTGGTTCGCAGTCGTTCCACGCTCGAGCATTGAAGTTTGTAACTATTTTAGATTAGAATATACTACTCCTCCGGTGCTAGTAGTAGATCAGAGTCCTACTCCACTACTACTCTACTCAAGCAAGTTAGGGCATAGTAGTAGGTATTGTAGGGAGTACTAGTATTGTGATCACTCAAGCAAGTTGTCTGGCATCGATATGAACCTACGCTTGCTAGTATGTGTCTCGTAAGTCAAGCGGCATGCTGTAGTCATCATCACCTGTCCACTTCCCGCGACACATATTCGCTTCTCCATCTTTGTCTGCACATAATCTCGTCCAATCTTCCATCCCCTCTAAGGCACCTCCCCCTCATCCGAAACCCAAGCACTAACAATGGCAGAACCGAGCAGCGTCTGCCGAAAGAGTGGCTGGAATTCACTCCCCATAGAGGTAATCAAGCTCATTGTTTCGCGTGTGGACAATCTCAGTACCATGTCGCTCGCCGTGTGCTCGTCGGGGTTGTACCGTTTACTCAAAGCCCTCAGGCCAGAGCTTCTTAAGCCAGCTCCTTGCTTGCTGATGCCATCTGATCTTCAAAATCGGCGTGTCACGCAGCATAACGATCGTAGGGTGGGGAGCATCAACCCCCTTGACTGCAATCCGATCCCCGTCACCCTCAAGTACATTAACGGTATGTACTGGGCCAACATGAACATGTCTTGAATGGTGCTCATCGACGTTTGTGATAGCTGGATGCTCGTGGAGGTCTACACCCGGCGATTGATCTCCCTTCCTTCGATTAACACTGCACTGCTTTGGCACCGTGGCCCAGAATACTTGGAATCTTACAGTAGCCAACATGATACAAAGTTTGATTTGCTCAAGGTTGTAATCTGCCAAGTGCCCATAAGATCTGTGAATTATAAAGACTTCAGGCTAATTGCGTTCTTCAACCGCGGTCTCGCCTATCTGACAGGTCACTGCGGTAAGTGGATAAATCTGCACGTCCATCGCAGGATCATACATCCTCCATCGTTCTCTGATGCCATTGAACGCAAGGGCTTCATTTACGCTGTCGACTCCTTCTATGGCTGGACATATTGCTGGCCTACTCCAGTCATCGCTACAAATGGCTGTTACAACAGTATGTTACTTTCCTATGATATCATGATGGCTTGCTTATATTACTGTCAACATTTACTGAAAAAATATTCATGCTCATAACATGTTGTTCTTAAGATTGACTACATTAAGAGCCCTTTTTTATTTGACTCCAACTTGATATGATGTTGTAGAACCTTTCAAAGAAAAGTGGCATGGCAGTTGTAGGTGGTTCATGGCTCGATCAGACGACAGCGAACGATTGGTGATCGTTCGCACGTACCGGACGTGATGTTTCGCGGAATACAATCACAGTCATTGCAAGGTATTTTAGCAGGATCCCAGCTTCTCTAAGCCTTCAGGAATTTTTGACTGGAGGCTGGTAAGTAGCCTTGGTACACGCTCTATGTTTCTTGGACTGAATTATCCGATTAACCAGGAGATAACCGATGGCAAGGATCATGACGGTAGCGCTATTTCGTTCATCAGGCAAAACTATGTGTACATAGCGTACCATGTGTCTCTGCATGCACCATACCCTGATATGTGCCACCACGCTCTACAACTCAAAGTAGGAGAGAGGGTCGCAAGTATCATACTTTGACCTGCTGGCTGGAGTTTCCCTCGTCACGCACCCATCTGGTTCAAGCCGTCAGCCAATCTCCACAGCTTAATAAATAGTAACGTCTAACTAAGCTAGTTAGTTAGATGCGTACACTTGGTGTAGTAGGATCTTTATTTAGTTTGATGCATACACTTGTTCTTTTTTGGTAGCCCTTTTGTAATAATGGCTGATGTTTGGTTTGGAAGAGAGAGCTGCGTCTTTACTCTTCTGGCCTGCTTACTGCTTTTGTTGCACCCCTAGCCCTGGTTGCTGCTGCTGCTGTTTTCAATGTACAATCAGTAGTATATTTCATCTACTGGTTGAATAAATGTGTTGTTAGAACAACAAACATTATGTTTTGGAAGTCGTTGCACGGTCTGATCCTTTAGTTCCCCGTACCGTACGTAGCGCATACTATTTTTGGTACGGAACACATTTTCCACTTGTTGATAACATGCAGCCCACTGATGAAGGCCCAATAGAGGAGCCCATACTTAACTAGAAGGGAGGCTCTCACATGAATCCGGCCCAGGTACATGCTCATGGTCCCCTAAGCATAAATAAGTAAATAAATAAATAAAGCTATATGCTCATGCACCAGTTCTTTAAATTCACGATTTAACACGAGGATATTATTTCCTATGATAGTGTCATTACATTTAGTCGATATTCTTCTTAGGCAAAGATAGCGACCAGTCTTCTTTCTTCCACCATTCTCTTCCTGCAACCAGCGAACCCATGCAAATCAGAGTCAATGTCGTAAATAGTTCTGGTCCATTTTTATTTTTCAATAAAAATGTCCAACCCAACCCAGCACATTGGCGACAACACTTTATCCTCCGCCTTGGTGTGCTCGTCACGGCGCCGCCGTCCGGCCCTGTCAACATAGTGAATCGGGAGAGGACTGTAGTTGTGAGTATGACAGTATGGACCCACCAGGTCCACTCCCGAACACAAGTGCTAACTCTTGAGCATGCGTTGGTTTTCCCTTGAAGAGGAAAGGGTGATGCAGCAAAGCAGCGTAAGTATTTCCCTCAGTTTTTGAGAACAAAGGTATCAATCCAATAGGAGACCACGCGCGAGTCACCTCGTACCTACACAAACAAATAAGAACCTCGCAACCAACGCGATAAAGGGGTTGTTAATCCCTTCACGGCCACTTGCAAGAGTGAGATCTGATAGAGATGATAATAAAAGATAAATATTTTTGGTATTTTTATGATATTGATTGAAAGTAAAGATTGCAAAATAAAATAGATTGGAAACTTGTATAGTGGAAAATAGACCCGGGGGCCATAGGTTTCACTAGTGGCTTCTCTCAAGATAGCATAAGTATTACGGTGGGTGAACTAATTACTGTCGAGCAATTGATAGAAAAGCGAATAATTATGAGAATATCTAGGTATGATCATGTATATAGGCATCACGTCCGTGACAAGTAGACCGACTCCTGCTTGCATCTACTACTATTACTCCACACATCGACCGCTATCCAGCATGCATCTAGAGTATTAAGTTCATAAGAACAGAGTAACGCTTTAAGCAAGATGACATGATGTAGAGGGATAAACTCATGCAATATGATATAAACCCCGTCTTTTTATCCTCGATGGCACCAATACAATACGTGTCATTTCCCTTTCTGTCACTGGGATCGAGCACCACAAGATTGTACCCAAAGCTAAGCACTTCTCCAATTGCAAGAAAGATCAATCTAGTAGGCCAAACCAAACTAATAATTTGAAGAGACTTGCAAATATAACCAATCATACATAAAATAAATCATAGAAGATTCAAATATTGTACATAGATAAACTTGATCATAAACCCACAATTCATCGGATCTCGACAAACACACCGCAAAACAAGTTACATCGTATAGATCTCCAAGAGAATCGAGGAGACCCTTGTATTGAGATCCAAAGAGAGAGAAGAAGCCATCTAGCTAATACTATGGACCCGAAGGTCTGCGGTAGACTACTCACACATCATCGGAAGGGCCATGGAGTTGATGTAGAGGCCCTCCGTGATCAATGCCCCCTCCAGCGGAGCTCCGGAAAAGGCCCCAAGATGGGATCTCTTGGGTACAGAAGGTTGCGGCAGTGGAAATAGGGTTTCATGGTGCTCCTGGATGTTTTCGGGGTATGTGGAAATATATAGGAGGAAGAAGTGGGTCGGTGGAGCAACAAGGGGCCCACGAGGGGGAGGGCACGCCCCCTGCCTCGTGGCGGCCTCGTTGATTGCTTGACTTCCACTCCAAGTCCTCTGGATCACGTTTGTTCCAAAAATCACGCTCCCGAAAGTTTCATTCCGTTTGGACTCCGTTTGATATTCCTTTTCTGCGAAACACTGAAATAGGCAAAAAAACAACAATTTGGGCTGGGCCTCCGGTTAATAGGTTAGTCCCAAAATAATATAAAAGTGTAAAATAAATACCATTATATTCAAAATAGATAATATAATAGCATGGAAAAATAAAAACTTATAGATACATTGGAGACGTATCAAGAATCCCCAACCTTAATTCCTGCTCGTCCTCGAGTAGGTAAATGATAAAAACAGAATTTTTGATGTGGAATGCTTCCTAACATATTTCTCAATGTAATTTTTCTTTATTGTGGAATGAATGTTCAGATCCGAAAGATTCAAGATAAAATTTTAATATTGACATAGAAATAATAATACTTCAAGCATACTAACTAAGCAATCATGTCTTCTCAAAATAACATGGCCAATGAAAGTTATCCCTAAAAAATCATATAATCTGGCTATGCTCTATCTTCACCACACAAAATATTTAAATCATCCACAACCTTGATGACAAGCCAAGCAATTATTTCATACTTTTGATGTTCTCAAACTTTTTCAATTTTCACGCAATACCTGAGCGTGAGACATGGACATAGCACTATAGGTGGAATAGAATGGTGGTTGTGGAGAAGACAAAAAGGAGAAGATAGTCTCACATCAACTAGGCATATCAATGGGCTATGGAGATGCTCATCAATAGATATCAATGTGAGTGAGTAGGGATTGCCATGAAACGGATGCACTAGAGCTATAAGTGTATGAAAGCTCAAAAAAAGAAACTAAGTGGGTGTGCATCCAAATTTCTTGCTCACGAAGACCTAGGTCAATTTGAGGAAACCCATCATTGGAATATACAAGCCAAGTTCTATAATGTAAAATTCCCACTAGTTTATGAAAGTGACAACATAGGAGACTCTCTATCATGAAGATCATGGTGCTACTTTGAAGCACAAGTGTGGAAAAAGGATAGTAACATTGTCCCTTCTCTCTTTTTCTCTCATTTTTTATTTGTGCCTTTTTTCTTTTGGCCTCTTTTCTTCTTTTTTTTTCGTCCGGAGTCTCATCCCGACTTGTGGGGGAATCATAGTCTCCATCATCCTTTCCTCATTTGGACAATGCTCTAATGATGATGATGATGATCATACTTCTTTTTACTTACAACTCAATACTTAGAACAAAATATGACTCTATGTGAATGCCTCCGGCGGTGTACCGGGATATGCAATGAATCAAGAGTGACATGTATGAAAAAATTATGAAAGGTGGCTTTGCCACAAATACGATGTCAACTACATGATCGTGCATGGCAATATGACAATGATTAAGCGTGTCATAACAAATGGAACGGTGGAAAGTTGCATGGCAATATATCTCGGAATGGCTATGGAAATGCCATAATAGGTAGGTATGGTGGTTGTTTTCAGGAAGGAATATGGTGGGTTTATGGTACCGGCGAAAGTTGCGCGGTACTAGAGAGGTTGGCAAATGTGGAAGGGTGAGGGTGCGTATAATCCATGGACTCAACATTAGTCATTAAGAACTCACATAATTATTGCAAAAATCTATTAGTTATCGAAACAAAGTACTATGTGCATGCTCCTAGGGGGATAGATTGGTAGGAAAAGACCATCGCTCATCCCCGACTGCCACTCATACGGAAGGAAATCAATAAATAAATCATGCTCCGACTTCATCACATAATGGTTCACCATACGTGCATACTACGGGAATCAGAAACTTAAACACAAGTATTTCTCAAATTCACAACTACTCAACTAGCATGACTCTAATATCACCATCTCCATATCTCAAAACAATTATCAAGTATCAAACTTCTCATAGTATTCAATGCACTTATATGAAAGTTTTTATTATGCCTAAAAGAAAATTGCCATGTTGTTCCAAAGGACTCTCAAAATAATATAAGTGAAGCATGAGAGATCAATTATTTCTATAAAATAAAACCACCACCGTGCTCTAAAAGATAGAAGTGAAGCACATAGAGCAAAAATTATATAGCTCAAAAGATATAAGTGAAGCATATAGAGTATTCTAATAAACTCCGATTCATGTGTGTCTCTCTCAAACGGTGTGTACAGCAAGGATGATTGTGGTAAACTAAAAATCAGAGACTCAAATCATACAACACGCTCCAAGCAAACCACATATCATGTGGTGAATAAAAATATAGCTCCAAGTAAAGTTACCGATGAATGAAGACAAAAGAGGGGATGCCTTCCGGGGCATCCCCAAGCTTACGCTTTTTGGTGTCCTTGGATTTTACCTTGGGGTGCCTTGGGAATCCCCAAGCTTAGGCTCTTGCCACTCCTTGTTCCATAATCCATCAAATTCTTACCCAAAACTTGAAAACTTCACAACACAAAACTTAACAGAAAATCTCGTGAGCTCCGTTAGCGAAAGAAAACAAAACACCACTTCAAGGTACTGTAATGAACTCATTATTTGTTTATATTGGTGTTAAACCCACTGTATTCCAACTTCTCTATGGTTTATAAACTCCATTAATAACCACAGATTCATCAAACTAAGCAAACAACACACGAAAAACAGAATCTGTCAAAAACAGAACAGTGTGTAGTAATCTGTAACTAACGCAAACTTATGGAACCCCAAAAATTCTAAAATAAATTATTGGACATGAGGAATTTATCTATTAATCATCTACAAAAAGAATTAACTGAATAACACTCTCCAATAAAAAATGGCAGCAATTCCCGTGAGCGCTAAAGTTTCTGTTTTTACAGCAAGATCAAAAAGACTTTCCCCAAGTCTTCCCAACGGTTCTACTTGGCACAAACACTAATTAAACACAAAAAACACAACCAAACATAGGCTAGATAAATTATTTATTACTAAACAGGAGAAAAAAATCAAGGAATAAAAATAAAATTTGGTTGCCTCCCAACAAGCGCTATCGTTTAACGCCCCTAGCTAGGCATAAAAGCGAAGATAGATTTAGGTATTGCCATCTTTGGTAGGCAATTCTTTAATAAGACATCTATAACTCCTAGGCGTTTCTTTCTTTTTATTAATTATCAAACTCCTAGGCACAAAATCGAGAAAATCATTTGTAGCAAAAGGTTCCTTAAGGATAGTGAGAAAGTTGGGGTGAACACTTATGGATTTGAGGTCCGCATTTCCCGTACTAGAAGTTTCACCCTTATTTTTAGGAACATACATCAATTTGGCAATCTTAGCATTAGAAGGAGTATTTTTCATGGAAGAAAAGGCAGACCCTAGGTTGGTAATAATATCCTCAATTTTATCAATTCTACTAGAATCTTGATCTATCTTTTCATTAACCATAGGTTCCTTTTCTTTAAAAAATTTAAGAGCAACTCCTACCTTAGATCTGTATTGGGTAATTTGGTTATGGCTCTTTCTATACAAATTTTCAATCAACTCTATGGTGGCAACTTTATTTTCAATAATTTCAAGCCGTTGCATCAGGTGTTCCAAAGTTAAAATAGTTCCATTAACCAAAAGAGGTGGTGGGCAAACAAATCTATCATAGCATTATAAGAATCAAAAGTATGGCTACCCAAGAAATTTCCTCCGGTAATGGTATCAAGAATATATCTATTCCAAGCAGTGATGCCTACCTAAAAATAGCGAAGAAGAACAGAAGTAGATTGCTTCCTAGTAGTCTATTTTGTGCATTGCAAATTCTGTACCAAGCATCTTTTAGATTTTCACCCTGCCTTTATTTAAAATTAAGAACTTCATTCTTGGGAGACAAAGGAGTAGATAAAGGACTAGCCATAACGACGAAGCAAGCGGAAAAGAGGTGAACAGAAAGAGAGGGCAAATAAAACAGCAAGGGTGAAGTGGGGAGAGGAAAACGAGAGGCAAATGGCAAATAATGTAATGCGAAGGATAAGAGTAGTGATGGGTACTTGGTATGTATTGACTTTGTGTAGATTTCCCCGGCAACGGTGCCAGAAATCCTTCTTGTTACCTTTTGAGCATGCATTGGTTTTCCCTTGAAGAGGAAAGGGTGATGCAGCAAAGCAGCGTAAGTATTTCCCTCAGTTTTTGAGAACCAAGGTATCAATCCAGTAGGAGACCACGCGCGAGTCACCTCATACCTACACAAACAAATAAGAACCTTGCAACCAACGCGATAAAGGGGTTATCAATCCCTTCACAAACACTTGCAAGAGTGAGATCTGATAGAGATGATAATAATAAGATAAATATTTTTCGTATTTTTATGATATAGATTGAAAGTAAACATTGCAAAATAAAATAGATCGGAAACTTGTATGATGGAAAATATACCCGGGGGCCATAGGTTTCACTAGTGGCTTCTCTCAAGATAGCATAAGTATTACGGTTGGTGAACAAATTACTATCAAGCAATTGATAGAAAAGTGAATAATTATGAGAATATCTAGGTATGATCATGTATATAGACATCACGTCCGTGACAAGTTGACCGACTCCTACCTGCATCTACTACTATTACTCCACACATCGACCGCGATCCAGCATGCATCTAGAGTATTAAGTTCATAAGAATAGAGTAATGCTTTAAGCAAGATGACATCATGTAGAGGGATAAACTCATGCAATATGATATAAACCCCATCTTTTTATCCTCGATGGTAATAATACAACACGTGTCGTTTCCCTTTGTGTCACTGGGATCGAGAACCGCAAGATTGAACCCAAAGCTAAGCACTTCTCCCATTGCAAGAAAGATCAATCTAGTTAGGCCAAACCAAACTGATAATTCGACGAGACTTGCAAAGATAACCAATCATACATAAAAGAATTCAGAGAAGATTCAAATATTGTTCATAGATAAACTTGATCATAAACTGAGAATTCATCCGATCTCGACAAACACACTGCAAAAGAAGTTACATCGAATAGATCTCCAAGAGAATCGAGGAGAACTTTGTATTGAGATCCAAAGAGAGAGAAGAAGCCATCTAGCTAATAACTATGGACCCGAAGGTCTGAGGTAAACTACTCAAACATCATCGGAAGGGCCATGGAGTTGATGTAGAGGCCCTCCGTGATCAATGCCCCCTCCGGCGGAGCTCCGGAAAAGGCCCCAAGATTGGATCTCTTGGGTATAGAAGGTTGCAGCAGTGGAAATAGTGTTTTGTGGTTCTCCTGGATGTTTTTGGGGTATGTGAACATATATAGGAGGAAGAAGTAGGTCGGTGGAGCAACGAGGGGCCCACGAGGGGGGAGGGCGCGCCTGGGGGGGGGGGGTAGGTGCGCCCCCTGCCTCGTGGCCGCCTCGTTGATTGCTTGACATCCTCTGGACCACGTTTGTTCCAAAAATCACGCTCCTGAAGGTTTTATTCCGTTTGGACTTCGTTTGATATTCCTTTTCTCCGAAACACTGAAATAGGCAAAAAAACAGCAATTTGGGTTGGGCCTCCGGTTAATAGGTTAGTCCCGAAAATAATATAAAAGTGTAAAATAAAGCCCATTAACTTCCAAAACAGATAATATAATAGCATGGAACAATCAAATATTATAGATACGTTGGAGACGTATCAACAAGCAAGCGCCTCTTTTACTACTCAGATGCACCCCTCGTTTTTTTACTCTAATCCACCATGCTGATATATGGGACCCACATCATTTTCAACGTCTAGTCAATTAACGACAGAATTGCACAACTTTTTTTAGCAGTAATTTGGAGGAGCAGGCTATAAACTAGGTTGTGCGGTCTCTGTGGCTCGTCTAACAACATGACCAGCTGAGCAGTTTTTTCTTTGGGAAAATAGGTAGCCTAGTATTTCTTTTTGAAGAATACCAAAGCTAGGCCTATTTGTTTTCTCTGACTTACTGGGTTGCAAATCTTTCAAGATGAGGAGGGATGCATTCTGGCCTGGCCAAAGAGTATGGTCAGTGTCTGTTAAAAGTAATATCAAAGGGGTTGAAAATTCCAAAAAAATATAGGAAATGGGAAATTAGTTTCTTTTTTTTGTTCTTCACTGATATTTTATATTTCATTGGATTTAACATGACATAGTACTAATATATTTTTAAATTTGTTTTAGTATGACTACTAATTTTTGGATTAAGAATATTTTGTTCCGCAGGAAAAAATGTGAATTTTCAAAATTTCGCACATATTTAGTTCAATTTTTTAACCCTGGTACTGACCAGAAAATGGGCAGCAATTCTAAAAATGGAAAATGGGCTGCAATAAATTCCATATGAATTAGAAAATGAGTAAAAATTATAAAAATAATAGCAAATGGGTTGTACACGCCACAGATTTGGAGGCTGACTTGTTTCCGCAAGGCTTTGTCAGGCAACACACGATTCTAGCAGCGGTGACTATTGGATGTGCATCCAACGGCTGACGTGCTTCTTCAATCTCTGATCTTCCTGCTCCAGCCGCCTAAACTAGCACAGGCGGGACTGCCTGCTCCCTCCTCTTGTGGCCCGCTGTGATGCCTCGCAGGCTTCACCGGCCCACCCTACTCCCTCCGCTGGCCTGGCCGCACAAAATCAACTGTCTCCTTATTACGCGAAAAAAAGATTCCTCCCACTGACATATGGGGCACACCGGTTGGGAGACTGGCCTGTGGGCCTACTAAGTTAACGCATATGCAGGGCTTGTCAACTTAGTCAACAAACGATTCTAGCAGCAGTGATCGTTGGATTTGAATCGAACGGTCCTGCTGCTCCTTTAATCGCTGCTCTTCTTGCACCAGCCGCCCAAACCAGCGTCGGCGAGACCGCCTGCTCCTGCCTCTAGTGGTCGGTTGTGCTACCGTTGAGGCCTCGCCGCCCCCTACTATTCCATCACTGGCCAGGCCCTGCGGCGATGATAGCCTCACACCGTAGCCGAACCAGTGAACCCTCATACTCCTCTCGGCGTGGGCATCCACTGTCGCGTCTTCCCCGGGTCCGCATCGTCCCCTTCCTGGGCCTCACCGTCGTCCACCGCCCTGGTGCTCTCGGCGTGGCGTGGTCAAAGTTGTCAAGGAATGACTTCTATCGGAAGAGTACTGTATGTGGAGAGGCTGACAGCTGGGTCCATGGCTGCAGCAAGGAAGTGCCTCCTTATTACGCGAAAAATAATTATTCCTCCACCTGACAGCGGGGACCCACCGGATGGGCCACCGTATTTCACGAAAAAATTTCCCCCGACTGCTGGGACCCACCAGCTACATCTTCGCACGCAAGGAAGTGTGTCCATATGATGGGCAAAAAAATGATTCGCCCCCTCACCGCTGAGACCCACCAGCTACATCTTCGCATGCAAGGAAGTGCCTAACAGTCGGGACACACATGGTCGAAGCGTATGTAGCATTGTCATTCTGGTCGCAAACATGTACGTACATACTGGTCGATCGGTCGCTTTGCAATGATGAACTGTGTCCGAGTAAGTAGCGGCACATGTCATAGTAGAGCCCCCCACGTAGCAGTTCAGGCTGTCCGTCTAAACTCTGTACACGTACATACAACCACATGCCAACAAATACGACCATGTACGTACATACGGGCGGGGTCTCGAACGCCTAGTCGCGCATACGTACAACCAGGGTCGGAACGGAGAAACTGCGTTGTCATCGTGTTCATCGGGAGGCAACGGAACGCGTGCTGTTCATCGGGAGCCAACCGGCTTGGACGGAACAGCCGATGGAATGAGGCCTGGCTGTAATGCCCTGAGACCGTTACGCCAGTTGTCGTCCAGTTATTCGCTGTTGTGGCCTTGTCATTTGCTTGCATGTTGCATCTTCCCATGTCATCATCCGCATTGCATCTGCATGTTTTCAAAACTTGCATTAGTCTAGGTCTCCCAGTTCCGTCCGTTGTCCGTTCTGAGCCCAGACACACTTGCACGCGCCTGCGGCATGTCCGAAATATTATTTTATAAGTGGCCGGAAAATGTTCTCGGAATGGGATGAAAGTTGGCGTGCGGTGTTTTTATGTTGTAGGTAGGCCGCCTGTCAATTTTCGTCGCATTCAGAGTTCGCTTGATGCCCCAACGGATAAATATAGCGGCAATAGTAGCCGGCCTAACGTCGGACGTTTTTGGTCTCCGGAAACAGTCGTCGGGCCCCTCACTCTTCTCTTCTCTCAGCTCGAGACCGTCTACACAGCTCACTACCTACCGCCAGGTCCAACCTAACCTCTCTCGTCAGCCTGCAGCCCCCCTCGCGCGCGTCCGAAAGTTGTCCCGAACCCGACCCGGATTGTCGCCACCGTTGTGTCCGGATCATCCCCAAACATCTACAAAACATCACCGTTTTCTTATTTGGAATCCCTAGCTATTTTTTCGCGACCGTCCGATTAAGATCAGAGGGACCAAATGCCCCTATCCAAAAATCCACTTGTTATTTATATATCGGATCAAACCCTAAAACCTAGGAGTTTGTCCCATCGCCGCCGCCACCTGACCAAATCCCCCCATCGGGATCCTCCCATTCCTCCTCCCACCAACCAGAGCTCGAGCCCGAGCTCTTCGATTCGAAGCCACCAGAGAACCCCGCCACCTCGATCGAGAGCCTCCTCCTCCCTCTTCGATCCAGAGGAGTGGAGCTCCTCTGTGCCCTCACCTGCGCCCCTTCCTCCTTCCTCTGGAGCTCCTCACATCGCTCCCTTTGTCTCTGTTCATCAACAGGAGACCCATGGGTGCCCGAACCACTCGAAGCTCCAAGCCTCGCTGTTGCTGCTTTCGTTTCGCCTGTCTCGCGCCCAATTCCCTCGCGGCTCCGTCGGAAGCTGCTCCATCGCCGCGCGAAGTCCCTCTGCAGGAGCCGCGCATGTCCACTGCTGCTCCTCTTCGTCGCCCCGCCAAGTCCGGACGCCATGGCCGCCGAAGTTCCTCCGTGCCGGCCTATTACCTCACCTCCTCGACACGAACTGGCCTGATCTGGCCATCTCCGAAGCCTCCTCGCCGACCCGCTGCGTCCCGCGCCGCCGGACCCCATAGGTCGCCGGCCCCTTCTCTCCGTCCTCGGGTCCTCCTCTGTTTTTCCTCTCTCGCAGTCGATTGTCTCTCTGTCTCAAGGACGAATTGCCCTCTGCTTCGATCGCCTGGACTGCGCAGCCGGTCGCCCCGTTGACCGCGGCCCTCATCCGCTTGGGCAAGATCCAGCAAGGTCCAGCCGCCCAATTCGCCAGCCCGAGCCGCCCAGGCCTGCAGCCACCTCCACTGACCTGGGCCGAGTCGGTGAGCAGGCCCAGCGCCCCCTTCCAGCCTCCCTCTCCTAGCCGGCCGACCTCAAGGCCCAATGTGAGCAGCCTAGTCCCAGTAGATCTAGCCCGTGTCATGTTTTTTTTCCAGTTCTGCGAATTTAGCTAATTATCCAGAGTTGGCAGTTTTGCAGAAAAGCCCTCATACTTCATCCATTTAATAACGCCCAAACTGTGCATCATATGTAAAAACTCCAAATATGAAACTTGCTTAGAATTTCATCTAGTTTAATAATATGCAACTTTCATCCATGTTTAAAATGTTTAAGGTTTCGTTTGGTTAAATTTTCTCCTATTTCATGCTAAAATGCTTTATTTCATAACTAAATAACCGTAGCTCCGAATTAATAATCTCTATATTTGGCAACGTATTGACTGTACCAAATTTATCCGGGAATAAGAGCAGTTCAAAGGAATTAGAAGTTGCGAAACAATGTACTGAGAACTTACTCGATGTACGGTCACACTTCTGTTAAGTTGTTCAAGATATACAACAAAATGGTCCGCCATTCTTCGACATCCAACGTTAAGGAATTAGAAGCACCGACTGGTGCAAGATCCCCTTCGAATAGGCTGAGGTTGGGTCCACCCTTTTTAGGGTCGCCAGCATTGTATCGAGGCTTCGAATTATGCAAATGACAATTTTTGGCTTCGTAGTGTGCTATCACAAAGTTTGCCGCCTCCTTAGTAATGAATGCCCCAGCCATCGATGCTTCAATTCTATGTTTATTTTTACATTTTCCTTGAAGCGTCTTCTGCATCCTCTCAGTTGTGTAGAACCAATGATTTTGCACGCCCCCACCCAATCTTACCTTAGTTTGGAGAAGAAAAATCAAGTGCTGCATTGGATTAAAGAAGCCCGGCGAAAAAATCTTCTCCAACTTGCAGATCAACTCCGGCGCCAACTCTTCCATTTCTTCTAGCAGGCCAGGCGATAGTTCTTTCCCACAAAGAACGTGGGAGAAATAGGTCCTGCCAGTACTAGCCATTCATCCTCAGGGATGAAGCCACGCAACATCACCAGCATTACCGGCTCAATCCTTATGTGCCAATCATGACTCTTGAGACCAAATATATTCAATTTTTCAAGATTCGCTCCCTTCTTTAGATTCGGTGCATACCCATTGTGGAACATCAACTGCATTTTCACCCACAAGATAATTTCCCTAATAGCTGGCCTTCCAGGATTGAACCATGCCTTTGGCTTTGTCCAGTTCTGCTTTCCTTTCGGTGGTTTCATGTTTTGTAACAATCTATCACATAGTGCCTACAGATCGACTCTAGCCTTAGTATTATCCTTTGACTTCCCCTCTATGCCGAACAATGTACCAAAATTGCCTCGGCGATATTCTTTTTAGTGTGCATCATGTCAATGTTGTGTGGGCAAAGGAGGTCCTTGAAGTAAGGCAGATCCCACAAGCATGACTTGTGAGTCCAAGCATGTTTCGAATTATACCCCTTGACATACCCTGGACGCTCTGGATCTGGCTCGAGAGCATTTAACTAATCCAGGGTCTCTTGGCCTGTCAACGCAGGTGGTGCAGAGTTTTTGACAACTCTACCTTTGATGAAGTTCTTCTTGTCTTTCCTGAACTTATGGCTAGGATCCATGAACTGTCTATGCCAAGGTTGGAAAAAGCAGTAGTCGTAAGCAAGGCGGTTGGCCTTCGCCTAGTGCCTAGGCGGTGCCTAAGTGGTAGTCGTAAGCAAGGCTGGTCGCAAGTTTTCTTGCTTTAACTTGCATAGACTCTATGCAATTCGAAGCAAGAAAACTTGTGCCCGACCTCAAGCCAACGAAACTCAAGAGATCCCTTGCATGTGGGGCACGGGAACCTTCCATGCACACACCAGCCAACCAATAGTGCGTATGCCGGCAAGTCATGCATCGAGTACATGTACCAGAAACGCATTATGAAGTTCTGTTTGCTAAAGGGGTCGTATGTCTTGAACCCATTATCCCAGGCTTCTTGCACTTCGTCCTTTAGCGGCTGCATGTACACATTCATATTCTTCCCCAGATAGTTGGGCCCTGGAATTATCAACATCAGGAAAATGTTCTTTCTTTGCATAATCTGTCCGGGGGGAGATTGAGTGGAATGACAAATACGGGCTACCAAATGTATTGGGCTGCCGTCAGACCAAACACGCTGAACCTATCCGTGATGATGGCGACTCGAGGATGCCTTGGATCTGCCGCTTTTTCATGATGTAATGCATCTAAGTGCTTCCACGCTTCACCGTCTAATGTGTGCACCATCACCAGTTTCCCGTCTGCATCTAGTTGCGTTCGTTTGCCCATTTTGTGCCATGTCATCTGTCTGGCCGTCTCTTCGACCATGAAAATACATTGAAGTTTTGGTACGATTGGCAGATACCGAAGAACATTCACTGGGATTTTGGTCTGCGTCTTGTCACCCATACCGTTGTCTACCACAACATACCTGGATGACTTGAAAACAGGACAATAGTTCAAGTCCGCATACTGAAGCCTAAATAAGGCACATCCTTTCTCACAGGCATGTATCTTCTCATAGGGCATCTTAAGAGAACGGAGGATTTTGTCTGACTGGTAAAAGTTTGCAGGTACTACATGGCCTTTGGGTAGAAAACGTCCAAATACTTTCATCATCGCGTCATAGCATTCTCTGCCCAAGTTGAATTGAGCCTTCAGAGCCATTATTTGTGAGATGGCATCCAGCTGACAAAGCTCAGTGTGCTCGTGGAGAGGATGTTTTGAAGAATCCAACATTTCATTGAAGGCCTTCGCAGATTCCTCCATCTCATCGTCCGAGTCTCGAGCATCATCAAAGTCTTGCACCATGTCTTCCATCCCGATACCATGGTTGTCGGTGCGACGATGAAGCACCTCAGCTCTGGCATGTTGGGCAGACTCGCCAAGAAATGTCCACACCGTATAACTAGGCGTAAAACCTCTCTTTTGCAGGTGTTTTCCCATTTCCTCTTCTGTCTTCTTGTGCCAGTTGTCACACTTGGCACAGGGGCACCAGGTTGTCCTCTAGACATTTGCAGATGGGGCTCTCACAAACCCCTTGGTTTTTGTTAACCATTCATTGTTCATGTCTATCAGACTAGTGTGACCGTTGTACATCCACACACATTCACTCATCTTGCCTAGCTACTGGACACATAAGAAATATATATATAAATGCATGTATATATTCATCAGTTAATGGAGTTTGTCACTTTTATTACGTCCATGCATCCTATACGCTAATAGGTAAAGATAGGTCCTGATCTCACCCGAGTATGTGTAGATTGGGTTTGTTTTCCCATGCTCTGCTCCGGATCCGATGCAAAATTTTGGCAGCACCGCCCCGCTATTCTCCTGATACACGTCTTGGTAATAAGTAGAGAGGATGTGTAACCGGAGAATAACAGGGAGGCACTGATGAAATTCTGCATCGGATCCAGAGTAGAGCATATGGGAAAACGAACCCAATCTACACATACTCGGGCTGTCCATGGATAACTTTGGACAATTCAAAAGAATCACGGTTGTAAATATGCAAATGCATGCATATTTACAGATGTAACCCTTTCAAATGGGAGACACATAGTGGTTATGCAAACCGATGATTGTAGACACCTATAGCTAGCAAGTTTCATCAGCACGAAGACCGGAACAGAGCAAATGAAGGGGTGAGGAGGAGATGTCATTTGTGCTCACCGACGAACACAGGGGCAGAGCTCGCCGAACGGATGGGGAGGTCGTCAAACACCAGACCCTCGCAGCGATGAAACAACTGCACATTTAAAACCACTTGTTCAACACAAATATGATGTTTTTATAACAAAAGCGAAAAATATATGACCTAACTCATAATTTGCAAATATATGACCCCGTCGGCCTCTAGAAGGCTGAAGAGCTCCTTTTTTGGGAGGTGTCGGGGGTCGCGGGGTCGGGGGTATCGTATCGGGGTTGGGGTGCTGTGTCGGGGTCGAGGGTGCTGTGTCGGGGTGTCTGGGTGTCGTGTCATGGGTCGTGGTGTCGGTGGTGTTGTGTCGGGGTCGGGGTGCTGTGTCAGGGTTGGGGGTGCCGTGTCGGGGTCGGGGTGCTGTGTCAGGAGTCGTGTCGGGGTCAGGGTGTCGAGATGTCATGTCGGGGTCAGGGGGTCGGGTGTCGGCGGTGTCATGTCGGGGTCAGGGTGTCGTGGTGGCGGTCATGTCTTCTTCTTCTTCTTCTTCTTCTATTCTCCTCCTCTTCTTCTTCTTCTTCTTCTTTATTTTCCTTTTTCCTGTCCTTCTTTCTCTTCTTCTTCCTTCTTTTCCTTCTTCGTCTTGACTTCTTTTTCTTCTTCATTTTCCTTATTTTCCTTTTTCCTCTCCACTTCTACTTTTTCTTCTTTTCTTCTTTTTTTCATCTCACAAAATGTACTAATAACCTAAAATATGACTAACCTAAAAACTACTAACCTAAAAAAGCAACTAAATCAACTAGCCTAAATTACTAATGGTACAACATAAATCAAAAAATAGCAAGAAAAAAAGAAAGAAAAAAGTGAAGAACCTCACCGGGGGCGGCTGGACGGAGAGGCGCCGGGCGGCAGCGGGTGGCTGGACAGAGAGGCGTCGGGGGGCGGGGAGGGAGGGGGCGGAGCGGTGACAGGCAGCGGGGCCACGGGCAGCCTGAGCGGCGGGGCGTTGGGACGGCCTTGGGGGTCGGGGGAGGCGGGGTCGGTGGGGGTCGGGGCCGGGGGCGGCTCGGGAACGGCGGCATCGGCGTGGGTGAGGTGAGGGGAGAGAGAGAAAGGGGCGGGGCACTGACCGCTTTTTGGTTTAGTCACAGCTCTTTGTCGTCTGCTAGCAGATGGCAAAGAGCCTAGATAGTGGGGTGGGCCAGGGGAAACTGCCGTTAGGTTGGCCACATTCTTTGCCGTCTGCTAGCAGATGACAAAGAAAGTGGCCGTTAGGTCGTTCTCATTAGTGGGCCACCCATCCTCTTTGCTGTGTTCTATGTAACACCCCCAGTGTCATGCTACAGTAACCCTCCGTGATTAAACTAATCATTTTTCCAAACAGTTCTTAATCACCTTTGTTCAATATCCCATTTGAAATTCCAGTCAATTCAAATTCAAGTGAAGTTTGAAGTTGCTAAAAAGTTGCTGGAAAAATGTTCATCATTTGTCAAAAATTCCATAACAATTATTTGTTAAGGAACACAACATCACTTTTGTGCAAAGATGAGCATTAGCAATTATAACAACACCAATTCAGCATTTTTAAATGCTATCCTATTTATGAAAATTACTACATGAGTTCTTCTGGTCTCCAAACTAATTGTGGCACTATCTAAGATCACCACGGAATAAAAGGGGCACTTCCCATATTTTTCCAAGTAAATAGCATGCCCAATATTTACTTACCTATCTCTGTTTATTAAAAAAATAGAAATCAAAGAAAGGAGAAAAAGAAAAAGAAGGACAGAGCCCCCTGTCCCCTGGGCCTCATCCCAGCCGCGCTAGCCCATTAGCCCACCCCTCACTCGGTCGGCCGTCCTGTTCCACAGGTGCATCGCTACAGGGGCGAGGCTCCCATCGAGCCACCTTGCCTGCGACGCTCTAGCGATGGGGATAAGGCCCCGGGACGCCTCGACTCCCCCTCACCTACGGCCACTCACCACTCGCTCGGCCCCTCTCTCCCTTGTCGCTCTCTATCTCTCTCTCTCTCTCTCTCTCTCTCTCTCTCTCTCTCTCTCTCTCTCTCTCTCTCTCTCTCTCTCGCGCGCGCGCGCGCGCGCGCGCGCACGCGCGCCCAGATCCACAGCAACCGCGCCATCGTCCCCATGTATCGCTCTGTCCTCGCGCCCACCGTTGCCTTCGATGCCTGAGGACGTGTCCGACGGCCCCGCCTTCGTCCCCTTCGTCACCTAAATCACCCCGTTCAAGCGGGGAGCACCTACGTCGAATTGCCATACCGACATGTTCTGTTGCCTCGGGACTTTGGCATCGCTAAGGAAGCTCTACCTCATCGAGTGTTCGGCACACATGCCATATTCCTTTTATTACCCACTTTGCATAAATTATTAATCATGCATCCTTTTAAAAAATTATTATTATTATTATTACTATTATCTCCGGCTTGCACTATCTTCTGCGCACAAGTAAATGATCCGGATTGGGCAGCGCTGTCACCCCGGCGTGTCGACATGCCACGTTACCTCGGCTGGACTGGGGGCTTCGTCATCACTTCATTAACCCATGCCGAGTACTTCGGCGTCACACTGCCGGCCTAGATCGGCCGTGCTATGTCGCCACTTCCGAGCGTCGAGCTCTTTGCTCTGCCACCTCGGGACCTCCTTGGGGGCTGGGAGCTCATCCTGCCGTAAGCTCGGACCGCGTCATCAATACCGACCACATTAACCAGCTAAGTCGCTTTCATGCTCAAAAACTTGTAGTTTTCAATTTTGTTCGGTTCGACCAAGCATTATACTTTTTTTGGCAAAAAGTTGTTTGTGAAAAACCTCTTTGTCAAAACTTTGTTTGTGACGCACAAATTCAAATACCCCGTTTAGTTGGGGGCTTCCTTTACAAAGCCATTCTTCTTGCATATGATTATATTTGTATGGCTTCGTTCCTTGTTCGTGTATTACGCCACAATATGCTCCATGTTGACTTAAGTGTTCCGCAAGCTGGGTTGCCTTGCTCCTGTGTTTACCCCTACGTTCCCGATTGTTCGGCTAGGGAGTAAAGGGAGCACCTCTACGATTTTCACGATCGGGTCATCGAGCTCGAACCTCAGACTGGGTGAAGCCGAAAGGTAGCGCTCTTATTGTTTTCCATCATGGTCGGCACACAACGAAACTCATGAGTACAAAAAATCTATTGCACAAGTCTCATAGTAACAATGAGCAACCGAGAAAGGTATCGGCGGGGGTACTATTTTCTTCGAAGATGCTTCTTACACTTCGTCAGTAATATAGCATAAGTTCCCTGAGCACGCTTTGTCTATTATAGCCTTATGGCCTGATTGCCTGGTTATCGGAAACACCGTCGATATTCTCGACAGGTGGAGTACATAACACTTTTCGGCCCTTGACCGAAGAGGGAGAAGCCGACGGTCGGTTAAGCCGCGTTTAAAGTTTGGGTGAACACAGATATGATATAAGTACTTTGGTACATACAATTATCATACATAATTTTTTTACCCAAGTCACTTGGGGGCTCTTAAATTAATATGAGCCGCTTTTGTTAGTCACTGCACCATCTTTTTCTACCACTCCTGTCTCGACTCAGGTGTATGATCAATAGCCGGGTAGCCTGGTTTCTCTCTAAAGCCGCTCGAGTTTAGTTCGCTAAACTGGTCTAAGAAGCAGTACTCCTCCTACAGGATAGGAGGTTGCAGCCGTAGGCTGACCCGCTTGAAGTCTTGAGATCAGATGTGTCATATTAATACATGACAGAAGCACAAAAGTAAGACCAATTTTTGGATTGGCACCAAATGACTTGATTTAGTTCGGGCGTAAAGTTTTTACTGATGTTTTTTGGTTTTTTAAGCCTATGGCACTTTTAAACAATTTGTTTGTTTCCAGCATAAGTCTCGTAGTGCAGTGCTGGACACCTCTAGAGATTCGGCAAAAAAATTCTCGGATATTGCTATATATGCATCGGTTTCGAATTGTGTCTTTGGTCAATAGTTGGGTTGCCCGGCTCCTGTGCTTGCCTCCTACGTTCCGGTTTGTTCGGGTAGGTGTGCAAAGGGAGAACCACTACGATTGTGCTTCCAGCTTGAATGGTTAAGCACCTCAGTGGAGAAAGCCGAAAACTGACTGTCACAATGGGCGTAAACTGGTCAGCGACCCGATGACAGTATCAAACTATAGATCAATACCAATTACCCCGTGTTAAACGATGGGCGTTTCATAACATTGGTCGAAGTGATAATGGCTAGACTTCGGTCGGTGCCGAACACTAACCTAGGGCTCGTAGCTAGCTTCCCCAGTTTAAATCTCCCATGACTAAGTGAAAGTTATAAAGCCCGCATATTTGATTGCCTCGTTTCTGCTAACACAACCACCTTCGGACATCGAGACGTCGGCTAAGGGTTGTCTTGTTATTGCGAAAACACCCTGTGTAGCATCTACAAGGGGGTGGAAGCCGATGATGGGCCACTTTCAAGTCATAAACGACCGCAACGGATTCAAAATAAATATATCATCGGCGTTCGTATCTTATATACGAGGGCTACCTTCCGTAATCATCGTTATAAATACATAAATATGCATCAATTTGACTTAAGATTTTGGCCAAGCTGGGTTGCCTGGCTCCTGTGATTACCCCTACGTTCCCGATTGTTCGGCTAGGCGGTAAAGGGAGAACATCTGTAATTGTTACTATCATTTCATCCGAGTTAGTACCTTAGACTGGGTGAAGCCAAAAGCTAGCGATCTTAAAGGATATAATTGGTCGGCAACGATGGAAGTGAAAATTTTGGTTCATTAATACCATAGAGTTCGGGAACTTTCCCCAGACTAAATCTGCAATATTTTCCTCCCACATTGATTGGAGGTGAGGTTTCATGATCATGCTTATCATGACGACCCAAAGAAAGGAACCGATAGCGGGACAATTTTCTTTGGAAGACATTTCTTATGATAAACAGTAATATAGCATATCTCTCTGCATACCCTTGTTTATAAAACCGTATGGCCGGATTGCCTTGTTTGTCGTAAATCTTTGCCCACACAGAGGCTTTATAAAGTAGGACAAACACTCACCAGCTTCTGGCCGAGGAGGTTGAAGCCGATGGTCGGTCAACAAAGTTTTGTACAGTGCGGATCCGAGCATTAATGATGTTAAGTACTTGGATACATAGAATCATTACACATAATTTGTGATTTTACTCTGGATATCGATCCTTAATTCGGGCACCCGCGCGCGCATTACGGCTCGGGGGCTACTGGGCTTCCCCCTTATCATTCACTAATATTAAAGGGGCACATCGACCCCCTGATCTGGTGTTGCCACCCGACCAGTTGCTCAGGGGCTACTGCATTGCCTATGCAACACAGAAAATGTCACACCCTAGTTAGTTCAAGCATTAGAGTGTGCATCATGTTTAAATTCCTCTTAAATTTGACATGGGGAAGACAGAACCCCCAACACCCCCCCTAAAAACAACTAGGGTTTACTAAAATTATTTTTCAATGAACCTGAAATGCCCTTCTAAAAAGTTCACTCTCTTTGTCTTGGATTAGAACCTCTGGCAAAATTGGTGCACAATTTTCTAGGTCAATAAAAGGTCATTGAATTAAATCATAAGTATTTGATTTTGGGCATTTAAATGCTATAAAATAATTTAAATGCTCAAATAATTCTGGAAATAAATGTATACTGTTGGAAATATTCTAAACAGAGCCCACATTTATTTTCAGGATTTTTGGAAACGTTTTAGTATTTTTAATAAAGCCCAACAATTGCAGTTAAATAGAAAACAGAAACAAATCAAAAAAGAGAGAGAGAGAGGGAAGCCCACCTGGGAATTACCTGTGCTGGCCCAGCCCACCTGGCTCGGCCCAGCCGACTGGCCTTGCCAGTCGTCGTCGTCCTCCCGCCAGGAGGACGAGGAGGGCGTGGCCGGCGCCCGCGGCCACACGCCGGCCACCTCCTGCTTCTGCCGACGCCCTGGAGACGTCCAGGGATGCCACGCCGACCCCCAGTCCACCACTCATCCTCCCTCACTGTCCCCCTCGTCTCCCTCACCCTCTCCCGCGATGGCCGAGCGCGATCCTCGCCACCGTTCGCCGTAGACGTCACCAGAGCCACCCCCTCGCCCCTCCGACAAGCCCAATAGCTCCGCCTCGTCGCCCTGGACCTCTCCGCTGACCCACGCGACTCCAAACGCTGCCGAACGCCGTCTTCGCCCTCGTCTTCAACCTCGGGCACCCGAGCCGTCTCCGGTCGATTCGTCGCCGCCAGGACCTCCCCGAGCTCACTGACCCCCTCTCCAACCCCGCTGTGAGCTCCTCTTCCTCTTCCCCTAGCTCCCGTGCTCGCCTGGCCTCTGTAGTCGCCACTTCCACCGCACCCGAAAGCTCCCCGCCGCCGGCCATGGCGCCGTCGTGGCTAGAGCCACAGTGGCTCGAAGCCAAGCTCACCGTTATGCTCAGCACAGCACCAAGAGCCCGTAGCCACCACCAGCTCTTTCTCCCGTGCACCGTAGCGTCGAACCCAATCCCGTCCGAACTCCGGCCGCCGCTGCCGAGCTCGCCGGCGTTGTTTCCGGCATTCCCGTGTCCAACCACTTGCACCACTGGATGCGGCAGCTCCCCAGCTACGCATAGCACGTCTCCACCGGCGATTTGGTCACAGGACGACCAAATCCGAAGCTCTCCACCGTCTCGGCCTCGCCGGCGACTCAACGCCGGCGGGATTAGCCCCGCTGACCAGGGGTTTGACCCCAGTTTAACTCCATCTGAGACACTGATGTGTGGGGCCAGCTTCTAACTAATTTAGATTAGTTTAAATTAGAGCTAATCACTCTGTTAGAGGTTAATGATGCTGTTAACTACCCCCCTCTCACTGACATGTGGGCCCAGAGCCTAACTAACCCAGTTTAGTGCTAACTAAACACTAACCAACTCTGTTAGTTAGCTAAGAGACTGACAGAGGGGGCCCACTAGTCAGGTTTGACCTGGGCTGGCGCCTTTGACCCGCTGACGTCACAGTGACGCAGTGCTGACGCATTAATTCAATTTCTGGATTTATTCTTTAATAGGAAATTCCAGAAAATAGTCAAAACTTCTAAAAATCATAGAAAATCAACCATAGCTCCAAATGCAAAGATTTATATATGAAAAATGATCAGAAAAATTCAATCTATCCATCTGTAGTGGTTTCATGCATGACAAAACAAGTTAACCTTGCTGTTTAAGCATAATGAGGTAATGCACTAATAAAGCCATGTTTAATAAGCTAATAATTGAATCTTTGACTCAAATGAGTTCATCCCTTTCTGTTTTAGCTTGCATTAGGCCAAGACACCTTCATCTTGCCATGTCATAGCATGCATCATATTGTTGCATATTGGCATGTGTTGATTATGTTTCGGTGTGTCTTTCGTGGTAGGTTCTGCCTCCGAGGATAACCCCGAGTATCCGTCTAAAGGGCAGTACCCTACTACCACTACAACAGGCAAGCAACCCATTGATCATTCCGATACAAAACCATGTTCTCGCTTCTGCTCTGGTTTACTGCATTAAGACAACGTGATTCAAACTGCTGTGTGTTATGGTAGTTGAACCCTTATCCTCTGCATGACCTGTCATTGCCACAGTAACTAGATGAAACCCACTAGCATGTGTAGGAGTTGATTGAGCCATGTATGTGATTCCTACCTTGCTATGCCTGCTATGCTTAGAGTTGTGTCAGGTATGGTTCATCTGGGTGATGGGCTAGAGTGATATGACATGTCGGTAATGTGTGGAATGTGTTGAACATGTTTTGGTAAAGGTATCGATGAGAGGCCATGTAGGAGTACATGGTGGTTGTTTCATTGAGACCGTCCATAAGAACTGAGATCTGTATGCGTGATTTAAGATTCAGCTACTACCACACATTGGGCCCTGAAATATGACCCCGCTCGACTTACTGACCCCTCTCGCCTCTGTCCAGGAGTTGCAACTAGTTTTTGGTGTTTGTAGGACATGTGTTGGCGGCCATGCGTAGCGCTGACCCTAGGGGTGGGCTATGATGTGGTAGATACACTGTGGCCGGGTATGTCGGGCGCCCGTTTGGTGTCTCGGGACCCTGTACACATCGTTTGGGGCCGTTGAGGATACCCCGACCATATTTCCTTGCGGATGGAACCTGAATAGGCGATAAACCTGGACTAGAGAATTGTGAGGTTAGTCAGGTTGTGGTCTACACCCACGTCGGTTTTCGCTTGAAGTCTGCCGAGCACATGTCGTGTGCAGACGCTAAGTGGTGGAAACATGTGTGACGAAGTACACCCCTACAGGGTATAAAACTATTCGAATAGCCGCGTCTGCGGTAAAGGACTACTTGGTTGCCTATGCAGTTCATAGACAAGTTAATGGATACTACTAAAAGACTCAAGATAAGTGTGAGTACCGAGAATGGCCCTCTCGTAGGATGACGAGGGAGGATCCTCGGTGGAGTATTGTGTTGGTGAGTAGTGGACTCGTGTGCGAAAACTATTTTACTGGTGGAGTTCCGTAGGATAGCTTAGCCAAGACTCAAAGCTGGCTTGCTGCAATAACCCCACCTCCTTCTTGAGAATAAGCATGTATAGTAGGTTCTGTTGTAAGACTTGCTGAGTACCCTTGTACTCATGTTTGCTTAATTACTGTTTTCAGATGACAACACCGCCCCCTCCGATGGGTTCTACGTAGACCTTGATGTCGACGAGTGACTAGCCACCCAGGTGGTGATCCTGGCCATGGAGGGCCCTATGTAGATAGACAGGCTTCGAGAAGCTTTCTTTCTTTCTAGTGTCTGTACTCAGACTAGTTGCTTCCGCATGTGCTTGTATGATTGTATGACTTGAGTGTCAGGTCATGTGACCCCTATCTGTATGAACATGTTATGTATGGCTCTCTGGAGCCTTTAAATAAAGTACTTGAGTTGTGGAGTTTTGTTGTGATGCCATGTTGTATGTACTCATATCGGGCATATTGTGTGTATGATTGAAATGCTTGGTATGAGTGGGATCCGACAATCTAGTTGTTTATCCTTGGCAGCCTTTCTTATGGCGAAATGTAGTCTAGTGTTCCTCCAGCCATAGTAGTCCGCTACAGCCTGGTTCACCAGAGTCCTGCTAGCCCAGCACTACTGTTCAGGACACTTGACTGGCCGGCATGTGTTTCACTTTGTTCCTGTGTCTGTCCCTTCGGGGAAATGTCACGCGGAGACTTCCGGAGTCCTGTTAGCCTAGTGCTATAGCCCGGAATCACTCACTGATGACCGACATGCTCGATGTGATTCATGTATGCATGTCTCCATAGGTCTGTGCCGCTTTGGGTTCACGACTAGCCATGTCGGCCCGGGTTCTCTGTCATATGGATGCTAGCGACACTATCATATACGTGAGCCAAAAGGCTCAAACGGTCCTGGGCCATGGTAAGGCGACACCCGTGGGATACCGTGCGTGAGGCCGCAAAGTGATATGAGGTGTTACCGGCTAGATCGATGTGGCTTGGAATCGGGGTCCTGACAGCGTTGGCATCAGAGCCGGACTTCCTGTAGGTTCGTTGAGCCAAGCTGGTCGATGTCGAGTCTAGAAACGCTTTAGTAATCTGTAGGGGAATTGATTGTGGGAGGGAACGTAAGGCTCTTTTACTCCTTTACCCTATGCCTCTCATCTGAGTCATTCTCTTCTCATTCAACGTGGGTTAAGGACTAGGCTCTCTTCTTCTATCAGGTTCACGTGTTACTAATCCGTAGTAGCTTATAGGATTGTTGCTACAAGCCCCAGTTCAGTTCCTACTATTTTAGTTTGTTGCTATTTGGATCAGAACCTTGATATGATGTTGTTGAGTGGTATTGCGAACTGTTGTGGATGTCTCAAATCTTTTTCTGAGCATTTACAGCTGTTATGCTGTCCAATTTTCCCTAGAAATTTTGATGTCTTTGCATTGTAGTTGTGCTTTCAGATGGCCAACCGTGTTCAAAACCAAGTGGTTCGCCTGACCCGGTGCCTCGACGTGCCCGGTCATACTGCTATGTTAGTCCGGGTAATGATCGAGACGGGTTACCGTTGGTATCCCGAATACACCGTCGAAGAGCAATTCCGAGACTTTAATCAAAGCCAATATTTCTGCACCGTCAGGATATTTCCTTCTTATCCTGGATCTACCGAGCCCCTTCACTGTTCCTATGGACTCGGGGTTACTGTTGAGATGGCTGTGCAGGATGCTGCCTATTCCATGATGACCATCATGCGAGTCCGGACTGGCCTGCTTCGGAACACCGACTTCCGTTACATGCCAGCTTCACTTTCGGGAGCACAAGGGTATCTTCAGGCTATCTATGTTGACTCCACTCAGGAGGACTCATTAACTCGTACCACTGCCGAGATGCTCGAAGATAAGGACCGAGAGAATCGGGCCTTGAGGCTGGAGCTTTTCAATACCCGTGCTGATCATTGGGCTACATTGACTCGGTTTGCACCTGCGGTGCAAGCTGGATGTATGGATACAAGGGATCTGTATCCTGTGAGATCTGCTTTGCCAGACATGGTGGATTGGCGTGATGTGGGAGGCATCACCCCACCCTGTGGTCCCCGCAGGCCACCGTTTGTTGGTCCAAGACCTCATCCTAGCCCCTATGGTCCACAGGCTCCTCAGGACCGTCTGTTCCCGGATGGTCATGTTGAACTTCCAGGCTATGGAGGTGATTTCTATGAGGACTACTACGGAGCTGTCTGAGTTAGTAGTAGTACCACTAGTATTGTAGTAGTTGTAACTCCGCTGTCCTGCGTGACTTGTGGAATATGACTTTGTGTGTAATCAATTCCGGAGGTGTAGACAAATAATGTATAGGAGCTTGGGATGCCTCTGATGAGATGTAACGTCTTTCATCATAGTTGTACTGTAGCCTGGGCTTGTACTAAACTATGTATGATGTGTATGACCGTTGGTATATATATGGCAGTTTTATATTACCATGACATACAGATGAACATCTCTGCATTCCGTGTTGTCCATTACATTCTGCACTTCCTTGCTAAGCTTGAGCCATCCTTATCTAAACCTTGTCTTGTTTTCTCCTAGGATGGTCAACACCCGCAGCAACCCTGCTGCCTCAGAGTAGGGGGAAGCCAGTGCAGCTAGGGGTGAAAATCTGCCTCACCCGCCTTCTCTGGCCAAAGTAATGCTGGAGGCGGAAAGAAACAAGCGTGAGACTAACCGCCTTCTAGAGCGGATTGAGCAGAACACTGCACGCCATCCGCGAAATGACTTGGTGTCAATCAATGACTTTATCAAGCTGTACCCACCAAAGTTTAACCATTGCGTCGAGCCCCTCGACGCGGATGACTGGCTTCGCAGCATCACCCACAAGCTACGTTCTGCCAACGTAGCCGAAGCCGACAAGGTTACTTATGCTGCCTACCATCTCGAAGGCCCTGCTAGCCTCCGGTGGGAAAATTTTGAAGCTATGCGCCCGGTCGGCCAAATTACTACTTGGGCTGAATTCAGTGAGGCTTTCCGTGAGCATCACATTCCGGAAGGTCTCATGGATCGCAAGAGGGAGGAGTTCTGCAACTTCACCCAAGGAAGACTAACTGTGGATGCTTATAGTCGTGAATTTGGGAATCTGGCACGTTATGGCCCTGAAGAGGTATCTACTGACGCTAAGAAGAAGGCAAGGTTCCGCAAGGGACTTAGCCCTGAGCTTCGCCGCGATCTTCATCTGCACGAGTGCACCTCTTTTCAGAAGTTGGTTAATAAAGCCATCAGTGCTGAGACAGGCCAGACTGATTATGACGCTTCACGCAAGCACTCCCGTGATTTTGGCTCTTCATCCGGCTCTGGAGCTCAGAAGCGCCGGGTGTGGATCCCAAGCACGGCGCTGCCACCTAGGTTCATTCCGAGGCCATCCTTTGAGGCGCCTCATCCTAACCAGCAATTTGCACCGCCCAAGCCCTATGGTGGCCCTGCTGCTAACGCTGCTCCACGCCCCAATATGGTGACATGCTTTAAGTGTGGAGAGCCGGGTCACTATAGTCGAGAGTGTCCCCAGAACAACAACTCCAATCAAAATGGAAAGTCCGTTGGCCGTGGTAAGCCCGCGGGAAAAACATTCTACGCCAAGCCGGCCACCACTGCACGTGGCCATGTCAACTATGTTTCAGCCGAGGAGGCTCATGAGGATCCTAACGTCGTCCTTGGTACGCTCCTTGTTAATTGCCATCCGTCATCTGTTCTTTTCGATACTGGAGCATCTCATTCATTCATATCCGAGAACTATGCTCGATTGCATAACACGACATTCTGTGACATGCCCTCTACCATGGAAATTCAAACCCCTGGCTCTAGATGGCAAACTTCTAGAGTAAGCCATGGGAACGAAATTCTTGTCGATAGACTTGTCTTCCTTGCATCCTTAATAGCTCTCAAGTCCTCGGACATAAACATCATCTTGGGTATGGACTGGATGTCAGCTCATTATGCTAAGATCGATTGTGCCACTAGAACCGTTCAACTTAATCACCCATCGGGCAAGACAGTCAATGTCTTAACCCGAGTGGCCAAGCGCCAACTTTACTCCCTAAATGCCAACCCCCTTCCAGACCTTGAGGATGTTCTGGTAGTCTGAGAATTTCCGGATGTCTTTCCAGAAGAACTGCCAGGTGTTCCACCTGACAGGGATGTTGAGTTTGTGATAGACCTTGTTCCAGGAACCGTTCCAATTTCTAGAATACAAGATGGCACCCTTAGAACTAGCCGAGCTTAAGAACCAACTCGATGAGTCCTTGAAAAAGGGTTTCATCCGTCCTAGTTCCTCTCCTTGGGCTTGCCCCGTCCTCTTCGTTAAGAAGAAGGATGGAACGGATCGAATGGTTGTGGATTACCGACCTGTCAACTTGGTCACCATCAAGAACAAATACCCGCTTCCCAGGATCAACGATCTGTATGATCAGCTCGCTGGATCCTCAGTCTTTTCCAAGATGGATTTGAGGTTGGGCTACCATCAAATCAAAATCAGAAATGGGGACATTCCCAAAACGGCCTTTGTTACTCGTTATGGCCAATACGAGTACACCGTCATGTCCTTCGGTTTAACAAATGCCCCAGCTACCTTCTCTTGGTTAATGAACTCGGTCTTCATGGAGTACTTGGATAAATTCGTCATAGTATACCTCGATGACATACTCATCTACTCCAAGAATGAAGAGGAACATGCCGAACATCTAAGGCTGGTATTGATGAAACTTCGAGAGCATCGCCTTTATGCCAAATTCTCCAAGTGTGAATTTTGGTTGCCAGAAGTGACCTATCTAGGCCATGTAATCTCTGGTAAGGGTATTGCTGTCAATCCCGAGCGAGTTCAAGCCATCCTTGATTGGACTCCACCTGCGACGGTTAAGCAAGTTCGAAGCTTCCTTGGCTTAGCGAGCTATTGCCGCCGCTTCGTCGAGAATTTCTCCAAGGTTGCTAAACCTTTAACTGAACTCCTCAAGAAAGATAAAAAGTTCGAGTGGACTCCACAGTGCGAGTTCAGCTTTCAGGAACTGAAAAGACGCCTGACATCTGCTCCCGTACTGGTACCACCAGATTTCTCCAAGGACTTTATTATCTATTGCGATGCCTCGCGACAAGGACTAGGTTGCATACTCATGCAAGATCGTTAGGTAATTGCCTATGCTTCACGGCAATTACACCCACATGAGGAAAATTATCCCACACATGATCTAGAGCTTGCAGCTGTAGTCCATGCACTTAAAACTTGGCGACATTACCTCCTCGGTAATCGTTGCGAGATCTTCACCGATCACCAAAGTTTGAAATATATCTTCACCCAACTAGATTTGAATCTCAGGCAAAGACGTTGGGTCAAGTTGATCTCGGATTACGACTTAGGAATAACTTACACCCCAGGCAAAGCCAATGTCATGGCTGATGCACTAAGTTTTAAATCCTATTGTAACAACCTGATGTTACAACAAAGTCAACCACTTCTCCATGAGGAATTCCATAAGCTTAATCTTCACATTGTTCCTCGAGGATTCCTATCCACCCTGGTGGCAAAACCTACCCTTATGGATCAAATCATAGCTGCCCAGAAGCGTGATAAGGGCATATCCCGGATTAGGGAAAACATTGCTAGCGGAGTTGCTAAATGTTTTTCCATGGATAAGCGGGGTGTTGTCTTCTTCGAGAACCGTTTGGTGGTTCCCAAGAAACAACATCTACGCCAGTTGATCCTTAAGGAAGCTCATGAATCCCCTCTCACCATCCATCCCGATAGTACTAAAATCTATCAAGACCTACGCCAGAGGTTTTGGTGGACTAGGATGAAGAGAGAAATCGCTCAATACATTGCTAATTGCGACGTTTGTCGTCGTGTTAAAGCAGAGCATCAACGGCCTGCTGGCACCCTTCAACCTTTGGCTATTCCTGAATGGAAATGGGATAAAATCAGTATGGATTTCATCACTGGGTTTCCCAGAACCAAGAGAGGGAATAATGCCATCTTCGTCGTGATAGACCGACTTTCCAAAGTAGCCCATTTCCTACCTGTTCGTGAGAGTATCACCGCTAGCCAGCTAGCCGATTTATACATCTCCCGAATAGTGTCTCTTCATGGTGTTCCAGTGGAAATTAACTCAAACCGTGGGAGTCTCTTCACCTCTCGATTTTGGGGAAGTTTCCAAAATGCTATGGGAACTCGTCTCTCTTTTAGTACTTCCTTCCATCCTCAATCAAGTGGTCAAGTAGAACGAGTCAATCAAATTCTGGAAGATATGCTCCGTGCTTCTGTTATCTCGTTCGGAATGAGTTGGGAGAAATGCCTTCCATTCGCGGAGTTTGCTTATAACAATAGTTATCAAGCCAGCTTGGGCAAGCCTCCTTTCGAAGTTCTCTATGGACAAAAATGTCGAACGCCTCTTAACTGGTCAGAAACCGGGGAAAGACAACTCTTTGGCCCGGATATGATTCAGGAAGAAGAAGAGAAGGTTCACGTTATTCGTGAGAAATTGAAAACAGCCCAATCTCGTCAAAAGAGTCAATATGATCGTAAACATAAGCCTATGACTTATGAAGTCAACGAGAAGGCTTAACTTCGGGTTACTCCGTTAAAGAGAACCCATCGTTTCGGTATCAAAGGCAAATTGGCTCCTCGTTACATTGGACCCTGTCGCATTATTGCCAAATGAGGAGAAGTTGCCTACCAATTGGAACTACCTTTGCATCTTTCCAGAGTTCACGATGTCTTCCACGTTTCTCAACTCAGGCGTTGCTTCGCGGATCCCATCCGTGGAGTGGACCACGAAACGCTTGATCTACAAGATAACCTCTCCTATCGGGAATATCCCATTTGTATCCTTGATCAAGCCGAGCGTACCACTCGACGTCATAATATCAAGTTTCTCAAGGTTCAATGGTCACACCATTCCGAGAAAGAAGCCACTTGGGAAAGGGAGGATCGTCTTCGACTCGAGTACCCCACCTTCTTCCTGGAGGATCCTAAATCTCGGGACGAGATTCTTTTGAGTGGGGGTAAGTTGTCACACCCTAGTTAGTTCAAGCATTAGACTGTGCATCATGTTTAAATTCCTCTTAAATTTGAAATGGGGAAGACAGAACCCCCAACACCCCCCTGAAAACAACTAGGGTTTACTAAAATTATTTTTCAATGAACCTGAAATGCCCTTCTAAAAAGTTCACTCTCTTTGTCTTGGGTTAGAACCTCTGGCAAAATTGGTGCACAATTTTCTAGGTCAATAGAAGGTCATTGAATTAAATCATAAGTATTTGATTTTGGGCATTTAAATGCTATAAAATAATTTAAATGCTCAAATAATTCTGGAAATAAATGTATACTGTTGGAAATATTCTAAACAGAGCCCACATTTATTTTTAGGATTTTTGGAAACGTTTTAGTATTTTTAATATAGCCCAACAATTGCAGTTAAATAGAAAAACAGAAACAAATCAAAAAGAGAGAGAGAGGGAAGCCCACCTCGGCCTTACCCGTGCTGGCCCAGCCCACCTGGCTCGGCCCAGCCGACTGGCCTTGCCAGTCGTCGTCCTCCTCTCGCCAGGAGGACGAGGAGCGCGTGGCCGACGCCCGCGGCCACACGCCGGCCACCTCCTGCTTCTGCCGACGCCCTGGAGACGTCCACGGATGCCACGCCGACCCCACGTCCCCCTCTCATCCTCCCTCACTCTCCCCCTCATCTCCCTCACCCTCTCCCGCGATGGCCGAGCACGATCCTCGCCGCCGTTCGCCGTAGACGTCACCAGAGCCACCCCCTCGCCCCTTCGACAAGCCCAATAGCTCCGCCTCATCGCCCTGGACCTCTCCGCTGACCCACGCGACTCCAAACGCCACCGAGCGCCGTCTTCGCCCTCATCTTCAACCTCGGGCACCCGAGCCGTCTCCGGTCGATTCATGCCGCCAGGACCTCCCCGAGCTTGCTGACCCCCTCTCCGACCCCGCTGTGAGCTCCTCTTCCTCTTCCCCTAGCTCCCGTGCTCGTTTGTCCTCTATAGTCGCCACTTCCACCGCACCCGAAAGCTCCCCGCCGCCGGCCATGGCACCGTCGTGGCTAGAGCCACAGTGGCTCGAAGCCAAGCTCACCGTTGTGCTCCGCGCAGCACCAGGAGCCCGTAGCCACCACCAGCTCTTTCTCCCGTGCACCGTAGCGTCGAACCCAACCCCGTCCGAACTCCGGCCGCAGCTGCCGTGCTCGCCGGCATCGTTTCCGGCGTTCCCGTGTCCAACCACTTGCACCACTGGATGCGGGAGCTCCCCAGCTACGCGTAGCATGTCTCCACCGGCGATTTGGTCACCGGAGGACCAAATCCGATGCTCTCCGCCGTCTCGGCCTCGCCGGCGACTCAACGCCGGCAGGATTAGCCCCGCTGACCAGGGGTTTGACCCCAGTTTGACTCCATCTGAGACACTGATGTGTGGGGCCGGCTTCTAACTAATTTAGATTAGTTTAAATTAGAGCTAATCACTCTGTTAGAGGTTAATGACGCCGATAACTACCCCTCTCTCACTGACATGTGGGCCCACAGCCTAACTAACCCAGTTTAGTGCTAACTAAACACTAACCAACTCTGTTAGTTAGCTGAGAGACTGACAGAAGGGGCCCACCAGTCAGGTTTGACCTGGGCTGGCGCCTTTGACCCGCTGACGTCACAGTGACGCAGTGCTGACGCATTAATTCAATTTCTGGATTTATTCTTTTATAGGAAATTCCTGAAAATAATCAAAACTTCTAAAAATCATAGAAAATCAACCATAGCTCCAAATGCAAAGATTTATATATGAAAAATGATCAGAAAAATTCAATCTATCCATCTGTAATGGTTTCATGCATGACAAAGCAAGTTAACCTTGCTGTTTAAGCGGAATGAGGTAATGCACTAATAAAGCCATGTTTAATAAGCTAATAATTGAATCTTTGACTCAAATGAGTTCATCCCTTTCTGTTTTAGCTTGCATTAGGCCAAGACACATTCATCTTGCCATGTCATAGCATGCATCATATTGTTGCATATTGGCATGTGTTGATTATGTTTCGGTGTGTCTTTCGTGGTAGGTTCTGCCTCCGAGGATAACCCCGAGTATCCGTCTGAAGGGCAGTACCCTACTACCACTACAACAGGCAAGCAACCCATTGATCATTCCGATACAAAACCATGTTCTCGCTTCTGCTCTGGTTTATTGCATTAAGACAATGCGATTCAAACTGCTGTGTGTTACGGTAGTTGAACCCTTATCCTCTGCATGACCTGTCATTGTCACAGTAACTAGATGAAACCCACTAGCATGTGTAGGAGTTGATTGAGCCATGTATGTGATTCCTACCTTGCTATGCCTGCTATGCTTAGAGTTGTGTCAGGTATGGTTCATCTGGGTGATGGGCTAGAGTGATATGACATGTCGGTAATGTGAGGAATGTGTTGAACATGTTTTGGTAAAGGTATCGATGAGAGTCCATGTAGGAGTACATGGTGGGTTGTTTCATTGAGACCGTCCATAAGAACTGAGATATGTATGCATGACTTAAGATTCAGCTACAACCACACATTGGGCCCCGAAATATGACCCCGCTCGACTTACTGTCCCCTCTCACCTCTGTCCAGGAGTTGCAACTAGTTTCTGGTGTTTGTAGGACATGTGTTGGCGGCCGTGCGTAGCGCTGACCCTAGGGGTGGGCTATGATGCGGTAGATACACTATGGCCGGGTATGCCGGGCGCCCGTTTGGCATCTCGGGACCCTGTACACATCGTTTGGGGCCGTTGAGGACACCCCGGCCGGATTTCCTTGCGGATGGAACCTGAATAGGCGATAAACCTGGACTAGAGACTTGTGAGGTTAGTCAGGTCGTGGTCTACACCCACGTCGGTTTTTGTTTGAAGTCTGCTGAGCACATGTCGTGTGCAGACGCTAAGTGGTGGAAACATGTGTGACGAAGTACGCCCCTGCAGGGTATAAAACTATTCGAATAGCCGCGTCCGCGGTAAAGGACTACTTGGTTGCCTATGCAGTTCATAGACAAGTTAATGGATACTACTAAAAGACTCAAGATAAGTGTGAGTACCGAGAATGGCCCTCTCGTAGGATGACGAGGGAGGATCCTCGGTGGAGTATTGTTTTGGTGAGTAGTGGACTCATGTGCGAAAACTATTTTACTGGTGGAGTTCCGTAGGATAGCTTAGCCAAGAGTCAAAGCTGGCTTGCTGCAATAACCCCACCTCCTTCTTGAGAATAAGCATGTATAGTAGGTTCTGTTGTAAGACTTGCTGAGTACCCTTGTACTCATTTTTGCTTAATTACTATTTTCAGACGACAACACCACCCCCTCCGATGGGTTCTACGTAGACCTTGACGTCGACGAGTGACTAGCCACCCAGGTGGTGATCCTAGCCATGGAGGGCCCTATGTAGATAGACAGGCTTCGAGAAGCTTTCTTTCTTTCTAGTGTCTGTACTCAGACTAGTTGCTTCCGCATGTGCTTGTATGATTGTATGACTTGAGTGTCGGGTCATGTGACCCCTGTCTGTATGAACATGTTATGTATGGCTCTCTAGAGCCTTTAAATAAAGTACTTGAGTTGTAGAGTTTTATTGTGATGCCATGTTGTATGTACTCATATCGGGCATATTGTGTGTATGATTGAAATGCTTGGTATGAGTTGGATCCGACAATCTAGTTGTTTATCCTTGGCAGCACTACTGTTCAGGACACTTGACTGGCCGGCATGTGTTTCACTTCGTTCCTATGTCTGTCCCTTCGGGGAAATGTCACACGGAGACTTCTGGAGTCCTGTTAGCCCAGTGCTACAGCCCGGAATCACTCGCTGATGACCGACATGCTCGATGTGATTCATGTATGCCTGTCTCCATAGGTCTGTGCCGCTTTGGGTTCATGACTAGCCATGTCGGCCCGGGTTCTCTATCATATGGATGCTAGCGACACTATCATATACGTGAGCCAAAAGGCGCAAACGGTCCTGGGCCATGGTAAGGCGACACCCGTGGGATACCGTGCGTGAGGCCGCAAATTGATATGAGGTGTTACCGGCTAGATCGATGTGGCTTGGAATCGGGGTCCTGACAGAAAATTCAAAGTGCTCAGTGTTCGGCATGACCGAACTAAGGACAAGCGCGTCTTCGGACAACAATAAGTACCATCTGGGACTTATCCGACATCAAGCTAATATATCACGACGACTTCTCATGACCCTATCTCAGGGGCCCGTTCGCCGGTCACTATTTCCACTACTATATTACATCGCATTTCTATTCGTAAGTATGCTGCCGAGCTAGTAATTGATCCTCAAGCTGATTTTACAAATCGACCTAAGTCTCAGGGGCTACTAGGGTCAGCGATTTGATTTTATCCTTCAGATGCATCCCGGACATTAGGCCAACACACACCTTGAGGGCTACTGGCTATACATCTCGGCAGAGAATACATTGCACAATTCGGAATCAAATTCGCAAACAATTAGCCCATGACTGAGGTGCTGAACCACCTCAAAAGCATTTCGAGATATAGCTCGGATGCAAGGGGTTGGATCCATAGTGGGCATTTCCGGCATTAAGCTCGGCTAAACTCCTTTAGCTTTTTTAACCAAGGTGATCTATGACACCTGGGGTACAGTCCGGCGTTGGAGCTTGGACATAGTCCGACGTTGGAGCTCGAATACATTCTGGCGTTGGAGCTCGGAAGCGATTCGGCATTGGTGCTCGACTGCAAAAGATACCTTGAATGCAATCCGGCGTTGGAGCTCGGATGCAAGAGGACACTACCACACGACAAACACATAAAACCCGAGGTGTGGCATAAAAATAATAAGGCATTGATAAAAGGCCGAAGACTTAAAGGGCTCTTCGGATACCCGACGTGTGAGATCTTCAGATTTAGCTCGGCAATCCTCAAGATAGAAGATGGGAAGATTTGTTGAACTAGTTTTCAAGACCGACGACCGAAGACGAAGAACAGTTGGGAAGAACCGAGGAGCGTCCCCAACTTGAAGTCCGGTTTAGGGGGCTACTGACGGTGTCCTGGACCAGGGGGTACTCACCATGTTGTCTCCCGATTAGTTGGATTGGGCCGAGGACCCCCATGGACGTTTACTCATGGGACAGTTCGGACAGCCGAGGTATACATGAGAAAGATTCCACAAGACTTGTTGATCAAGACAAGGAGTCCTCTCCACCAACGTATTCGACTAGGACTCTTGTTATCCTAGGCCTGCAATACATTATATAAGCCTAGGCCAGTCTAGTCGATAGATCATTATGACATTATTCATCATACCCTCAGGTTTTAGACCACAATATATGATCTCGAGGTAGATCAACTCTGTACTTGATACTCCATCAATATAAACAAGAGCAGGACGTAGGGTTTCACCTCCATAAAGAGGGCCCGAACCTGGGTAAAACATCATCTCCTTCATTCCTGTTACCATTGATCTGAGAATCCACAGCTCGGGACCCCTTACCCCGAGATCTGTCGGTTTTGACACCGACAACGGGCCCACGTCGCCATTTGGGTGGTATTAGGATCTCTTACTCCTCGATCTTTACTCTGGGAATTCTGATCTCTCTTCTATTCGGATTAAATGGTTTGGCTAACTGTAACTCTAGGTTCTCGTAAATACTTTCTCCCGGAGACCCCTTTCATTCTAGATGATGGCCAACTTCACCAGAAGATTCCGAAGATACTCTCCGATATTCTCTTGAGAATTTGTGCTCGTTGCTTTTGCAATTCCCTAACATCGAGATATCCCCATGGATAAATACATACACATGTCATTCTTACATTTATTCCCAGTTGATCTTGTTATTACAAGCTACCCCAAAATTCTCTTTATTGTTCCGAGAATACTTTGTGCTTACTGCCTTGCAGTTCTTTGCAACCTGAATACCCATACGCATAATTTCTTGTACTTACCGAGTATCGGCTCATTCTGAGTTGTTCATGTGTTTCACAAAAGCCTTCGAAATACTATTCGATCTTCCGAAACAAGTAGCCTATTGCTCTTAAAATTCTTGCTTCCTTGAATTTTGGACAATCCAATAAGTCAGGCAATCTTATTGGCATCCTTTGTAATTATCATTTTGAGTCTGCTGATTCAATATGTTGCAAATGCTCGCAATCCTCAATCATGTCCTAGAATTCATCCTTCCAACTCAGGCGTCATTTTAAAGATGAGTTGGATCTCGACCAATCAAATGGCTATCGATTTTACCCCTGAGCCTACTCAACTTATCCATCATTAATCAGAGCGTTTGTTTCTAAGCCCTTAATTTGGAAATCATAACTCCATTGCATTTGAGCTTGGATTAGTCAGTTCTATCAATAATCTGATCTCCTTGCATTCTTTCTTCCTATGGTTGAGTACCGATGCTCACACCAGATTCCTTTGGAACACCAGATCATTTGTTGGATTTTATCCGACAATGTCCTCCATATTAGATAACCTTATGAGCCTTTCCTCGGATACATAATGCCTTTGGTAAATTGTATCCTCCGCTTTCTAGACCATGCTCTACTTTCGAGCTTGTATTAATTACTTCTAAAATATTGTGGTATATGTTCCTAAGATACCACGATGGGTTGAACCTATGCCTTTCCTAATCTCTGGGAACCCGAAAGTTTTCATGGGTCATACTCCTCTGTTAATTCCCCATGTAGGATTCCACAATCAATTCATTTTTAATAAGAGGGAGAAGTGAATGAAAGGTTATCCATTGAGGAAGTGGGAGTCGACCTTGAACTTTGTGTTCATGCCCATGGACACGATGTAGCTCGTATCAAGGAAGCTTCTTGTAATAATAACTATTTCCTTCATATAATATCTTTTGGTATCGGTGAATTGATCCTTTGCAATCGTGGTTCCGACCATGTCCTCCTTTAAATACCATTTCTCGTGCAAGTTTAAGGACTTGTCTTCCTCAGAGCAATACCCCAGTCCAACCTCTACTTTGGTCTGTCATCGAGTATTACCCCACTGGTATCTTGAGATTATCATCGGACTGCATAACTTCTTATGAGTTCTTCATCAAGTGCCACATTCTCACTGATTCCAATTTTCCCGGGTTCGGAGTTGTTAAAACACTCAAGGACACTGATAATTGAATCGAGTCCGCACCACAACTAAACAACTCTTAGTAATCTTCTTTGCTTACGATTTTATACTCGATCCATCATTCCTAGCCTGCTCGGCTAAATCATTATTGTGCCAAATATTAACTGTGCTACCTGGTCCTTCCCGGAGCACAATTTTCGACGATGAACTAACCTTACGTTGATGCTCCTGTCTTATCATTTCGCCTTGAACAGCAAGCTTGATTTCGAGTTTGTGTCATACCCATGGTTCCAATAACCTTTCGCTTCATCATTCCTTTAATTTGATGTCATTGTCGATCGCTTACATCTTCATGAAATCTCTCGACACATGTGTCGTGATCATCATCAGCATTCTGAGCTCTTCCAGGATATCAATTGAATTCATGATGAGAAATACCATCCTTGCCCTTGATGATTTGTCTTGTCATCGACCACTTTATTGCCTTCCCTCCAACACAATCTTGTTCGTGTTTCGTGTTATACCTTAGGTTCCTTGCTATCCAGCATTTGTTTTTCTTTACCTTGGAGTATTACCATCTTTTATGTCAAGAATGTTGTGAGGATTACTCCACCTCTTAAGAATTCTTGGTATAGTGATAATTCTCACCATCACCATTCTTTCTTGGTCCCCATGTCGTTTCTAACCGGAATACCGATAATTGAACAATGATGTGTGAATTCAAAACTTCTAGCAACCCTGTTGCTTTGAAGTGAATGGTCAATTGATTCATTTTAATTATTTTGTTCATTAAGTCATTGTTCTAACATTTATCGTGCAACCCATCCCATATTTCGGGTGCGCCTGTCAACCAATGTTTAAATGTGGATGTTTTCCTCGAACATACATCATTATATTATTTGATCTGACAATTGTTATCTCCTTGTTCACATAATTGTGAAAAATCCATCTTGTTGGAAATCTTGATGAATTGTTGCTGATTCCATAAGCCACCTCCTCATCCTATCCTTGGTTTAATGATGAACTCTTGTTTCGGAACTTGCTTCCATAGTTCATATCCCGAGAATCTGGCAATGTCATCTTGTCAAGTTGTGTTGCACCTTTTCTGCTCAGACGTCCTTAGTCTAAGGTATCCTGACACCAATCAGATCTGAATCTCGGTCAGATATGATGGTTGGAACATATTTCCAAGAGTTATAACATTTGGTCGTTATATGGCCCAATAAGGTGATGTCATGCCTAGCACACCTAGCCAGAAGACCTATTGTTATAGTTTCCTATCTGGCAGGGTTAGCCATTCTTCCATTAGGAAATTGTAAGAATTATACTATAAGTTGTTCCTAATGGACCCTTTGTGTATCCAAAGTCCGACCTTCGCTTGAAGACCATGTCAATGCTATCTCGAAGCTTGTCTGTGGTACTCCGATCTTCAATAAGAAAATTGGAAGCGCAATGCTAAAATTTCTTTATCAATTATCCTAACACCATTGTATGGGTTATGTCATGAAATTCCACTCCCATTACCTCATTGGTTTGCTACTTTCAATCCTGTCATTGATATCATGCCCTGTTTGTCCTTAGGAAGGACATACTCCTAAAATATGTGTTTAAACACATTTTTCCTTCCACTGTTCTGTTTAATCAGATAATCACATTTTCCATTCCATTGTTTTGTTTAACCTTTCTTGTAATCTGACTTAGCTGAGCAGAGATAATTCCCTGCTTAGTTGAGCACCTTGTTGTACCACTCTGTTAATAAGACCCTGTTACTTTTGTTGATGACATTCCGGTAACTACCGATGGATGAGAACTTTGCCTATAGGTCCGCCTCGTTTCAACGAGCAGGAAAATGGTTCTCTTCGTCCCTCGCCCTTGGTACTAACGATTGTTGCCAACATGACTGATGGGCTTCCTCTGACATACATTGCTATCCTGACCGTGCAAGAAGTCAGTGCCCTTTCTAATTTTAACCCGCATGGTGGGCCCATAACCCACAGGTCGCCTGATCAAAACTTGACTCTTTTGTACCCGCCGTTTCCAAAGTTACTCCTCGCGTGTGGCCTCATATGTAATTCACAAGCCACCCTCCGAGAGATCATCAATTCTGGTATTAGACACAATACTTATTCCCGTTTATTTGAACCCCTTTCACGCCCTATTATAGGCATAGAACGATTGCCTGCCCGCTTGAAACTTCTCATGGTACCTTCTTACTTTGCTCTTGATATCTTCTTAAGTTTCAATTCAAGAGTTACTTTCCACCACCTTCCCTGATGTTATCTACCAGTTAGTCAACCGTGGAGAGGTCCGTTCCGCCGGAATACCCCCCCCTAATTCTTTTATAAGTACGATAGTGTTTCTGAAGATAGGATGATGACTTCATCATGATGACCTGGAGCAGGGAAATGAAGAGATCAACGTAGTGGGTTGACCTACTCGAGAAGAGCAACCAAGACTGGCAACACTCGCTAGAATTTTGTTACCAGAACCTTCCCCCCTTTGCCTCACCTCTTAAATCTCGGGACGTAGTGGAGGAGATTTGCAACACCCCAAGAATGAAGTTACAGTAATCTCCCCTAATGGTAGCCATGCCATCTTGGTTACTATGCAAATGGCCACTTGTCCAAAATCAAAGTCAAATTCAAATTTGAATTGCAAGTGAAATAATTATTTCTTTGAGCGGTAAAACTAAAATGTTCACAATATTCTATAAATACCCTGATCTTTGTCATGTTGAACCAAACATTATTTGACCCACTGATTGGTCCCTAGGAATTTGTAAAGTGGTTCAACAACAAATAAAAATAGCCTTTCAAAATAAACTTTTTTTATACTTTTCCTCTTGACCTCAAACTTTTTGGGCCTCTTCAATATATTTCCTAATAGTTGTGTACCTACTTTCACATTTAACTAAATTCATCTACTAGCTAATGTAAAAAGAAAACAGTAAAGAAAAGTAAAAAATGAAAATGAAAATAGAAAAGTTCCTAAAACTACTAGGCCACTGGCCATAAGTGGCCACAGTGCCTCCGGCCCAGCCCACCTCCACCTCCACCTCATCCCCTCCTCTGTACAGTGGAGACATGCGTGTCGCACATCCACGACCGCCATGGCCATGGATGGCCTCCACGTCGATCTCCTCAGCTTATAACCGCGCCATAGCGAACCCTAGCCCGCTCTCCTTCGTTCCCCTCTCATTCACCACCGAGCCGCTCCCTCCTCTGCTCGAGCATGAGCTCGAAAGATCATGCGGTGACCGCGCCAGTATGCGACTGCCTCGCGTTGTTGCCGCGGCCGCTGACCTCCCCAAGCACTATGAAGATGCCCATGAGCCTCCCCGCCGTCATCTCCTTCGACTATGCTACCAGATCAAGCGGCGCAACTCCCGTGCGCTTGCCATCGCTGTCGTCTTCATCGGGTACATCGTCGGCGTCCGTCGTCGTTTCCAACTGCTCCGGTCCGTCCCCGACTACCCCAACCACGTCCCCGAGTTTGCTGTGAGCTCCTCTCCCGTCTTCCCTCTTTTCCTCGACTCAATTCATGCCGTAGCTGTCGTTGTCCACAAGCTCGCCTTCGCCACGTCCGCGGGCTCGCTCGCATGCTGCTCCTGTGCGCCCCCTGGCCGCCCCTTTGCCGCAATAGGCGCGCCCCAGGCCGTGCCCTCGCGCGCGTATGTCCGCCTGGACCGTGCCCCTGCTCCCGAAGCTGCTGCTGTCTGCGCCTATGGCCGTCTGGGCTGCCCCACTGCTCCCTGATCCCGCTCTCCTGTGCTGCTAGGTGTTGCTGCATCCTACTACTATCGCTGCTTACTGTACTTTATAGCTACTAGCTAGCTTTTCTTGTTTTACAATGACTAACCCTCTAGACAGTCACTAAACAATGGCTAACTAACTACTAACATGAGCAAAAATAATATGAGTAGAAAGTATACATGACAAACTCGATTTTATCCCACTTGACCAAATCCTTTCGATGACTGGATTAAATCCTATGAAAATCGCAAAATGCTTTGTTCAGTTAACAAGGAACATAAGTAGCCCCTAGCTATGTGTTCCATGTGTGTGCGTGTGTGTTTTCTGTGTGTGTGGCTGGCCGTGACTAATTTCCGGCCATGTCCAGTTAGTTTAAGATTAATTAGTAGTTAGGTTATCTACTAGTAGATGACATGTGGGACTCCCCCTTGATTAAATTAGTGAGTTGTTTTATTAACATTTGAGACAATGGCATATGGGACCAGCCTACACTATTCATCCTTTGACTATTCAATCTTTGACTAGGTCAACCCACTCCACTAGCCCCACTGGCATACTCATAGGCTAGAGTAACACCAGGAGACAAAAGTAATTAATGTTATAATTTCAAATTAAATTAAATCCAGTTACTTCTACAAAATGAATTAAAACTTTAAAAATTAATATAGAATAATCCGTAACTCGGATGAAAATAATTTATACATGAAAGTTGCCCAGAACGATGAGACGAATCCGAATAAGTACTCCGTTCGTTCACCACATGTCCCTAGCATAGCGAACCAGCAACCGTCCCCTTTCGGTCCGTCTGTCCGAAAATGTGAAACACCGGGAATATTTTCCTGGATGTTTCCCCCCCTTTGCCGCTATCACCTACCACTGCGTTAGATCACCCCTGCACCGCGTATTGCCTTGTTATATTTTGTGATGCTTTGTTTGCTCCGTATTTACTATTTGGCTCCCCCTCTTCTTCTCCGGTAGAATGGCGCTGATGCCACTGAGTACGACTACATCACCGACAACCACTCCTTCTTGCCAGATTGAGCAGCCAGGCAAGCCCCCCCTTGATCAACCCGATATCGCCTATTCCTTTCTCTACTGCTAGCATTAGAGTAGTGTAGCATGTTACTGCTTACGGTTAATCCTATTCTGATGCATAGCTTGTCATTGTTGATACAGTTGTGACCCTTACCTGCAATCCTAAATGTTTAGTATAGGATGCTAGTATTCCATCAGTGGCCCTACATTCTTGTCCGTCTGCTATGCTATATTATCGGGCCGTGGTCACTTCGAGAGGTGATCACGGGTATATACATATTACGCTATTATACATGATACATGATGGTGACTAAAGTCGGATCGACTCGTAGAGTACCCTCAAGTGATTCCGATGTGGGGGCTGAAAGGACAGGTGGTTCCATCCCGGTAGTGGTGGGCCTGGGTTCCTGACGGCCCCCGACTGTTACTTTCTGGCGGAGCGACAGGGCAGGTTGAGACCACCTAGGACAGAGGTGGCCTAGCCCTGGTCGTTGTCCGCGGTTACTTCAAAATAGCACGCTTAACGAGATCTTGGTATTTGATCTGAGTCTGGCTACTGTCCTATACGCACTAACCGACTATGCGGGAACAGTTATGGGCACTCGACGTCGTGGTATCAGCCGAAGCCTTCTTGACATCAGCGACTGAGCGGCGCATGCTGGATTGGACTGGAGCACCTGCTCTTGTATTAGAGAGGCTAGGTCTGCTTACCGGCCGCGTTCACAATGTGGAAGTGTGCAATGGGCCCAGACCCCTGCGCGCATAGGATTTAGGCCGACGTGCTGACATCTCTGTTGTGCCTAGGTGGGGCTGCGACGTGTTGATCCTCCGAGGCCGGGCATGACCCAGGAAAGTGTGTCCGGCCAAAGGGGATCGAGCGTGTTGGGAAATGTGGTGCACCCCTGCAGGGAAGTTTATCTATTCGAATAGCCCTGTCCCTCGGTAAAAGGACGACCTGGAGTTGTACCTTAACCTTATGACAACTATAACCGGATACTTAATAAAACACACCCTTTCAAGTGTCTGATACACCCGGTGATCTCTCTCTCACAGGGCGACGAGGACAGGATCATCGAGTAGGATTATGATACGTGATGATACCTTATTAACTTACCATTTACTCTCTTCTATCGCTTCAAGATGGAGGCTGCCATAAGCGTAGTCTTCGATAGGACTAGCTATCCCCCTCTTATTCTGGCATTTTGTAGTTCAGTCCACATATACTACCCCTCTCATAGATACCAATGCATATGTAGTGTAGATCCTTGCTTGCGAGTACTTTGGATGAGTAATCACGGTTGCTTTGCTACTTCTTTTTCCCCTTTTCCAGGTTATTGCAAACATATGATGGAGTCCAGGAGCCAGAGGATCCCAAGGATGATTCTACATGGAGTTTTGATTCGAGGAGTAGTTAGGAGGTCCCAGGCAGGAGGCCTCACCTTTTCAATCGTTGCTAATTTCGTGCTAGCCTTCTTAAGGCAAACTTGTTTAACTTATGTCTGTACTCAAATATTATTGCTTCCACTAACTCTTGTGTATTCGAGCTTATGTATTCGAGCCCTCGAGGCCCCTGGCTTGTAATAAAAAGCTTGTATTATTTTAATTTGTGTCTAGAGTTGTGTTGTGATATCGTCCCATGAGTCCTTGATCTTGATCGTACACATTTGCATGTATGATTAGTGTACGGTCAAATCGAGGGCGTCACACTTCCGCCCCCCTCACACGGCACATCGGGCGAGCCACCGCCCACTCGATCGGCACTACCACAGCTCTGCCCCACCGCGCCCGCCAGGGGCTGACGGGCGCGCGAGCAGCGCTTCTCATGGCGTGCAAATTACTGCGCTACCACCCTGCAGAGGGCGACCGCGCTGCTTGGGTTGATCGGGTCGCCGAGCTACCCAACATCCCTTGCGGGGGTGTGGACCCCCTCTGTCCCCCACCTGGGTCTTGACCATTGCTGCAAGCTCGGGCATTCCCTAGTTGCGTTTGCGCAGGGAAAGAACCCGGAGGGCCGGGCAGCGAGAAGAAGGCAAGTGAGACTCTCCCCCATGCTTCAGGTTGGGTAAGCGGCCCCCAGTGGAGGACGCCATAGTACGCCGCCTCTTGGCCATCATGACACGACGGCAAGGTGGTGACCAACAAGTGTGAAGGGCCTGTGGGTTGGCAGAAAGCAGGCTTTCACTGGTATGGCCCTTGAGATCAAAAGGCCTCTCGAGGCCCGGGGGCTGCGGACAGGGCCTTAACTACCAAGACAAATACTTGCAGAACATATTTTTGCTAACATTAGAGTGCACGAGACTTGCGCCTGGTGGCATGCCCGCGAAGCAGCAGGCAGATTGTGCATGCAAGGACACACCCGGCGAGGTGGCACCTCAGAATAGGACAGGGCCCCGAAGGCTCGAGGGGCCGTCGAGGCCAGGGAGCCTCATGAGGGCCGCGGGGGCTCGAGAGGCCAAACGGGCTTAGGAGGAGCCCGAAAACGGGCATCGCGAGATAATCAGGTGGCCTGCGGCCAACATGGTGGCGCGTCGTGTTGTCCGCTGCTGGTCACTAGTTTGGGGGCCCCGCTCAGGGCTACCGGCGCACAGGCACGCTGGTGCGCGGCCTAGGGCAAGGGGTGGGGTCCTCGACTGGGAGGCAGGCGACCGCATTACGCCGACCCAAGTCTCCTCCCATGACACTCTCACATAATAATGAGTGGTGTTGTACACGCCCCGGAGTCTCCTGAGCGCTGCCCCTGAGCCTCATGGGGGCTCCCACCCACGTCTCAGTGGAAGCCCCATGCTCCGCACTGGCGGACGACATGGTCCCCCAATGACTATTCCCACACCCAGTGGAATCCCCATGCTCCGCGTTGGCGGACAAAACGGTCCTGCAATGACTATGCCCACACCCAGTGCAAGCCCCATGCTCCGCTGGAGGGAAGACTAGAAGACTAGCACAGGTGTCAGACGCAACCGTTCTTGGCTTTTTCTTGTAACCAAATTTGCTACTTCTTGGAATAAACGTGCAATTATTGCTATTTTGTTGACAAGGGGGGGGGGGTTCCTAGTTTTTCTTCTTATAGCCGTTTTCCCTTCACTTGAGTCCCGTCTTTGCGAAATATGGTGGGCACCCATGGCTCCCTCCATCGCACCCTGCGAGCGGGGGCTGGGCATGGTTCGCATGCTTGGGTCAGCCTAGCGGCGCTAAAGATGCCCTGAGTGCCCAGGCCACAGCATCCGCGGCCTTGCCAATGCACACACCTCTCTAGATCCTTGCGCGGCGCTCTTGGGCAAGCGGGCAAGTGCACATCGCGTAGGGCTCTTGACAGACGCCCGCCTCCTAACCTTGAATCGGGCACCGTGACCTAGCATGACAATGACGGCCACCCATACTCAAGGGTCGAGGGTGCGCAAAAGGTAAAAGTAGGGCGACATCAAGGAGCGCAATACTATTTACTACATCATGGATAAAGTTCTTCCAAAAATGCTTTCGCATCCCTGTGGGGTCACATTCAAAGTCTTGACAAGAAAACAAAGAAATACAAGCCTCGTGAGATGTGCCATCATTATCTGCGCTGCCGTCGTTGTCGTCATCAGCTCCACCTTCTTCGACCGTGGGCACGACCACGTCGTCGGCAGGGGAAAGCTCCGTGATCAGGTCGTCCACGTGATTTTCCACCCAACCCGCTAGGGCTCCTTGGATCGCTCCAGGTACGGGGGCTATCACAACATCAAAATCGAAGTCAGGATCGGAGCGAAAAAGGCGGCTGAAGACGCGCGAGAATGCGTGCGCAAGAAGGTCATGGCTCTTCTCCTCGACGAGCCGGCACGCCCTCATGGCCCCGCCTTCAAGGCGTGCCACGACCTTGGTAAGGAAGCTGAGGTAACCGGCGTCGTCGGCTTCGAGTGGGCTGGAGACGTGCTCATCACAAATGCTGCTCAGGGCCCGGTTGGCCCTTAGCCCAAGGGTCTGGAGCATCTGCGAGTGCTCGCGTTGCAGCGGCCGAGGTCGGCTCACCTCGTCTGAAGCCTTCTCCACGAGGGAAGAAACGCCTTCTACCTATTGTTGGAGGAAGGACAGTTCCACTTCAACAGCGTCCCGAGCTTCCCCAGATGCCTTCTCGCACTGCACCGCTGCAGCTAGCTTCCTCTTGAGGGCATCGGCCTTGCCCTGCAGCTCGTCGCACCACGTGCGGAAGTGAGCCTCTTGGAGCTCCAACTTCCGGCGATATTCCTCGGCAAGGGTTCTTTGGATCCCTGATACGTCTCCAACGTATCTATAATTTTTGATTGCTCCATGCTATTATATTATCTATTTTGGATGTTAATGGACCTTATTTTACACGTTTATATCATTTTTGGGACTAACCTACCAACCGGAGGCCCAACCCAAATTGTTTTTTTGCCTATTTTAGGGTTTCGAAGAAAAGGAATACCAAATGGAGTCCAAGCAGAATGAAACCTTCGGGAACGTGATTTTCTCAACAATCGTGATCCGGGAGACTTGGAGTGGGCGTCAAGAAACAACCGAGGAAGCCATGAGGTAGGGGGGCGCGCCTACCCCACCTGGGCGCGCCTGCCACCCTCGTGAGCCCCTCGATGCTCCACCGACGTACTTCTTCCTCCTATATATATCCATGTACCCCCCAAACATCCAGGAGCACCACGAAAATCTAATTCCACCGCCGCAACCTTCTGTACCCGAGAGATCCCATCTCGGGGCCTTTTCCGGAGCTCCGCCGGAGGGGGCATTGATCATGGAGGGCCTCTACATCAACTCCATGTCCTCTCCGGTGATGTGTGAGTAGTTTACTTCTGACCTACGGGTCCATAGTTATTAGCTAGATGGCTTCTTCTCTCTCTTTGGATCTCAATAAAAAGTTCTCCTCGATCTTCTTGGAGATCTATTCGATGTAATCTTCTTTTGCGGTGTGTTTGTCAAGATCCGATGAATTGTGGGTTTATGATCCAGTTTATCTATGAACAATATTTGAATCTCCTCTAAATTCTTTTATGTATGATTGGTTTATCTTTGCAAGTCTCTTCGAATTATCAGTTTGGTTTGGTCTACTAGATTGCTCTTTCTTACAATGGGAGAAGTGCTTAGCTATGGGTTCAATCTTGCGGTGCTCGATCCTAGTGACAGAAAGGGAACCAACACGTATTTTATTGTTTCCACCGAGGATAAAAAGATGGGGTTTATATCATATTGCATGAGTTTATCCCTCTACATCATGTCATCTTACTTAAAGCATTATTCTATTCCTATGAACTTAATACTCTAGATGCATGCTGGATAGCGGTCTATGTGTGCAATAATAGTAGTAGATGCAGAATCGTTTCAGTCTACTTGTCGCGGACGTGATGCCTATATACATGATCATACCTAGATATTCTCATAACTGTGCTCAATTCTATCAATTACTCAACAGTAATTCGTTTACCCACCATAATGCTTATGCTCTTGAGATAAGCCACTAGTGAAACCTATGGCCCCCGGGTCTATCTTCCAACATATTAATCTTCCAATACTTAATTATTTCCTTTGTCGTTATTTTACTTTGCATATTTATTTCTCTTTATCATAAAAATACCAAAAATATTACCTTATCATATCTATCAGATCTCACTCTCGTAAGTGACCATGAAGGGATTGACAACCCCTTTATCGCGTTGGTTGCGTGGTTCTTATTTGTTTGTGTAGGTTCGTGGGACTCGAGCATGATCTCCTACTGGATTGATACCTTGGTTCTCAAAAACTGAGGGAAATACTTACCCTACTTTGCTGCATCACCCTTTCCTCTTCAAGGGAAAACCAACGCAGTGCTCAAGAGGTAGTAAGAAGGATTTGTGGCGCCATTGCCGAGGAGATTGGTGCCAAGTCAAGTCGAGATTTGACTCCTAACAACGATCCATTCCTGGCACCGTTGCCGGTGTCTACGCACAAGTCAGGACATACCAAGTACCCATCACAAACCCTTATCCCTTGCATTACATTATTTGCCATTTGCCTCTCGCTTTCCTCTCCCCCACTTCACCCTTGCCATTTTATTCGCCCTCTTTTTCCTCTCGCCGTCTCCTTCCGTTCCCCTTCTCTTTTTCTATTTGCCTTTTTGCCTGTTTCTTGTTTGCTTGTGTGTTGGATTGCTTCCTTGTCACGACGGCTCAAGATAATACTAAATTTTGTGACTTTACCAATACCAACAACAATGATTTTCTTAGCACTCCGATTGCTCCTCTTACCGATGCTGAATCTTGTGAAATTAATGCTGCTTTGTTGAATCTTGTCATGAAAGATCAATTTGCAGGCCTTCGTAGTGAAGATGCCGCTACCCATCTAAATAGCTTTGTTGATTTGTGTGATATGCAAAAGAAGAAAGATGTGGACAATGATATTTTCAAGTCGAAGCTATTTCCGTTTTCTCTATTTCCGTTTTCTCTTAAAGCTTGGTTTTCGTCTTTGCCTAAAAATAGTATTGATTCATGGAATAAGTGCAAAGATGCTTTTATCTCTAAGTATTTTCCTCCCACTAAGATCATCTCTCTTAGAAACGATATTATGAATTTTAAGCAACTTGATCATGAACATGTTGCACAATCTTGAGAGGGTATTAAATTAATGATACGTAATTGCCCTACACATGGTTTAAATTTATGGATGATTATACAGAATTTTTATGCCGGATTAAATTTTGCTTCTAGAAATCTTTTAGATTCGACCGTGGGAGGCACTTCTATGGAAATCACTTTAGGAGAAGCTGCTAAACTCCTAGATAATATTATGGTTAATTATTCTCAATGGCACACTGAAAGATCTACTAGTAAAAAAGTGCATGCGATAGAAGAAATTAATCTTTTGAGTAGAAAGATGGATGAACTTATGAAATTATCTGCTAATAAGAGTGCTCCTACTGATCCTAATGATATGCCTTTGTCTACCTTGATTGAGAATAATAATGAATCTATGGATGTGAATTTTGTTGGTAGGAACAATTTTGGTAATAACGCGTATAGAGGTAATTTTAATTCTAGGCCGTTTCCTAGTAATTAATAATTATGGTAATTCCTACAACAATTCTTATGGAAATTTTAATAAGATCCCCTATGAATTTGAGACTAGTGTTAAGGAGTTTATGAATTTGCAAAAGAATTTCAATGCTTTGCTTGATGAAAAATTGCTTAAAGTTGATGAATTGGCTAGGAACGTTGATAGAATTTCTCTTGAAGTTGATTCTTTGAAACCTAGATCTTTTCCACCTAAGCATGATATCAATAAGTCTCTCAAAGCCATGAGAATTTCCATTGATGATGCCAAGAAAGAACCACTAGGATGCGTGCTAAGAATGATTGCTTTGTGAAAGCGTGTTCTTCTAGTTTCTATGAAAATAAAGATGAAGATGTAAAAGTTATTGATGTGTCTCCTATTAAATCTTTGTTTTGCAATATGAATCTTGATAATGATGGGACTAAAGATGAGCCACCTTTACCTAGAAGGCGTTCCAAAAATTCGGAGTTTTTAGATCTTAATGCAAAAATTGGTAAAAGTTGGATTGAAGAGGTTAAAACTTTAAATAGCAATGAACCCACTATTTTGTATTTCAAGGAATTTAATTATGATAATTGCTCTTTGATAGATTGTATTTCCTTGTTGCAATCCGTGCTAAATTCTCCCCATGCTTATAGTCAAAATAAATCTTTTACTAAACATATCGTTGATGCTCTGATGCAATCTTATGAAGAAAAACTTGAGTTGGAAGTTTCTATCCCTAGAAAACTTTATGATGAGTGGGAACCTACAATAAAAATTAAAATTAAAGATCATGAGTTTTATGCTTTGTGTGATTTGGGTGCTAGTGTTTCCACGATTCCAAAAACTTTATGTGATTTGCTAGGTTTCCGCGATTTTGATGATTGTTATTTAAACTTGCACCTTATGGATTCCACTATTAAGAAATCTATGGGAAGAATTAATGATGTTCTCATTCTTGCAAATAGGAACTACGTGCCCGTATATTTCATTCTTCTTGATATAGGTTGCAATCCTTCATGTCCTATTATTCTTGGTAGACCTTTCCATAGAACGATTGGTGCAATTATTGATATGAAGGAAGGGAATATTAAATTATAATTTCCATTAAAGAAAGGCATGGAACACTTCCCTAGAAATAAAATTAAATTACCATATGAATCTATTATGAGAGCCACTTATGTATTACCTACCAAAGATGGCAATACCTAGATCTATCTTCGCTTTTATGCCTTGATAGGGGCGTTAAACGATAGCGCTTGTTGGGAGGCAACCCAATTTTATTTTTATTCCTTGATTTTTTTATCCTGTTTAGTACTAAATAATTTATCTAGCCTTTGTTTTGATTTTGTTTTTTGTGTTGAATTAGTGTTTGTACCAAGTAGAACCGTTGGAAAGACTTGGGGAAAGTCGTTTTGATCCTGCTGTAAAAAACAGAAACTTTAGCGCTCACGAGAATTGTTTCCATTTTTATTTGGGAAGTGCTATTTAGTTAATTATTTTTTCAGATGATTAGTAGATAAATTACTCACGTTCAGAAATTTATTTTAGAATTTTTGGGGTTCCAGAGTTTGCATTAGCTACAGATTACTACAGATTGTTCTGTTTTTGACAGATTCTGTTTTTTAGTGTGTTGTTTGCTTATTTTGATGAATCTATGGCTAGTAAAAGAGTTTATAAACCATAGAGAAGTCGGAACACAGTAGGTTTAACACCAATATAAATCAATAATAAGTTCATTACAGTACCTTGAAGTGGTGTTTTGTTTTCTTTCGCTAACGGAGCTCACGAGATTTTCTATTTTGAGTTTTGTGTTGTGAAGTTTTCAAGTTTTGGGTAAAGTCTTGATGGATTATGGAACAAGGAGTGGAAAGAGCCTAAGCTTGGGGATTACCATGGCACACCAAGGTAAAATTCAAGGACACCAAAAATCCTAAGCTTGGGGATGCCCTGGAAGGCATCCCCTCTTTCGTCTTCGTCTATCGGTAACTTTACTTGGAGCTATTTTTTTTATTCACCACATGATATGTGTTTCGCTTGGAGCGTCTTGTATGATTTGAGTCTTTGCTTTCTAGTTCACCACAATCATCCTTGCTGTAAACAACTTTTGAGAGAGACTCACATGATTTGAAATTTATTAGAATACTCTATGTGCTTCATTTATATCTTTTGAGCTATATAGTTTTTGCTCTAGTGCTTCACTTATATCTTTTGAGCTATATAGTTTTTGCTCTAGTGCTTCACTTATATCTTTTAGAGCACGGCGGTGGTTTTGTTTTATAGAAACTATTGATCTCTCATGCTTCATTTATATTATTTTGAGAGTCCTTTAGAACAACATGGAAATTTGCTATAATATAAAAACTTTCATAGAAGTGCATTGAATACTATGAGAAATTTGATACTTGTTAATTGTTTTGAGATATGGAGATGGTGATATTAGAATCATGCTACTTTAGTAGTTGTGAATTTTAGAAATACTTGTGTTGAAGTTTGTGATTCCCGTAGCATGCACGTATGGTGAACTGTTATGTGATGAAGTCGGAGCATGATTTATTTATTGATTGTCTTCCTTATGAGTGGCGGTCGGGGACGAGCGATTGTCTTTTCCTAACAATCTATCCCCCTAGGAGCATGCGCGTAATACTTTGTTTCGATAACTAATAGATTTTTGCAATAAGTATGTGAGTTCTTTATGACTAATGTTGAGTCCATGGATTATACGCACTCTCATCCTTCCATCATTATTAGCCTCTCTAGTATCGCACAACTTTCGCCAGTACCTTAAACCCACCATATACCTTCCTAAAAACAGCCACCATACCTACCTATTATGGTCTTTCCATAGCCATTCCGAGATATATTGCCATGCAACATTCCACCGTTCCATTATTATGACACGCTTCATCATTGTCATATTGCTTGCATGATCATGTAGTTGACATCGTATTTGTGGCAAAGCCACTGTTCATAATTCTTCATACATGTCACTCATGCATCATTGCACATCCCGGTAGACCGCCGGAGGCATTCACATAGAGTCATATTTTGTTCTAAGTATCGAGTTGTAATTCCTGAGTTGTAAGTAAATAAAGTGTGATGATCATCGTTATTAGAGCATTGTCCCAGTGAGGAAAGGATGATAGAGACTATGATTCCCCCACAAGTCAGGACGAGACTCCGGATGAAAAAAAGAGAGAAAGGCCATAAAAAATAAGAATAAGGCCCACAAAAAATGAGAGAAAAAGAGAGAAGGGACAATGCTACTATCATTTTTCCACACTTGTGCTTCAAAGTAGCACCATGATCTTCATGACAGAGAGTCTCCTATGATATCACTTTTATATACTAGTGCGAATTTTTCATTATAGAACTTGGATTGTATATTCCAATGATGGGCTTCCTCAAAATGCCCTAGGTCTTCATGAGCAAGCGAGTTGGATGCACACCCACATAGTTTCTTTTGTTGAGCTTTCATATACTTATAGCTCTAGTGCATCCGTTGCATGGCAATCCCTACTCACTCACATTGATATATCTATTGATGGGCATCTCCATAGCCCGTTGATATGCCTAGTTGATGTGAGACTATCTTCTCCTTTTTTGTCTTCTCCATGACCACCATTCTATTCCACATATAGTGCTATATCCATGGCTCACGCTCATATATTGCGTGAAGATTGAAAAAGTTTGAGAACATCAAAAGTATGAAACAATTGCTTGGCTTGTCATCGAGGTTGTGCATGATTTAAATATTTTGTGTGGTGAAGATAGAGTATAACCAGACTATATGATTTTGTAGGGATAACTTTCTTTGGCCATGTTATTTTGAGAAGACATAATTGCTTAGTTAGTATGCTTGAAGTATTATTATTTCTATGTCAATATTAAACTTTTATCTTGAATCTTTTGGATCTGAACATTCATGCCACAATAAAGAAAAATTACATTGATAAATATGTTAGAAAGCATTCCACATCAAAAATTGTTCATTTATCATTTACCTACTTGAGGACAAGCAGGAATTAAGCTTGGGGATGCTTGATACGTCTCCAATGTATCTATAATTTTGATTGCTCCATGCTATTATATTATATATTTTGGATGTTAATGGGCTTTATTTTACACTTTTATATCATTTCCGGGACCGATCTACTACTAGAGGCCCAGCCCAAATTGCTGTTTTTTGCCTATTTTATGGTTTCTAAGAAAAGGAATATCAAACGGAGTCCAAACGTAATGAAATCTTCGGGGCCGTGATTTTCTCAACAAACGTGATCCTGGAGACTTGGAGTGAGCATCAAGAAACAACAGAGGAAGCCACGAGGCAGGGGGCGCGCATACCCCCCTGGGCACGCCCTCCACCCTCGTGGGCCCCTCGATGCTCCACCGATGTATTCTTCCTCCTATATATATCCATGTACCCCCCAAACATCCAGGAGCAGAACGAAAACCTAATTCGATCGCCGCAACCTTCTGTACTTGAGAGATCCCATCTCGGGGCCTTTTCCGGATCTCTGCCAGAGGGGGCATTGATCACGGAGGGCCTCTACATCAACTCCATGGCCTCTCCAGTGATGTGTGAGTAGTTTACTTCAGACCTACGGGTCCATAGTAATTAACTAGATGGCTTCTTCTCTCTCTTTGGATTTCAATACAAAGTTCTCCTCGATCTTCTTGGAGATCTATTCGATGTAATCTTCTTTTGCGGTGTGTTTGTCAAGATCCGATGAATTGTGGGTTTATGAACCAGTTTATCTATGAACAATATTTGAATCTTCTCTGAATTCTTTTATGTATGATTGGTTTATCTTTGCAAGTCTCTTTGAATTATCAGTTTGGTTTCGCCTACTAGATGGATCTTCCTTGCAATGGGAGAAGTGCTTAGCTCTGGGTTCAATCTTGCAGTGCTCGATCCCAATGACAGAAAGGGTACCGACACGTATTGTATTGTTGCTATCGAGGATAAAAATATGGGGTTTATATCATATTGCATGAGTTTATCCCTCTACATCATGTCATCTTACTTAAAGCATTACTCTGTTCTTATGAACTTAATACTCTAGATGCATGTTGGATAGCGGTCGATGTGTTGAGTAATAGTAGTAGATGCAGACTTGTTTCGGTCTACTTGTCGCAGACATGATGCCTATATACATGATCATACCTAGATATTCTCATAACTATGCTCAGTTCTATCAATTGCTTGACAGTAATTCGTTTACCCACCGTAATACTTATGCTCTTGAGAGAAGCCACTCGTGAAACCTATGGCCCCCGGGTCTGTCTTCCAAAATATTAATATTCCAATACTTAGTTATTTCCTTTGTCGTTATTTTACTTTGCATCTTTATTTCTCTTTATCATAAAAATACCAAAAATATTATCTTATCATATCTATTAGATCTCACTCTCGTAAGTTACCGTGAAGGGATTGACAACCCCTTTATCGCATTGGTTGCGAGGTTCTTATTTATTTGTGTAGGTGCGTGGGACTCGAGTGTGATCTCCTACTGGATTGATATCTTGGTGCTCAAAAACTGAGGGAAATACTTGCGCTACTTTGCTGCATCACCCTTCCCTCTTCAAGGGAAAACCAATGCAGTGCTCAAGAGGTAGCAATCCCCGCCACCTTCTCGTCGACCTCTTGCTGGATCTTCGCCTCCCTAGAGGCAAGGGCATCCTCGGCAGCGGCCACATGGTGCTCCATCACTTCCAGCCGCTCGCGCTCCAGGTTTAGCTCCATCGCCTCCAGCACTAGCGTATCCTCGAGCGTGCGGGGCCTGGCCTCGCTCGCGGGCAGCCCAACCGCTAGGGTGGCGAGCGCGGCCGTGCATGCGCAGACTTGTTGCTCAAGGATGGAGATTGAAGCTTGGAGCTCCCTCTCGCGCCCCTCTGCCACCTCGCGCTAGTGATCTGTGGATCGGGCCTCTTCCAAGGCGCGATCATGAGCCTCCCTCGCCACGGCTAGGGGCCCCTCTGCCTCCGCTCGGGCACGTTCACACTGAAGGCGACCGAAGTTGCTGCCAACTTCTAACTAACGCCATTCACGTGCTAGACGCAGGCGCTCCGCCTCAAGGCGGGCATCAACGTCACCAAGCTCCACCCCGAGCTGCCCCAGGGCGCTTGATGCCTCTTGAGGAAGGCTATGTCGGAAGGTGATGCGCCCGTGTGCGAGCTCCAATGCTCGGACTGGGCGTTCCCCCGTGCCCGAGTCAGCCGGGGAGGCACGCGAGGACTCGCCTGCGTCTGGCAGGAGCCCGGGGGCTGGAACACCCTCGCCCGCTCCTGCGGCCCCGAGGTGGGGCCCGACGCAGACTCGCCCCACAGCTTGGGGAAGGCGTCGTCCCGCAGGTTGCTCAGCTATCGGCAAGGATCAGTGGGGGAACCCTTGGCATGGCCCCGGTGCCCCGAAGATCGCCCCGGAAGAAGGACACCGAGAGCGCGGGCCTACAGCCCCCAGGGACGACCTTGGCTCGAGTACGGGCGCCACCTCGTGCGCAACCGCCTGGCTCGTGAGGCCTAAGGTCACAACAGGCTCGGTGGCGTCTAGAGGTGGCGCTCAGGACACACTCGCTCCCTCGACGGAAGGGATCCTGAGGGTCAAAAGTCAGATGGAGACGCGATATGCAAGAGTCGAGAGGAAGGCAAGGGACTTACTCACCCACAATGATCCACGTCCACTTCTTGAGGGTCCTTGGGGCAAGATTCCAACGTATCCCGAGCTCTTTCCTCTTGCGAGACTAGCCGGGGTCGAAAGTAGGCCTATTGGGGGCTGGCACGTATCCCCTCGATGACGGAGACAACAGTTGCATCCATGGGCGGAACTCCTCCCCAAATACCCGTGGGTCTGGGAGCAGATGCCTCTGGATCGCATGGTAGCGCCCGCTCCCCCGCGACCACCTCGGGAGCACGCACCTCGGTGCCTTCGTGCTAGGGAGTCACCAAGAGGGGGTTGTCATGAGGCCCCTCGTGGCCCGTGGGGGGCAGCCGCCACTCGTCAAAGCACGACATGTTCTTGGCGAAGGCTCCCTGTTGGATCTCGGGTTCCGCAGAGCCTTGAGAGGTTCGAATTTTGGGGTGCATGCGAAGAACTCAACCTCCCTAGTATGCCTACTCGCCAATCTCTCGGCCCACACTACTAGGAAAAGGCCTACTAATGGCGCACCTAATTTGGCCATTAATGGCGCATTAGTGGTGCGCCATTAGTGCCACGCCATTAGTATATTTTACTAATGGCGCACCACAGGTGCGCCATTAGTATCTGGTATACTAATGGCGCACCTCAGATGCGCCATTAGTATATACAACAGTGCGCCATTAGTATGCCTCCCGGGGGGCCATGTATACCCAGGTGCTTTGGCATACTAATGGCGCACAACAACAAGATGCGCCATTAGTAACTTCGGCATACTAATGGCGCACTGTTTAATGATGCGCCATTAGTATCCTTTGGCATACTAATGGCGCACTGTGATGTGATGCGCCATTAGTATGAATATTAGGTTTTTTTTTTATTTTTTAATTTTCTGTTTTTTGCACAGGTTACAAAATGTATAATTGGACAAAATATAGACAGCACACATCAACAACAGATTCATCGAATACAATAGAAGATTAGTCTCTGAATACAATTCATCATATTAGTCTCCGAATACAATTCATCATATTAGTCTCCGAATTGAAAAGACCGAAGAAAGATAGAACATTATATTACAAGTCTCGAGACCGCGAGTAGCGAGTTTGTCTTCACATTACAAGTCGATATCGATCATCTAAACTACCATCACATAGAAGAGAGCTGCGGTCATCACGATGAGCATCATCACGATGAAACTCGTCTTCATCCGGTTCCTCCAGCGCTCCCTCCCCTCTCTCGCTAGATAGCGGGCGTATCTAGATTCGGCCTCGGCCCTAGTGGTGTACCCTTTGTAACTGTTACCGCTGAATCGGTGAACCTGTCTCCGACACTCCTCCCAGTCGTCGTAGACTCCGGGAACCTTACCCTTGTACATGACATACGAAGGCATCGCTATGCAGTAGCCAAACGAAACGTTAGTACCAATTCACAGACAATACATAAGCAATATATAAGTATGCAACAGAACGATCGGAAGAGAAAAGCAAGACATGAATAGCATCGATTACATCTAAGTTGAACAACTCCTGAAACCAAAGAGACATACTACAAGTTCATTAAAGTTTAATTACAACATGAGCCAATCGATGTTTCAGCACTAGACACAGCATCACTGCTTTCGACTCAACTCAAGGGACCGGAGCGTGGATGAAGCCGTCGTCTATCGTGGGAGTCATGAAATAACGGTCGTTGTCAGCCTGCATTTGTAGCATTGTGTCGATGTCACTGTTGGACGGTTGATTTCTAAGGTAGAACTGCCCCGAGGTATGAAGGACATCTTGATGGATGATTTCCGCAAACTCTGACTAGATGCGAAAGAATTCTTGTCTGATGTCCGCGTCCTGGATTGCCGACACGCTCGTGGCCCAATCTTTCAGTTTACTCGGTAGGAGAAGTTGATGATGGTCCCGTACGATCGCCCGCATGTGATGGATGGCGTAGTAGGCACCCTTCTGACCGCCAGGCGGCTGCTTGACGCAGCAGAACGTCGTATTGTGGGAGAACATGTGCTTGCCGTACTTACGAATAGCCTGGTGAAGGTGCCTCCAGATTTGACGTAGCCGGGGAGAACATCATCAAGAACCTTCTTGACATTTGTGTAGTCTACGTTCGATTGACGGTCCGGGTCGAAATACGTGGCCATGGAATATTTGGGGCTTAGGAGGATGAGCGTGCAATGTGTGTCACTGCAGAAAACACGGAATGTTAAAAGAAAAACGATCGAAATCTAAGAATTCATATGTTACGGGGCGGTTGAGGGGAGGACTTACTCGGGAAAGTAAGGCACGAGGAAGTTATCCTTATCTTGGTTTGCCAGAATGACGCCTTCGAGGTAAGAAGTCGCGACTTGCCGGTCCCCAGCGCTGCCCAAGATCTTGGCACGCATGTAGAAGGGGTCGACTATCACTATGTCCGGGGTCTTGTCGCGAATGATCCGCATCTCCATACTCAGCGAAAATAGCCGAACGAAGGTGTAGTGCAGCGGATGAAGGTTCAACATAGCGTGGATGTCATCAAACCGCAGGACGATCGTACACCCGACGGAGTTATCCACAAAGCCCTTGCCCTCTGGCACCTTGGCCGCGAAAACCGGGTATGCCACATCCTTCTCTACGAGACGCCGCTTCTCCAAAGAAAGAACACTATCATGCAGACTCCGCATAGCACCGGTTGCAGCATCGAGCATATTTCTTGGTAGCATCGGCCTACCCGCCACATGCACCCTCCTCGAGATATCCTCAGGTGAAGGTGGCCCGTCCTGAGCACGGATCGTACTCGGTGCCGGCTGGCTCGCACCCTTGTTAGTCTTTCTTTTGTGTGCCTTATTCTTCTCCTGTAATGGGACCGAGTTCTGCTCATAGACCGCCTTCTTGAGTGTGTTGGGGCTGATAATATTTCGCACCTCGCCTATCTGAGGCTCGGTGAAGTCGGCAGCTGGAGGCGTCTCCTGAGAGCTGAACGGCAGACGACGCCTGTTGCAACTTGGCTTCTCCGCGGTACCAGCTAGATCGCGCACGTCTTTTGTTGGGTTGGGTTCTTGAGAAGGAGGCCCCATGAAGTCGCCACCGTACCCATGATCGGCAAAGTACTGATCGACGTTGGCAAATGTATCGTCGTCGTCGTCGTTCTGATCCTATGCCATATGCATGTTTGGATCCAGTGGCATAGGGATGTCCGGCACCATTGCGGCGGTCTTGCCATGGGGCCGACTTGGCGCCGGCACGACTGGCGGTGTTGTCTTTGGGGTGGTGTCCCCCGCCCCTAAACGAATCTGGCTCTTCGGCCAAAGAAGGGGCCAGCTCAGGCAGGCGCTGAGGGTCATCACGTCATCATCGTCAGCCCCGACGGGTCGAATCGGAGGTAACAACTCGTCGCAGCCTGGCAGCACCCGAACCAGTTGAACCCTAAACAAGTTGGGTGGCATCTGGGTACCGTGGAACAAGGGGTTGCCCGGTTGAACGATTTTGCCCTTGGCGACATCGACCAACTCATTGTTCACGAAGTGCAGGAGAGTGCACGGAACATCGGCGGCGCCCTGCGAAAACATGTAGGGCGTCAGGGATGCCCAGTCAAAGGCAAGGAGATGAAGTCCTCGGCCGAGAGAGGCTTAATTAGTTACCGTGATGATGGCGTCGAGCTCGGCTAATGTCGAGGCACCACCAACGGCGGGCGTGCAGTTGACAGAGGGGCCGCTTGCTGCAGAGGTGCCGGCCGGCGTACACCCGGGTGCATTAAGCTCCCGTGCCGGCGTCGGAGACACCAATGCCGCCTCCGCCGGAGACACCAATGGCCCTGCCATCGCATTCTGCGAGTTGCTGGCCGTGAAGCTAGGAATCGGGGGCGGCCCCTGTTGGCCGCCCGCAATCCACGCACTAATCCCCTGGATCAAGGTAGGCACAAAGGCGGTGATCGTCGCTCCGAGTTGTTGTTGCACTTGCTCTTGGACAATCTCCGGAATCTGCGCCACCTGTGCCCTGAGTTCTTGAACCTCGCGCGCCTGGCTTTCCGAGCTGGTCTTTTTCTCCTTTCGCCCACCAGTGTTATAGTATGACGACCATTTTGTCGACAAGCCTTTGCCGGCCACACGACCAGCTGACATCGGCTTACTGAGCTTATCCTTGTTCTTCATTACATTCAACGCCCTATTTAGAGAGGTGTCCCAAGGGTTGCTCTTAGTCGACCCCGCGCTACTGCTTTCAGTCGCCTGCGGAAGGAATGTGAACCATTTAGAAATTTGGCTTCATTAATTAGAATGAAACCATACGGAGCTAAGTACGCGGGGGTGTATTCCTTACCAGAACAAGCTCAAGCGCCCTGGTCTTCGGATCCGTGGTAAGCTCCTTTGTTTTCGGGTCCTTCTTGTACCGGGCCCTGACAAAGTTCCTGGTCTGCTTGTCACCGTATTTATCGAAGAGGGGCGGTAGGCCTTGCTCGGCACGGTCCGCCTCCTCCTTGTCCCATATAGGCTCCGCCACTCTGTAACCGCCGGGACCGAGTGTGTGTTCCCCTAAGTTCAGCTCCCGCATTTCTTTCCCCCACTTACTTGATTCGGAGTTTGCGGTGCTCGAGCAATTGATCTTGAAGTCGTTGTAGTCATCTTCGGTGATCGAAGGATTTTTCTCCTTGATCTTCTCATAACTCTCACCTTTCTCGATCATTCTCTTCACATTGCTTTTCCAAGTAGACAGGGCCTTGCTCATCTTCGTGAGGGCAGCATTGTTCACTTTATTCCCTTTGAGGCTTGTGTTTTCAAATTCAGCGGGGAACTTGTATCGTTCGTGCAACTTCGTGAAGAGGAGGTTGCGCAAATTCCCTCGGTCAGGATGCCTCGGGTTCTCGGTGTTGATCGAGACGGTGCTCCAGAGAATGCACCCGAGCTGAAGCGAGTACCCCTTGACTATTCGTTCGGGCGCCGTTGGATTCCCGTCGGAGTCCACTTCAGTAACTTCCTCCTTGAGGGTGCGGAGCACGGTCAGGCGCCGGTCCTTCCGTTGCCTCTTCGGTTGGCTGCCATCTGTGCGTGCGCCGCCATCATCAGTGATGGCATCCTCGGCGGCACCATCAGTGGTGGCATCAGTGGGGTCATCCTCGGCGGTACCATCAGTGGTCTCATGATCGGTGGGGAAGGCGGCGTCCTCATACAAGTGAGGTTGTTCCTCCATCTCCTGGGACAGCTTCCAGAATGCCTTGCCGCCCGAACCCCCGGCATCATCGTTGTTGGCCATGTTTCTCTCTAAATAGGAACAAAGTTTGGTCAAAAAGTTGGTTATTGTCAAGGAACAAGATCATGGTCTCATCGTTTAGGGTTTGTCGACACCGAGGCATCCTGAAAGCTAAGCTTTTATCATTGAGGGTTTTTCGACGCCGAGGCACCCTAAAAGCCAAAGCTTTAATCATTTCGGTTTTTATCGACACCGAGGCACCCTAAAAGCCATGCATTAGTCACAGGTATGCCGGGGTACTTGATCCTACTTAATTAACTACTAAGATACCTCGGCCCATGCATTAGTCACAAGTACCCCATATGTCCTATTTTTAGCAAAGTCATGCTAAAATTCACGGAAAATTTCAGCATGACCTTTGCTGAAAATAGGACATATGGAGTACCCGAATTTGCCGGAACGGAAGTTAATCGACATTCCGTCAAACTCAAGGGCCTCTCGAGGTACCTGCAAAATCATTATCCAATGAAGGAATTGTGCCGCACACTGCTGCCTCACACTGCTGCCAAAATCATTATCGACATGCTGAACTTGTATTTCACTCTGCATAGCTGAACAGTCTAACAACCAGAAATATATAACAAGAACTGCACTGCAACCAGAAAATTTAATCATGGAGATTACGCTGAAAATATGGGCTAAATTACACTGTAATTCTAGGGTATATTACTCTGACAAATACACTCAAAATATGGGATAAATTGCACTATAATTCTGGGGTATATTACACTGAGAATTCATCAAAAGTTGCCGAGCTTACACTAAAATACATCTGCACTTCAGGGCTTGTATACACAAATTCAGTGAGATGATCTAACACTGACAAAATAAAGGAAACACCTACTGAACCAATACAGGGCTAAAAACACATGGGGATTACACTTAAAAACATCAAGTGAAAGGCACTAGAAAACCATATAGACACAGGAATAAAGCAGAGCTGACTCATTAAATCTGATACACTGAGAAAACCCTAAACTAGGGAAACTAATCACCTGCATCTAACCTACCAGGAGGTAACTGAACAAATTCAAGAACTACAACAGCAACACGAACCAATACAGAGATATGAAAGCACAAGTTACTAGCATTTGCCTAAAAACTACATAACTAGGATATGAAAGCACAAGTTACTAGCATTTTCCTAAAAACTACATAACTAGTGGACCAACTCTCTGTCTGTAACAAGAACTATAACTAGGAAGCTAGCACCTGATGCACTTGGGGATATATTAGTTATGCACTTCACATCCGGATGGCAATTACCTAGTATTTTAAGCTAAAATTACCTAGTAAGTGCTCAATCAATAAGGTACAAGGTAAACAGAATTGACTTTCCAAATTGACAAGCGCAGACAGAGCATAAGCAAAGAGGTCAACTGCTAATATCTATTCAATGCAAATAGTAGACATCTGAGTTCTGGTGCTCATATTGGAACATCCAGAACACCAAAGGCATCTTCAAAGTGAAAATTCTTACCCCTACACAACTATTCGGCATAATCAGAATTCAAAAGTAACATTCTTCGATATAGATCATGGGTGCTCGGGGGAAAGTAGCACAAACAGACAATGCAAACAACCAATCAACTAGTGAAGCCAATCAAGAACCTAGAGATATAGCTAGCAAACTGAGAAGCACATGCAGAGCAAAAGCGAAAAGGTTACATGTTCACTGCGAAATAATAGATGCATGAGTTCCAGTGCCCATATATGAAAAATCTTGAGCAGCAAAGGGCATCATCATCAAAGTGAAACTCTTAAGCCCTACATAATTATGCAGCCTTGATCACACATGACATTACTGGATTTAGATCTATTGTAGTAAATATAAGTACTTGGATGCTCAGATTTAAAGTAAAGTGCACGAGCAGGCAATGCAAACACACAATCAATTGGTGAAAACCATCGACAACCTTGGGACAAATACGGTGCATCAAACCTAGATAATCAGTGGACCAATTCTAAGTATGTATCAAGAACTATAGCTAGGAAGTTAGCAACAGTTGAACTTGGGGATATACTAATCATGAACAATCTCTCCTGGTCGGTCCAACTCAGAAATCATACCATTGTCTAAAACTGCTTAATAGATTCAGATCATCTAATTATGAATCATGTGATTTGGGGTTTCAATTTCAGATCATCTTTTACTTATCAACAAGATTGCAACAGTTGCAGACACCTCACACTAACAGTTTAAGACTTGAATAGATTCAGATAACTAAGAAGAACATATCCGGAGGAGGGAGGGAGGATGGGGGTGCATTACCCTAATGTGCTAAACGACATAAGCACGTGCGCGCGAGGGGGAGAGGGGGAGAGGAGGAGGGGGAGCTCACGGTGGCCGTAGGGATAGGGCAGTGGGGCGCGGGGAGGATGTCGGGGACGACGACGACGCAGGGGAGGAGGCGACGAGGTCCGGGTGGTGGTGGTGCTCCGGCGACGGTGGTGTGGACGGGGCGGCGTGCGGGCCGCCGGTGACGAGGGCGGCGGGGCGATGGCGTCCAACGAGGTGGGGCGACGGGGAGAGCGGCGCCGACGTCGGGGCCTCGGGCGGCGGTGGTTGGAGACGTCGCGGCGGGGTCGAGGCGGCGTCGGGGCGGCGTCGAGGCGGCGGGGCAGCGGCGTCGGGAGAGGAGAGGGGAAGGGGATCGAGGGCGAGGGCGAGGGAGAGAGAGGGGATAGGTTTGGGCCGGGGTGGAAATATGGATGGGGGCGGCACAATGCTAATGGCGCACCACCCCTCGGTGCACCATAAGTACATCCATACTAATGGCGCACCTCACCCTGGTGCGCCATTAGTACATCCATACTAATGGCGCACCTCACCCTGGTGCGCCATAAGTACATCCATACTAATGGCGCACCTCACCCTGGTGCGCCATTAGTATTTGTGTTTAAATATGTTCAAACTTGTTTTATAAGACAGTAATAATTTTTTTGTAAGACTGTAATAATTTTTTTATAAGATGGCTACTGCAACAGTAATATTTTTTTATAAGACAATAATAATTTTTAAAAAAATATCATCAAACAGTAATGCCGGTGGAGCGGGGGAGGGTGCGCGGGGTGCGGGGGGTCGGCGGCGGCGGTTGAGTAGGGGAATCGAGGGTGCGGGGGGTCGGCGGCGGCGGGCGGTGGACCGGGGGGTGCTCGGCGGCGAGGGGGACCGGATCTGGCGAGGTGGGATAGCGATCGAGATGGAGGGGGATCGAGATCGAGTGTCCATGAAATTTAAAAATATTCATGATAGTTCAAAAAGTGCCCATGAAATACAATCGAGAAATGAAGGCTACGATTTAAATACAATCGATCTTAGCTAGCTATCTGTTCACAATCTTCTTGCCCTTCTTTTTCGCAAATGGAGTTCTTCTGTGGAACGGACGTCCTTTAGGTAGGGTGGTCCTGCTTCTTCTTGTGGTGTATGCTGCTACTTCATCATCGTCGTCATGTTCGATCCTCGGGTCGCCGTACTTGTCGAAGTCTTGCTCATTGGCTACTCCATCCATTCCGATGATCTTCCTTTTGCCTCTCCTCACGACAACACGACTGGGCTTTGACGGGTCGGTAATGAAGAAGCATTGGTCCACTTGGGAAGCCAGTACCCATGGCTCATTTTTCGCGGTGACGTTTGCGCCCGCGGTCTTGGATTTGGCTTCGGGTATAACCATGGTGGTGAAATACCGGTCTTCTTTTAGGACGCTCTTCGCCCATCTGACACGGAACATCGGGACCTTCTCTCCAGCGTAGCTCAGCTCCCAGATCTCCTCGATCCTTCCGTAGTATCTGTCCTTGTCGTTACCGGTGTAGGATTCCATCGTTACCGCGGAGTTCTGATAACCATCGCTCTTCATGTCCTTGGCCTCGGTGTAGAATGTGTAGCCGTTGATATCGTACGCCTCATAGGTCATCAGGTTGTGCTCGGCGCCCTGTGACAAGGCGAATATGAGTTGTTCTTCCGCGGAAGAATCCTCATGTAAAGGGTACGATAGAAGCTTCTGCTTGAACCAACGCGTGAAACATGAGTTGTGCTCTTTGAGTATATCTCCGTCCGTCCTCTGTTGGCCTCGGTCATTGTACGTCTTCTTAATAAAGGTTTTGTGCTCTACCACCCAAGGATCGACCACGTCTATGTGTTGTAGCGCGACTAGGTTTGCTCTTTCAAAGTCGGCGAGTCGACCCTCGAAGTCGACATGCATTTCACGGCGACCCTCACGGTGACCCCATCCAGCGAGCCTGCCGAGGTGCCTGTTGACGGGCAGATCAACGGGGTTCTCGATGCCTAGATAATTCGTGCAGTAGGAGATGCACTCTTCGGTCAGAAAGCCCCTGGCTATGCTTCCCTCTGGACGTGACATGTTGCGAACGTATCCTTTGATGACACCATTCATCCTTTCGAACGGCATCATGCTGTGCAGGAACGTCGGCCCGAGTTGGATGATATCGTCCACGATATGGACCAGCAGATGCACCATAATGTCAAAGAATGCGGGTGGGAAGTACATCTCAAGCTCGCATAGTCTCACCACGATCTCTTCCTGTAGCCTTCTGAGTTTCCTCACGCCAACAGACTTCCGAGAGATGACGTCGAAAAAGTTGCATAGGCCAAATAGCGTTTCACGGATGTGCGCGTCCATGATCCCACGGATTGCAACTGGAAGTATCTGCGTCATCAGCACGTGACAGTCGTGAGTCTTCATCCCGCTGAACTTCTGCTTTGCTGGGTCTAGGTATCTGCTTATCTTCCCCGCGTAACCGTAAGGAAGTTTTACTCCTACGAGGCAGGTGAAAAACTGCTCGATCTCCTCCTGACTTAGAGTGAAGCACGCGGGAGGGTAGTCATTTCCGGTCTTCTTGGCCTTTTTGCCTTTGCGACGACTTTCCGTGTCCTGCTTCGCCTCATCATCATCATCATCATCATCATCATCATTATCATCATGATCATGATCATCATCATCATCATCATCATCATATATAGCATGAAGCTCCTGCCTGATGCCCATTGATTTCAAGTCTGCCCTTGCTTTCGGCCCATCTTTGGTCCTCTCTGGCATGTTGAGCAGGGTACCAAGCAGACTCTCGCACACGTTCTTCGTGATATGCATTACATCAAGGCTGTGAGGCACACGGTGGATCTTCCAGTACGGCAAGTCCCAGAAAACAGACCTCGTTTTCCATACCTTCACCAGCGGCTCTGGCGCCTTTCGCTTCTTTCCCGGCTCTGGCGCCTTTTGCTTCTTTCCCAGCAGTGGGCAATCTTTCCAATTTTTCAACAGCTCGTCTATTTCCTCGCCGCTCCTCGTATGCGGGCGTCCTCGGGGTTCGGTTTCACCATCGAACAGATCCTTGCGTTTTCTCCACGGGTCATCGTCGCGAAGCCACCTTCGATGTCCCATGAACACGGTTTTCGAAGACCCGGGATCTCTATCTAGCTGGCGATACGTTGTGTCATCCATGCACCTGACGCATCCAGAAAATCCGTGGACCACCTGCCCCACGACATATCCGTAACTGAGATAGTCGTGCACCGTCGTGAGCAGCGCGGCTCTCATAGGGAAATATTCTTTCTCTGCAGCGTCCCACGTATTGGCTGGCGTTTTCCACAGCGTGTCAAGCTCCTCTTTCAGCAGCCCCAGATACAGATTGATGTCGTTCTCTGGTTGTTTCGGTCCTTCAATTAGCATACTCATGTGAATGTACTTCCTCTTCATGCACAACCAGGGGGAAGGTTGTACATCCACACAAACACAGGCCAGGTGCTATGTGTGCTTCTCTGGCTGCCAAACGGATTGACTCCATCGGTGCTCGCGCCCAGCATGATGTTCCTTGGATCATTCCCAAATTCTAGGTCTTCGAAGTTCAACGCTTGCCACTGGCTCGCATCCTTAGGGTGACTCAGCATCTTGTCTTTTTTATCTATCTCCGGATCATTTGCGTCATCTTCTCGCTTCTACTCCTCCCTATCCGCGTGCCAATGCAGGAGCTTTGCTACCTTAGGGTCCGCGAAATACCGCTGCAGACGAGGAGTGATCGAAAAGTACCACACCACTTTTCGAGGAGCTTTCTTCCACTTCTTGTATCGAGTGACGCCGCACACCGGACATATGGTAGACTCCGCGTGCTCGTCCCGATAAATGATGCAATTGTTCATGCACACATGGTATTTCACGTGCGGTAAATCCAGAGGACACACGATTTTCTTCGCCTCCTCCAAACTGGTCGGGCACTTGTTCCCCTTGGGAAGACGTTCGTGCCAGAATGACATGTTCTCGTCGAAGCATGCGTCGGTCATTTTGTGTTTTACCTTCATCTCCAGAGCCATGAGCGTTACTTTCAGGCGGGTATCCTCGGGCCTGCATCCTTCATACAATGGAGTAACCGCGTCTAACTCAAGTTGATCCATCTTGGCTTTCTCTCGGGCGGCAGCTCTTGCATTATCCGTCTGCTTGAGAAGCAGCTCTTGAATATGAGGGTCCTGCACCCAGCCCATCGATGGTCCAGCATCGTCTGCTCCGCCGACATCATCATCTTCATGATCATGCCCATCGTTTGCTCCGGCATCTTCCTCATCATCATGTCCTGCATCTTCTACATGATGACTGTGTACAGCATCACCGTCGTGATCATCTCCTGGGGATTCTTCGTCTTCTCGCCCGCCCGAGCCGCGGTGGTTGTCTTGCTACCCTGCCTCATTTCTTGCCCGGGCCCCATGGACGACTTCGTAGTCATCTTCATCACCTTGCCACCGATAGCCATCCATGAAACCACGCAAGAGCAGGTGGTCCCGCACCTGCCCGGATTCCGGGTCCGCAATAAGGCTCTTCAGCTTGCATCTTCGACACGGACATCTTATCTCTGTCTCGTTCTTTTGAAGCATCTCGGCCTTCGCGCACCTCAAAAACCTATTCACGATGCCTTCGGTCATCGTGCGAACCATGGTCGCCTGCGGGGTAGAGCAAAACGATATTTTAGAACCAAGAAAAAATTTGGCATGACTTTCCCTAAAAATAGGACCAAAAAGAATGCTTAATGCCAAAAAACGGAAATGAATCAACATTCCGGCAAAATATTGGCAACTATCGCATTTCAAATACCAGTACACCTCCAAACACAAACACATATGCAACACCACAAACATATGCAACACCACGAACATACATAGATCTAGCTAGGCCATAAAAAGTGCATGTGCACATTGTTGTAGGGAGAACAACATAAATATAGCTTCCCCCCTTACTTACCTATCAAAACAAGGTAATTTAACCACTTAAATTGAATGAATCTATGGTGGAAATGAGGTGAAAAAGAGGAGGCACCCGAGACAAGGAGGAGATGGAGAGAATGAAGTGGGGAGAAAGTGAGTGTGGGTAGGAGAGGCTGTCCAAAATATCTTGTTGCTGCCCACTTACTAATAGCGCACCAACTCTAAATGCGCCATTAGTAATTCAGGTTACTAATGGTGCACCTTTTGGTGGTGCGCCATTAGTAGTTTTGCAAAAAAAACATACTAATGGCGCACTGTTCCACAGTGCGCTATTACTAGTTTAAACTAGTAATGGCGCACGGTCGAACAGTGCGCCATTACTAGTTTTGCAAAAAAAGGAATAAAAAATATAATAAAAAAACAACATTAGTGGCGCACTTTCCGACAGGTGCGCCATTACTAGTTACAACTAGTAATGGCGCACTGTGTCTGGATGCGCCATTAGTATGTTTGGACAGGCGCACTAGTTCAAAAAAAAATTTGATACTAATGGCGCACCCTGGGCCAGGTGAGCCATTAGTAGTTTCAGCTCTAATGGCGTATCAGAAGGTGGTGCGCCATTAGTATATACTAATGGCGCACCGCTTGTCTGGTGCGCCATTAGTGTCAATCCCATCTATAGCCCTTTTTCTAGTAGTGGGCCAGCTCGATGAATACAAATGGAACGAGACACAATAGTTTACCCAGGTTCGGGCCACCATGCGGTGTAAAACCCTACTCCTACTTTGTGGTGGATTAGCCTCAAAGGGCTGAGGACAAACTAGTACAGTGGGAGAACAACCTCACGAGGTGTGCTCCTGAGCTGGCGGGGGAGAGGATGATCTCTCTGGTTCGGATCCGGATCGCTCTCTATGGTGGGGGCGAGGCCCTATTTATAGTGGCCTTGGTCCTCTTCCCAAAATGAAGGCGTGAAGGGTTCCCACAACAGCCAAATTTGTAGACAGCTAGTACATGCTATCCTGACAAAGTATTCTTCTCTTGCAAAAGCCTCTGGTCATGACACGGCGGAGGGCTCGGCGATGACCTCTGTCCTGCTGTCCTAGCGGTCTTGGTCTTGTTGCACCGGAATGGAAACCTTTGGCTGGTTCCTCGGGACTCCACGTCTGTGCTTGCCTCCTTAGCACCAAAGAGGAAAATGGTACTCTGCGCCCGCTGGCGCCGGCCTGGCCTTGGTGGTCATTGCTCATGTTATTCGAACGTCGTCAGGAGAAGCCTGCATAGAAATCTCCGCTCCTCAGGAGCCTGCTTGAGGAGGCCACTCCCCGTGGAGGTCTTGGTGTCGTCTACCTCGCGAAGCTTGGCCCCTCCCGAGGTCTTGAGTTGTTGATGTTGAAGATGGGCCGTACCAGGCCGTTGGCGAGCCACCCCGTGGGCTGTAGGCAGGCAAGTATGGGTACCCCCATTCCTAGAACATCGACACTCCTCCCTTCGGGTGATTGTCGGCGTTCTGGGAATGGAGGTCCCCAGACTTGCCTACCTGCGGCCTGCGGCGTGGCTCAAAGGGGGCCCAGCACGGCCCATCTTCATCAACACAACCCCAAGACCCTCGCGAGGGGCCAAGCCTCGCGGGGCGGACGACACGGAGCTTCCTCAGGCACGGCCACATCAGGCTGGCTCGTGAGGAGGCAGAGAGATCAAGGCGGGATACCTCACGAGGCGCCCGTGACGAAAGCCATGACGACCAAGGGCGCCAGGCGGGCGCCAGCCCGCGCAGTTTCCTCCTTTCCCCTTTGGTGCAAAGGGAGCAAGCGCAGGCGAGAGCATCAAGCAAAGGCATCCATTTCGGTGCAATGAGACCAAGACCAGTCCAACGGCAGGAAGGAAGTCATTGTGGAGTCCAAGCCAGCGTCACCACCAGAGCCTTTGGCAGGCGAGGACCAACTTTAGTCAGGATAAGTGTACCAGATGTTCCCCTTCAAAATGGCCAATTGTTGGCGCCCTTCCCGCTCAATATTGGGGAAGAGGCCCAGGGCCTTTGCCTATAAATAGGACTAGCCACCCACAGAGAGAAGGGGTCGGAAATCAGAGAGAGAATCGAGAAGAGAGAGAGAAGGGTGACTGAACTCCCCCTAGCAGTTCATCCCCCCAACCAAGAACAGACCCTTGCGAGGCTGTTCTTCCTTGTATTGCTCATCATCATCAGCCCAAGAGGCAATCCACCACACCACACACTGGAGTAGGGTATTACACCACAACGGTGGCCCGAACCAGTATAAATCATGTGTTTCTTTTGCTGTTCTTTCCTTAGCTTAGATCTTACCAAGGCGGAGGGGTGCAGGTAGGTGGGAGGCGAAATCTCCGCGCGCACCCCAGTGTTTGAACCTCAAGGGTCTGCCGGAACCCGAAATCCGACATTTGGCGCGCCAGGTAGGGGTGCGCCGGGATCCACCTTCTACCACTTCGTGCCCCGCCACGTCGTCATCACCATGTCCGGCGACCAGGCGGGCAACCCAGATCCATGGGCGGCGTGGCCCACCCGCGCAGAGCCGCTCGCCTCGGGCGACCCCATGCCCCAGGCAGCTCGCGGTCCGCAGGGCGCTGCGGGACGCAGGCGACGCAGATAGGCTTCGAGAGCTCTCACACCGCGGCAAGCGCGGTCGGCAGCAAGGGCCTCCAATCACGTCGCGACCACGACACCGTACACCCGCCGGGAGCAGGCGAACTCGAGGGCCGCGCTCACGATGGCTCGAGAACTGCTGCAGTGCAGGCTGCTGGAGGGCAGCCGCGACGTGCTGCTGGAGCGGGTGGCAGAGCTCCTGGGCTTCCCCGCCTCGGGGGCTCACCCCTTCTGCACCCAGCTCCCATCTCAAGCCCAGGGCGGCCCACGCGGGGGCTCTGCGCGCGCCCGCGGGCTCCAAGGCTACTCCAACACCAGCGAAGCTGTCGGCACCGGACCGGCGGCGGTGCTACCCCCACTCCCGGTCTGCGAAGAAGAAGGACTCGACGCGACCCACGGCCCCAGTGGACGGCAGCGCTACCACCCCACGGTGGGCGCATCAAGTAGAGCTGCGTGGCACGCGGAGCACTACGGCATGGCCTTCGGGATGACGGCGCCAGAAGAATACGTGCCCCTCATGATGGGCCAAGGACACCTTCACCAGGGCGAACAAGGCTCGCTCCTCAACCCAAGATTGGGGGACGAGGCGCCAGAAGCTGAGCCCTTCCAGGAGCCCCGGGACGGTCCCACTGGCCATGCTGGAGGCAACGATTATCGGGTACCGCTAATTCCTCAGGAGCAAGCATACGCTAATCATGGATCGCAGGAGGTGCAGGTCGCCACAGCGAGCAGCAGCCCCGCTCCCACAGTCTCCTACCCCTCGGGAGGAGGGCGCAGGGGGCTGTAGGAGAGGGGCCAAGATCCGACATCACCACCGCGGCATTCGGAGCAAGGTGTTCTCAGGAGGTAGGCCCTCTGCTGGGGAGGTGCCTCAGGGCCTGCCCCTGGCGGAGGACCCGTGGTCGTTGGGGGAACCGCTGGCGACCACTCTACCCCATCGGCGGCATCCTGGTTTCCGGTTGTCGTTGATGGCACTAGAGTGTGGCGCAAGGCGGGGTCCTCGCCTGGCGATATGAAGCAAGGCCGGTTGCTGTGAAGAAGGCCCAGTGCCTGTGAAGCTCGCCGCCCCGTGACACTCTCACGTAATAATAAGTGGGGCTGTACACGCCCCGGAGTCTCAGGGGTGCCGGCCTCAGGCCCTGGGCTCCCTCCCACGCCCAGTGGCAGCACTTAGCTCCGCGCTGGTGAGAAGACGTCCAAGACTAGATTAGGTGCCGGACGCGGCCTTTTGTCTGCTTTTGTTGCTTTTCCCTTTGGTTGTCGCTTTCCCCCGCTGGATTTAAGTTGGATTCGAATTTGAGATTTGCGTGTGTTCAGGGAAGGGGTGCTTAGTCTCGTTCGAGCAATTTCTCGCGTTTTGGTTACCACTTCGCCTCAACTGCCTCCCCTCGTGAGCCCCTCGTGAGCCGGGTCAGGCCTAGCTTGCGCGCAGCCCAGACTGCCGCCGCCGCGTGCTCTCAGGAGGTTTTTTTTACTGCAGATCCTATGGATTCGATCAGGGAGCACTCGGGACACCACAGCCACCCACAGGCTACCTCAGGGCCCGCACGGGACAAAGGTAAACTAGCCGACCAGCGCGTCGCTTAAGCCAGCCACTTAGCGCGGGTGCATGGGCAATGTAACGTCTACTAATACGATGAACACAAGTTTTACATGAGGGGCTCCCCCTCCAAAATGCTCTCACAGCCATCAGGCCAAAACCTGAGTTCTATTCATGCAGGGTAAGGAAACAGGAACGATGCATGATCAGTCGGATAAATCCCCCAATGCATCCTCAGGAGCACCACCCGAATCGTTGCTAGCGTCGCTGAACTCGCCATCACTGTCTGTGTCGCCGCCAGCGGCGTCAGGGCGGTTCACCACACCGCCCTCGTTAGCAGCCACAATCACGCCGTCGTTGTCTGAAGCAAAGGCCCTGACAAGAGCATCCACATTGTCTTCCACCCAGTGCGCCAGGTCGTCTCAGACGGCCTGGGGGACTGGGGCGATGGCGGCGTCAAAGTCGAAGTGGGGATCCATGTTCCAGAGATGGCTGAAGACGCGAGAAAAGGCGCGCCCGAGCAGGGCACGGCTCCTCTCCTCCAACAACCTGTCGGCCCTGACCGACCGCGCCTCCAGCCGTGTCGCCACGTCGGTGAAGAACTGAAGGTTGCCGGCGTAGTTGACTGCGTGCGGCTCGCCAACAGCCGCCTCGCAGGTTGCCCAAGGCTGTGTTGGCTCTCTCCCAGAGCGTGGTGAGCATGGGGCCGTGCTCATGCTCCAGGATCCGCCGCTAACGTATCTCGTCCGCATTCTGGCGCGCGACGACCTCGGCCTCCTCCACCCGCTGGCGAAGAAGGAGCACCTCGGCCTGGGAGGTGGTTGACTCCCCTTGCGCTACCGCAAGGCGGCCCGAAAAACATCGGCCCGCCGCGTCGCTTCCTCCAGCTTGGCCCTCAAGGAAGCAGTCCTACCTTCAGCCTCGGCCCGGATCAACTCCAGCCTCTCCTCGAACTCATGCTCGAGGCTCAAGCGCGCCATCGCTACCCGACGTTCGACCTCCTCCAGGACGCAGGCTTCCCGTGCAGCGATATCATCCTCCGCCTGCGTCACCAAGCGCTCCCTCGTCTCCAGGCGCTCATACTCGCGGGCACGTTTGGCGGCTTCCAGCATCAGCGCCTCCTCGCGCTTCTGGAGCTCTGCTGGGTCGCCAGAGGTCACCTTCATCGACGCGAGGGCTGCCTCGCGCAACTCCACTTGCTCCTCCAGTGAGTGGCACCAGGCCAGGAGCTCCCGAGCCTGCTCCTCCCCCACCTCTCGCCACCGGTCGGCTTCCCGGGCCTCCACAGCGGCCCGAGATCGGGCCTCCCGAGAGGCCACCAGCGACGCCTTGGCCTCTGCATCGTTAAGATCGCGCTGATGGCACGCAAGGGCGATGGCGCCCTCCAGCTCACGCCTCTTTGCAGCCAGGCGCAGGCCCTCGGCCTCAAGGCGCGCATCTTCATGAGCAAGCTCCTCACCAAGCAGGCTCACCGCGTCAGCCGCCCTTCGAAGGAATCCTTGGCGAAGAGCGTGATGCTCCCGGGCGCGCTTGAGCACGTCTTCCACACCATCATCTGCCCCGAGCAAGCGCCGGGGGCCACGAATCAGCACTCCCCCTCCGGGCAGGGGGCTGGGGGCTAGCACCCTCGCGACAGCCGGGCACGTCACGCCAGAAGCCCAGCCTGGAGCCAGCCCGTCCCCAGATGAAGAGCGCAGGGAGCGCCTCAGCCAATCGCAGTCCACGATCAGACGAGAAGCCCACGGCAGGCTGGCTATGCCACGAGAAGGCCCGCGAAGGAGGGTTGCGAGGTGCGCAGGGCCACGATGTGCCTCGGGACGGTTCGCCTCTCCGATCGCCCTCACCACAAGGGCTCTGCTGCTCGGAGCGCTTGAGGACGGTGGAGGGGGCGGAGCCAAGGGGGGCGGCACCTCAGCCGTCTCCGCGAGTTCGGCTGGAAGGGGCCTGCGGAGCAAGGATCAGTAAAAGCAACAGAAGGATCAGGAGCTAGGAAAGGAGAGGGCTTACTCATCAGTGGCGAAGTACTTCCTACGCTTCAGCAGGCGACAAGGGTAATCGTCGCCCCGGGCCTCCCTTCTCTTCCGGAGGGCCTCAAAGTCCACACGGAAGCAGCCCAAGAGTTGAGCACAGGGATCAACCTGCGAAGAAGACGGAGCGTCGAGGCGATCCGCGTCAGGGGCGCCTGCCTGATGCATGCAACTGATCGCCTCGCCAAGAGAAGCGGCTGGAGCCTCAGGGGCCTCGGTCGCAGGCGCTGAGGGCAGCTGCTTGCCACCCTCAGCCTCAGCGGCACGGGCCCCAAGAGTTTCTCCCTCATGAGCATCGCCCGGTGCTGTCACCCTGCTGGGAGCCCCCTCGGCCTCTGGCGCCTCATGCCTCCCTGCTCCGCCACTTGAGGAAGAGCCACCTTGGCCGACTGGAAGGGTAGTCACCATCACTGGGTTCTCGCGAGGCCCCTGGAGGCCGGCGGGGCGCGGCCCCCACTCATCAAAGATAGGCATCTGGTTCACAAAATCGCCCCTGTTCTGGCAGAGGTACAACAAGGCCCCTCCTTGCTGGATGCTGCCGGGGTTGGGGTCTCCAGTCAGGATCAAGAGCACTGTCCTCAGCACTTCAGGCGTCAGGTCCTCTTCCTGGAGCCTCATACGATCATCATGCCCATTGAAGGCCCACATCCGGCGGGACTGGCGTTAGAGAGGAGCAATGCGGCGAAGCAGGAACTCCTTCACCACCTTGGGCGCTGTCATGCCAAGCGACCTCAAGAACGCGAAGCGGTTCCTGATGAAGATGAACCGGGGGCTCTCAAGCGTCTCCTGGCCCCAGCCCGAATTCGGAACAACAGGCGAAGTTGGCTCCGATAGCAGGGGGCTGGGTACCCCTGCATCCACATACAGCCACCGCTCGCGGAACCCAGCCGCGGGCAGAGGGAGCCTGAAGTTAATCCCTGAAGCCGCTGTCTCAGACACGACAATGAAGCTCACGCACGCCCAGCATTGGGTAGGGTCGACAAGGCGGAGAGAGAAGAAGTGGTGCAGCAAGGCAACCGAAGGAAGGATGCCCATCATTGCCTAGCAAACAAAGGCGAAGACCGAAAGGAGGGTGATGGATTCAGGACCCAGATGCATCATGTGGATCTGATAGTGGGAAAGCACGGCATTGAAGAAATCAGAAAAGGGGGGAACTAGACCCGCCCACAGGGCGTCGGCAAAATACGGGACATCGGTGGCCATCCTGTCGATGGAGAAGTGGGATGCGGGCCAGGCCGTTGTCCTCCCGCATTCGTTGAAGATAGTAGCCAGAGCCAAGCTGACCTTGCCCAAGCCCTCGGCGGGGGCCGCCAACGGCGGCGAGCAAGGCGGAGGCATGGGTTTCTTCCCTCTTCCCTTCTTCGTCGGAGCCTTGGCGATAGGAAGGGGGGGGGAAGGTTCGATATTGGGTTGGATACGGAAGCTGGAGTTCGAGCGGAGGAAGGACAGAGGGCGCTCGAGCAACAGAAAGGGGAGCGGCTGCGTACGACTACGAGTCCACCTAGCAAGGCGCCAAATAAGGGGGCGTGGGGGAACAGTGCCACCCACGCCGAATCAACCGCCACGCGGCGCCCAAGGCCGCATGCTGTTAGGGACCGCGGCGCTTCGCCCTGGTCCTTTCGCCTCCCTGCATGGCCAAGTCCAGGCGCGCCTTGGGCCCGGGGGCTACTGTCGGCGTTCTGGGAACGGGGGTCCCCAGAATTGCCTGCCTGCGGCCTACGGCGTGGCTCAAAGGGGGCCCAGCACGGCCCATCTTCATCAACACAACCCCAAGACCCTCGCGAGGAGCCAAGCCTCGCGGGGCGGACGACACGGAGCTTCCTTAGGCACGGCCACATCAGGCTGGCTCGCGAGGAGGCAGAGAGATCAAGGCGGGATACCTCACGACGTGCCCGTGACGAAAGCCATGATGACCAAGGGCGCCAGGCGGGCGCCAGCCCGCGCAGTGTCCTCCTTTCCTCTTTGGTGCAAAGGGAGCAAGCGCAGGCGAGAGCATCAAGCAAAGGCACCCGTTTCGGTGCAACGAGACCAAGACCAGTCCAACGACAGGAAGGAAGTCATTGTGGAGCCCAAGCCAGCGTCACCACCAGAGCCTTTGGCAGGCAAGGACCAACTTTAGTCAGGATAAGTGTACCAGATGTTCCCCTTCAAAATGGCCAATTGTTGGCGCCCTTCCCGCTCAATATTTGGGAAGAGGCCCAGGGCCTTTGCCTATAAATAGGACTAGCCACCGACAGAGAGAAGGGGTCGGAAATCAGAGAGAGAATCTAGAAGAGAGAGACAAGGGTGACTGAACTCCCCCTAGCAGTTCATCCCCCAACCAAGAACAGACCCTCGTGAGGCTGTTCTTCCTTGTATTGCTCATCATCATCAGCCCAAGAGGCAATCCACCACACCACATACTGGAGTAGGGTATTACACCACAACGGTGGCCCGAACCAGTATAAATCCTGTGTTTCTTGTGCTGTTCTTTCCTTAGCTTAGATCTTAGCGAGGCGGAGGGGTGCAGGTAGGTAGGAGGCGAAATCTCCGCGCGCACCCTAGTGTTCGAACCTCAAGGGTCTGCCGGAACCCGAAATCCGACAGTGATTGTATAGAGGGAATCCGTCCAGAGGGAGCACGACGGGTTCTTCGTCGATCAGGAGACGGAGCACTACACGCAGTGTGTTGGAAGGAAGGGGGGGTTGCTGAAGCCTCATATCATCTGCAGGGCTGGTGAAAGCCCACATCAGGCAGGAATGGCGCTGGAGCGGGGTGATACGCCGCCGTGTGAATTCCCTCACCACCATCGTCATTGTCACCCCCGCCTTCTTCGGGTTAACCAACCTAGTCATGACTCAGGCGAGCCACGCGTCGACCAGCCTCGCGTGCCCCCACCCGGATATTGGCTTCATGGGGGCGGACGGCATCAGGAGCAGGGGGTTGTACATGGTGGCGTCTATGTACACCCAATGCCTCTAGAACCCCCTCACGTCTAGGCGGAGTGTAGAGTCGATGCTAGAGCCTACGGTTGCCGCCACTGCTTGGAGGGACACGCACCCATAGCATTACTCCACGTTGACCAGGTGGAGCGAGAAGAAGTGGTGGAGTATGGCCACGGATGGGCAATGCCCACGAAGGCATCGCACAAAAATGCGAAGGCAGAGAGAAGGACGATGGATCTGGGATCCAGATGCAGCGTGTGGATTTGGTAGTGGGAGAGCACGGCGTTGAAGAAATCAGAGAACGGCGATAACAAGCCGGTGAAAAGGGCATGGAGATGAAGAGAGATCTTGGTGGCCTCCATATCAGTCAAGGTCCAGGAGGCAGGCGAGATCTTCGTTGCCTTCCACACATTGGAATCGGGGGCAATGGCATGCCGAACCTTATCCAGCCCCACCTGGTTGATAATCGTGGACCGGCCCAGCGCTGGTTCGGTCCCTGGTGAGGGCTCTGCCACCGCAGAGGTCTTACCCTTTTTCTTCCTGGGAGCCAGGGCAGCAAGGTGGATTGGAGCTGTCGTGGAATCTGGCAAAGAGGGCACAAATTCGCGAGGAGGAGAAGAAGCAGAAGGCAAGCACACAACATGGCAATGATGGCTTGGAGGCATGCGCTAGGCAGTTGTCAAGTCGGGGAGTTGCCGAGGCGAAGTGGGGAAGCGGAGACGCCCACGTCCTCTCAAGCGCCATGCATCGGCCTGGCCCGTAGGCGATTGGGGCCCACGGTGCTCCGCCCTTGCACCTTGGCTTCACCTCGAAGCCAAGCCCCAGCGTGCCTTGGGCCCGGGGGCTATTGTCGGTGTTCTAGGAACCAGGGTACCCGGACATGCCTGCCTGTGGCCCATGGTGTGACTCACTCGATGTCCTGGTACGACCCATCTACATGACTGCCAAGACAAGACCCTCGTGAGGGGCCAAGCCTCATGAGGCGGATGACACCAAGAACTCCCGAAGGAGCGGCCTCCCAAGGTGTCACGGGATATCCGCGGCCACCTATGGGACCGGGTGGCCCGTTGCAGGTTCGGCAGGGGGATGGCACGTTGCACAAATAGAAGACCAGCGCACGGCAGCTTGGCGGAGAGCACACAAGCAATTTACCCAGCATCGGGCCGCTGCAAGGTGTAAGACCCTAGTCCTTCATTGGTGGATTGATGGTGGAATGAACGTCATGGTGCGTAGTACACTTGCCCGGCAGGGTTTGCCTCAGGGCCGCAGCGTCTACGCGCATCTGGAGGCTTGGGTTCATCAACTTTCCAACCTCTCCCACGAGTGCCATGGGCCTCCTTTTATAGATTAAGGGGTCACCACAGTGGCAAAGTAGTCATTATCCACTGATATATAGCAAACAGTGCTATCATACCTAACTCTGCGGGCTGACATGGTGCAGTAAATGCGCCGCTTAGTGTCACATCACTAGTCGCCCGGTAAGGCCTGCCGGGCTATCTTGCCAGCTCCGCGCCTGTTCCCTTGACACATCGCAGGACGAGTGTCATCTGTAGGCTTCTTCTATAGGAAACGGCTGCCATGTGGCGAATGGCCGCCACTTAGTCATCTCGCGGCTTGACACCAAACTGATTGACGATGTGGGTCATGCTTGGGTGGTTGGTGGGGTGGTTCTGCCCCCCGCGAGCCCCGGCAGACCTTGCCGGGGTGCATCAGTTGCCTGCTTCTTGCGGTGGCCCAGCACCTTATCGGGCTCGCCTGCCAGCAATGGAGGCCCTTCTCTTAACGGTATCTTGCTCTTCTGGCTTGATCTTGGTCTCTCTAGACTGCATGTTGATTCTTCAAATCTCTTGGTCCATCAATCACTTACTTGGGTTGGTGCTTCAATCTTGATCTTGTGCCTGTGCATAGTCTGGGCAACAGACCCAGGGTTTGTTGCACAGAAAAAGCCCCGAGGCCTGCCCCGAACGCACTGCTGAGCGTCGTCGGGGTAGGTTCCAATAAGTGCACAAGCAAGGTTGCTGAAGGGGTTGGCCCCTTGAGTTTTCCATTGCTGCTTCATTAGCCTTGATTCTGGGCCAGTTTCTGGTTTTCCCGCGTGTTGTGTTAAGCCAATAGTGGTGGGGTCGCTCTAGTGCTGAACCGTGAATGACTTTAACACATGGGGTAGAAACTGCTAATTTACTCTTACCACAGTGTGCCTTGTCCTTAGCCATGTATGCAACATGTACCGCATGGGGTAGGTAATGGAGAAGGAAGCCTAGTGCCAGCCCCTGGGCTCTGGCTCATGGTTATCATTGCCTTATGCTGGTGCCGATTCTTGGGGAGTGAGCCTTGTCCTTGGCGTGGTGAGTCTTTTGGTATCTTTGAAGCTCGGCCGGTAGGCGGGGCCCGAGATCATTGGTAATCCCAGCACTGCCCATTCCGGAGGTCTCGGGGCTGACGCCGACGAGAGGCGTGTCTTCCTGCATGCCAAGGTGGGGCGCGGCACACCTTGAGCCCCCTGACCGTCTTGGCCGCTTGCTGTTTCTCTGCTGGGGGCACCAGACTAGGGCCTCGGCCTCCTCCCGGAGTGCTGTTGGCAGAGATGAAGCCTGGGGAAAAGGAGAAGACGGGAGGCAGGCCGTCAAGTAGGAGTACGATCTCATCGATGTGTTCGTCTCGTATTAGTGACCTACTGCCCATTGGCCTGGCTCTTCCCCCCTTTTCTCGGTGCCGTCATCACCGTTTCTTCCAGCTTCCGGGAAAAGGCTTGTTCCCCTGGTGCTTCTGCTTCCTTTTGGGGTCTTCTAGATGGGCTCCGACACCTTCCTTTGTCGGTGTTGGAACCCCTTGTTGGCGTTCTAGGAATGGGGGTCCCTAGACTTTCCTGCCAGCGGCCCACAGCGTGGCTCCACAAGTGGCCCTGTACGGCCCATCTTCACCAGCAAACACCCAATACCCTCGCGAGGGGCCAGGCCTTGCGAGGCGGACGACGCAAGGCCTCCTCAGGGGCGGCCTCACCAGGCTGGCTCGCGAGGGGTGGAGAGATCATGGTGAGGGGCACCTCACGAGGTTCCTGTGACGCAAGCCATGACGACTAGAGCCAGGCGGGCGCCAGCGTGCAGTGTCCTCGTTTCGTCTTTGGAGCTAAAGGAGCAAGTGCATACAAGGAGTCCTGAGGCATCAGGCCAAGGTTTCCATATCGGTGCAACAAGACCAAGACCAGTAGGACGGCAGGACGGAGGTCACCGTGGAGCCCAAAACGGCATCACCACGAGAGCCTTTGGCAGGCGAAGACTACTTTTGTCAGGATAGCTTGTACTAGTTGTCTCCCTTCGAATTTGGCCATTGTGGTATCCCTTTCCGCTCAAAATTTGGGAAGAGGACCAGGGCCTCTATAAATAGGACTAGCCACCACCATAGGGATGCATCTGATTCCGATCCTGAACCACACAAGCACACCAAGCACAAGAACACCTCACCTCGCGAGGCAGTTCTTCCTTTGTAATTGTTCATCCTCAGCCCAAGAGGCAATCCACCACACCACATTGGAGTAGGGTATTACACCACAATGGTGGCCTGAACCAGTATAAATCTTGTGTCTCATGTTCTTCGGGTTCATTGAGCTAGGCGGTGAGATCTTAGAGTGCGCGAGCTAGAGAGGGGGAGAGATCTTTGTGTGCACCCCAGTGTTTGAACCTCAAGGGTTTTGCCAGAACCCGAAATCCAACATTTAGCGCGCCAGGTAGGGTTGCGCCGAAGCTTTCCTCTTCGTCGATCTGCGTTTCACCACTCCGCCAAGCTCATGGCCGACGCTCGCCGGGCCCGCGTTGAGCGCCGGGCTGCCCTGGCCACCCGTGCCGCTCAGACAGCCCCTGTCAGCGGAGCTCCCTGTCGTTCTCCGTCACCCACCGCCAACACCGCCACCGGCCCAGCGGCAAACGAGCAGCAAGCCTGTTCATTGCACCCCTTTGTGCGGCTAGACAGTCACACCGCCACCCCATCGCTGACACCGGCCGTCTCATCGTCTCACGCTCGCCGCGCCCCCACGGACGTACAGGCCGCGCTGCTCATGGCACACGAGCTCCTGCGCTACTACCCAGTCGAAGACCTCTACGAGGACTGGTTGGACCGGGAAGTGAATGCAGCCCTCCCCAAGCTCGAGGCTATGCGCCCGCTCAGGTAGTCCAAGTACGCCATCACCATTAGCTCGGCGGACTAGCTCAAATGCGCGGCAACCGCTGGCGTCCTCCCGATGCTCTGTTTGCCCGTCATCAGCAATGTCCAAGTCACCAAGACCCTCATCGATGGTGGCGCAGGATTCAGTGTCCTGTCCGTCGAGACATTCAACAGCCTTCAAGTGCCATACGATCAGCTCCAGCCCACCAAGCCTTTCTCAGGAGTGACAGACGGCTCCACCATCCCGATAGGGCAAGTTCGCCTCCTGTCACCTTTGGTCAGCGCGACAACTACCACACCGAGCTCATCGACTATGATGTCCCCCACATCCGCCTGCCGTACAATGCCATCCTCGGGTACCCAGCACTGGCCAAATTCATGGCGGTCACCCACCATGGCTACAATGTCCTCAAGATGCCGGGAAGGGTGGAATCATCACGGTCCCTTGCGAAGAAAGAGATGCGGTGTGCTCCCTCGAGCGCGCCTTCCAAGCTGCATCAATCGAAGAACCTGACAGCGCGGGTGCGCAGTACCCTCCTGAGTCCAACCCCAAGAAGAAGAAGCAACTACTCCGTACTGGGCCTGAAGGGAGCGGCACCTCCAGCAGCACCACTTCAGGATGCGCTCCGGCGCCTGGAGTGCCTCCCTCCCACGCATAGGGAGGCGTGCCCAGCGCCTTCCCTGGGAAGGGCTCGGGGGCGCTCTTCTGGAGGTCCTCATACCTGGCCAACATCACGAGGAGGCGCTCGGGCACCACACAGAGGCGTGCTTCATGGCATGTTTCCCTCAGGAGGACACCGGGCGAGGGGCGCCCGACGCACAAGAGTTCATCACCAAGGCATCTCAGGAGCTTCAGGAAATAAGAGCAATACGCGGTGACCGCCTCCCACCTAGCATTGCTCCCCACCCAGGCGAGGGTGGTGAGCTACGCATCTGCATCAACATCCCAGGGCTCAACAGGGCCGCATCTCAGGAGCGCTTCTGGCCTTCACATGCTGGCCGGTGTGAGAGCGTGCCTCACAGCTACGTTCGCATGCCGTTCGGCATGCCGTGCGTGGCTGCCGCCTTCCAGCACAATCTGCAGAGCATCCTGGCAGGATAGGAGGCCAGACACCACGCGGTCCTAGCTGAGATGGAGACGGTCCTCTGGAGGCCACCTAAGCCTCCGGAGCCTCCCGAGGCTCAGGACCTTGGCGGCTTGTGAGAACCGACTTCTTCACTACGTGTCTTCAGCTACCCCAACACCCCTTTGGCAACCAAACCAGGTGACATTTTTTCAAGTTCATTCACCTGGGAGCACCCCCTGGGCTACGTCATCCCTAGGACGCATGGGTCCGTCCCTGCGGCACGTATCCACTTGCATCTTCAGTTCACTCTGCTGGGAGCGCCCCTCGGCTGCATTAACCCCAGGCCGCTCGTGTCAAACCCAGTGGCATGTATTGTTCTCGCATTTACCTAAGCTAGTTGCTTTTCATGCGTAATCTATCTATGAATATCCCCTACTTGATTGTCACCTACCATGGGAGCTGCGTGCCGATTGTCTTTCTTCGGGATCCTTCGCATAAGAAGGCTAGGCACGGCGTCTGTGCTTGGGCACATCCCTGCAGCATTGATAAATCCAACGACTGAGCTCTGTCTGGTGGTCCAGCCCTGTTCACGTCACCTCCTAGGGTCATTGGTGCCTGGCCTTCTCGTGCGATAGGCTCAGGAAATCCATTCGGTGCGTGTTGTCTAACCATCTCGTAGGAACACCACAGCCATCAAGAGTCAAGACCAGGCGCAACCCGCCTTGAGGTAGGGCCTCGTGAGTCCCGCGCTGGCTCATGAGTGCCCAGATACACCTCGTCTAGCCATTCCGTGCAAGCCACGTGTCAGGGCGGGGCTGTACACGCCCCAGGGGCTCTCCGCTGTAGGGAGTCCCCTCCCACGTGCCAGTGACGGACCAACAATCACCGTGGTGATTTGCGCCCCTCCTCGCGCTAACCACCATGAACTTCCTGAGGACCACAGTGGGTGGTACCACGGACTCTCTCTCTTCTCCCATGCAATCTGCTTGCACGTTAAAAGGGGGGCTCCTGAGCATCGCGACTCAGGAGCTCTGACTGGCTCTCCAGCCCTCACCCCTGGCTTGACCACGGCATCGCGACCTGGCATACCAGCGGCGGCTGAGCTCGCTCAAGGGCCTGGACCTGAGGACGTAGAGCAGCAGGGAGAGTATGGAGAAGGGGGAGGCCCGCACGGGCCTAACCTAGCTACCTTGCAGTGGCCAATGCCCATGCCTAGGGCGACACGAGAAACCGGCTCCGGAATGCCAAGATAAGTCTTGTACCTGGACCGACCTAGCACTACAGCATAAGATTCTCACCCTTTTCGATGCCCTGCTACGGAAACGTCGCCTCCCTCTCATGTCCTCAAGAAGCTGCTTGCACGCCAAAGGGGACCTCGTGAGCATCGCGCCTCAGGAGCTCTTACTGGACCTCGGGCCGCTCACCTCCTGGCCTTGACAACGGCATCGCGACCTGGCATACCAGTGACGGCTACAGCGTGCCTGGGGACCAGGACCTGTCAGTGTAGAGCACCAAGCTGCTGCGGGATTGGAAAGCGGAGACCGGGCCTCAGCAGGACATGCCCTCACGAATTTTCACAGTAAGGATAATATCGACAAAAGACATTACAGACGCTTTACACACCCCCGCGGGGTCCGTTTCGATTCCTCACAGGGAACAAAAGGAAGGGAATTCCTAGGAGCTGTATCTACACGCTCCGGACGTTGCCGACACCATTATCAACAGTGGGCCATGGAAGGTCGGCGCCAACCCCATCCAGATCAGCGACGGTGACGGCCGGATGCGGCGGCCTTGCTCCGGGCCCGGCGAGAGCTTGGGGGCACGTGGCTGTCGTCGCTCATGTCCGGAGACTCGATGAGCTCAGGAGATTTGCTGGACCACCAGGAGTCACCACTGTCGATGGAGGGGCTGCGGGCGAGGCCAGCGGTAGGCCCGGCGCCGGCCGGTGCGCCGTCCTGGTGACCCCCTTTAGGGCAGCACTCCAAGCGGTGGCCTTCCTCATCGAAGACCTTGAAGAATAGCGTGGAGGCGCCATCGTACTCGAAGTGGATGGTGAGGGCGCCGTATGTGTGGCAGGCTCGGGCGACCTCACCCCAGCCTCGATTCATGAAGATCCTCCTGGAGGCGACGGCTTCAACCTCCGCTCTAGTCGCCGGGCCATCGCAGTCGGCGTGCTGCAGCCAGAGCTAGTGAGGGCCCCTCAGCGGCATCTCGGCGGTGAAGAATTGTGGGAGGCGAATCCAAGTGCTCGGAGGCATCGCCGCCCATAGCACGAACTCGCGCGAGGAGTCCGCGGCATGGACCCCTGGGCCGATGGCATGCCTCTCCATGGTGCGGCGACCGTGGCCCTGGCACGGGCGGCGGCGCTCTTTGCTTCTTCCTTGGGAACCCTCGGTGTGAGCGTACAAGGGCAATGGGTACCCAGTAGGTGGCCTCTCGTACCACGGGCGCGACACTACCGGCCTCAGAACCTTCTCGCGACGATGGGACCGCCTCTTCTTCGCCAAGAGTAGCTCGGGCTCGTTAAGGGGAGTCTTGCCCTTCTCCGCGGCCGAGAACCTCCGAATCAGCACCATGACAGCACCAGCGAGCAGTGGAGCAAAGAAGAAGAAGAAGCGGGAGAAGCAAGGAAGAGACGAGTGACGGGGGATCCTCCCCCCACTTCCCATTTATAGCCCAGGGGAGGCCAACTGCTGGCCTCCATGATCTAAGGTAATAATTATCTTTTCCTGGATGCACCAAGGACCCGTCAAGTCGGGCAGTTGCCGAGGCAACGTGGGGAAGTGGAGACTCCCACGTCCAATCAGTCGCCACGCGCCAACCGCTGCCGCAGGCTGATGGGGCCCGTGGCGCTCCGTGCTTGCCCTCTGGCTTCACCTCGAAGCCAAGCTCGAGCGCACCTTGGGCCCGGGGGCTACTGTCGGCATTCTGGGAACGGGGCTCCCCACACTTGCCTGCCTGTGGCCCGCAGCGTGGCTCCACCAGTGGCCGTGTACGACCCATCTTCACCAGCAAACACTCAAGACCATCGCGAGGGGCCAAGCCTCGGGAGGTGGACGACACAAGACCTCCTCAGGGGCGGGCTCACTAGGCTGGCTCGCGAGGGGCAGAAAGATCAAGGTGAGGGGCACCACACGAGGTTCCTGTGACGCAAGCCATGACGACTGGAGCCAGGCCGGCGCCAGCACGCATAGTGTCCTTGTTTTCTCTTTGGTGCTAAAGGAGCAAGCGTAGACAAGGAGTCCCGGGGCATCAGGCAAAGTTTTCCATATCGGTGCAGGAAGACCAAGACCAGCAGGACGGTAGGACGGAGGTCAGCGCGGAGCCCAAAACAGTGTCACCACCAGAGCCGTTGGCAGGCGAAGACTACTTTTGTCAGGATAGCTTGTACTAGTTGTCTCCCTTTGATTTTGGGCGTTGTGGGATCCCTTCCCGTTCAATATTTGGGAAGAGGACCAGGGCCTTTATAAATAGGACTAGCCACGACCATAGGGAGGCTTCTGATTCCGATCCTCAACCACACAAGCACACCAAGCACACGAACACCTTACCTCGCGAGGTTGTTCTTCGTTTGTAACTATTCATCCTCAGCCCGAGAGGCAATCCAGCACACCACACTAGAGTAGGGTATTACACCACAACGGTGGCCCGAACCAGTATAAATCTTGTGTCTCATGTTCTTTGGGTTCGTCGAGCTAGGCCATGAGATCGTAGAGTCTGTGAGCTAGAGAGGGGGAGAGATCTTTGTGCGCACCCCAGTGTTCGAACCTCAAGGGTTTTGCCGAAACCCTAAATCTGACACCCCTGGTCAGGTTTTGGAGGTGGTGACCAGGGGACTCTCGAGGTGTCCCGCACGTCTTCCTCCTTCGCAGCCTCGCCATTCCCCTGCTAAGGCGCTGCTCCTGCCTTCTTCTTTTCTTATTTCATTACCTGGGATAAGAGGGATAGGGAGAGGAGTTTACAGGGCACTTATCTTTTTTTAATATTAAACTTGTAGGCAATCACCAAATTTTAATTCAAATAATGTAATCTCTCGAGTCCATCTCTGTGTTCCGTAATGCTTGTACTTGTATCTTCATGTCAATGAAAGAGGTAAATCTTGCAGGGAACCCCTGCATGTATATGTCCATGCAGAGGTGGAGTGCCTCTTTACTATAATTAAACGAGTTTTCCCCGGCAAAATATCCTGCCGGCAGCCTTTTCGTCTGCCGAAGAACCATGTCTGCCGGGGAACAGACTGAGGTGCCAGCCCCCCGCCCACTCCCTTTTTACCAAGGGCCACTGCGACCATCCAGGGCGCAGCAGCGTTCGAGCCAAGGATGGGAGCACCCTGGTTCCAAGAGAGTGGCAAGGTTTCTCTATGCACAAGCTATAGCTTACAGAACACTAATGGACAAGAGGTAAACTAATTTCTTTGGCTTGTCGGGGATCACTGTGCCGTGCAATCTTCTCGTCCCTTGTCAGAGTCAAGTTCACGACAAGAACCTACAACTCCATGTAGATGAGAATGAATGTAGGATGCAATCCTATCTATATGCATATGCAAATGCTTATGTAGTGATCTGGGTGTGCTTGTGCATGCATGCGATCTTGATCGGGGCCCCCCCACAATGCATCTTTATTTTATCTTGCAAGGGGTCCTCGCCCCTGCTTTGTACAAGGGGTTACTTGCAACTTAGGCAAGGCCTGTACAAAAGGGTGGCTGTCGAGCAGTGCCCGGCAGCCTCGCACCTTACGGGTAGTACTTACGGAGATGCTCAATATTCCATGAGTTTGGCAATTATGTGCCTCCTCGGTCTCCAGATGGACTGCGCCAAGTCTGGTGACTCGTACCACCCGGTAAGGGCCTTCCCACTTCGGTGATTGCTTGTTTGTAGCCTTCGCAGACTGAATGCGCCTAAGGACAAGGTAACCTTCCTCAAAACACCGGGCATGAACCCTACGGCTATGATAGCAACGTAGGGCTTGCTGGTAGCGTGCAACACGCGTAGAAGCCCGGAGACGGTTCTCCTCGAGTAGCATAGCGTTGTCACGCCGGTGCTGATCTTGCGCTACTTCATCATAGGCAAGCACTCGAGGGGCTCGTAAATGAGTTCCATGGGGATAACTTCTTCTACCCCATAAACCAGGGAGAAGGGAGTCTGCCCAGTAGCTCGGTTAGGTGTCGTTCTGAGGGACCAGTGAACTAGCGGCATCTCGTCGATCCACCGCCTGTCGTGCTTCTACATTGTATCAAGAGTTCGTGTCTTGAGTCCACGAATCACTTCAGCATTCGCCCTCTCAGCTTGTCCATTGCTCTAGGGGTGTGGTGTGCCACAGAAGCGAGTGAGATTTTGCATTCGAGGGTATGAATGTATTGCATGAAGGTGTGGCTCGTGAACTGGGTGCCGTTGTCAGTGATGATCCTTGACGGAACTCTGAAACGACACACCAATTCTTTCAAGAACTTGATAGATGACTTAGCAGTCACCTTTCTCATGGCAGTCACTTCTGGGCACTTTGTAAACTTGTCGACGGCAACGAACAAGAATTCAAAGCCCCCGATTGCTCGGGGGAAGGGGCCGAGGATATCGAGCCCCCATAGTGAAAATGGCCATGATAGAGGGATTGTCTGAAGAGCTTGGGCAGGCAGGTGTATTTTCTTGGAATGGAACTGACAGGCTTCACATTTCATGACTAACTCAACCGCATCTTGGAGGGCTGTGGGCCAATAGAATCCTTGCCGGAATGCTTTCCCAACTAATGCCCTTGATCCAATGTGGGAGCTGCACATTCCTCTGTGAATCTCAGCCAACAGTTCCTTTCCATCCTCCCGACAAACGCACTTCAATTTCACACCGTTGGGCCTCCTTATGTACAGAGTGTCATCAACAAACTGATACATACTGGCCCTCCAGGCTACTCTTTCAGCTTAATCTTGGTTGCCAGGGAGTTCTCTAGTTTGGAGGAAGTGGACAATGTGCCTTTCCCAAGTTGGAGCATGGGCCTTGGCAAAGAGGACTAGCGGCACCTCCTCTGCTGCGGGTCGCACGTAGGGTCCATAGGCCCGGCTGGAGGGGGTGGTCCGGCAGGCTATGTGGAGTTGTTTCTGGCAGGGTCTCTGCTGGGAGGGGATGGCTCTGTCGGGAGAGGCTTACCGTAGTACAACTTTCTCCTCTTGCAGGCCATTGTGGCTGGTGATACGGAGGGTTGAGAGAGATGGAGAACCAAAGTTCCTCGTTCCACAAGAAGCTTCTGCGCAACACACTTTGATAGGTGATCAGCTATGCTGTTTTGCGCATGGTGTATGTGCTCTGTTTGCAACCCGTCAAAGTGCCCCTCCAGTCTCTTTACTTCCTCGACGCATGCTTCCATCAATGGGATTTGGTAATCCTTGTTGTCTTGTCTCAGCACAAGTTGTGAATCTCCTTGAATGATCAGCTTCTTAATTCCCAATTCTGCTGCAACCCTAAGCCCGACAAGGAGCCCTTCATACTCTGTTATATTGTTGGTGGCTTCTTCCTGGGCAAAGTGCATCTGGACGACATACTTCAAGTGCTCCCCGGAGGGGGCAACAAGAAGCACGCCAGCCCCTGCACCTTGTATGGAAAAAGCACCATCAAAATACATGATCCATTTTTGGGTTGATTCCTTGCCAGGGATGGGTGTCTCCATCCTTTCCTCATTAGGGGTTGGCATCCATTCTGCAATAAACTCTGCCAATGCCCTGCTCGAATAGTTGAAGTTCTCTCAAACTTCATAGCAAAGGTGGACAACTCCAAATCCCATTCCACTATTCTGCCAGTTGCCTCAGGGTTTCGGAGTATCCTTTGTAACGAAAAACGGGTAACAACCATGATCTGATGGGCTTGGAAGTAGTGGCACAGTTTCCTTGAGGCCATAATAAGACCAAAGATCAACTTTTGCACACCATAGTACCTCGATCTAGCCCCTTGTAACAAGCAGTTGACGAAGTACACTGGGCGCTGCACCACTTTCTTCCTTGCCGCGTCCCGGGGGTTGTTTTCGTTGCCGTGCTCACTGTTGTCTCGATCCTTTTCTGACTCTGTTGTTCTCTGTTCAGTTTTTGCCTCATCCACCTCTCGTTGTGCTACCAAGGCTGCACTGGCCACCTGGTTGGTTGCCGCTAAGTATAGCAACAATGGTTCTTGTGTTTTGGGTGCAACCAAGGTGGGTACAGCCCACAGGTAGGCTTTTAACTCTTACAGAGCTGCATCTGCTTCTGAGTTCCACTTCATAGGCCCCGCCTTCTTCAAAACCTTGAAGAACGGTAGGGCACGCTCGGCAGACTTGGAGATGAATCTGCTCAGCACGGCAACGCATCTCGTCAAGTGCTCTCACATCCTTGACTATCCTTGGTGCTTGGATCTGCTCAATGGCCATGATCTTGTCGGGGTTGGCTTCGATCCCCCGATGGGACACAAAGAACCCAAGTAGCTGGCTGAAGGGAACACCGAATACACACTTCTTTGGATTAAGCTTCAGATTGATCTTGCGCATATTAGCAAACGTATCTTCCAAATCCTGGATAAGGGTGGCCTTATCCTTGGTTTTGACCACGATATCATCCATGTAGGCTTCTATATTACTGTGCAACTGTGGCTCCAAACCGATCTGGACTGCCCTTGCAGAAGTGGACCCGACACTCCTTAATCCGAACGGCATGCGGACAAAGCAGTACATACCACACAGAGTAATAAATGATGTCTTCTCATCATCTTCCTTGGACATGAAGATCTGATGATATCCTGAGTATGCATCCAGAAAGGAGAGAAAATCACATCCCGAAGTAGAATCCATGATCTAGTCGATGCCTGGCAAGGGAAATGGGTCCTTCGGGCAAGCCTTGTTGAGGTGTGTGAAATCAATGGAAAGCCTCCACTTCCAATTATCCATCTGGACCACTACTGGATTTGCTAACCATGTAGGATGCAGTACTCCTGTGACCAAACCAGCTACCTCCAATTTCTTGATCTCTTTAGCAACGAATTGCTGCCTCTCCAAGGCCTACTTCTGTACTTTCTTCTTGACGGGTCGGGCATGTGGGCAGACAGCAAGCTGGTGCTCAATTACCTCCGTGGGAACACCGGGGATATTAGATGGTTTCCAAGCAAACACGTCAATATTCGCCCGCAGGAAGGCAACTAGCGTGCTTTCCTATTTGTCATCGAGGGTGGCGCTGATACTGAAAGCACAATCAATGCCAGCCAACCCTGCCGGGACCTTCTTCATGTGGGGTGCAGTAACCTTGGATCTTTTGTTGTTGGAACACTCTGGCACGTCGTCAACGGGTGCCATGCAGTCGGAGGGGCATGCTTCCCGGACTCCTTGCTGGAGGTCCTACAATCCCTCTTCTTTCCTTGGCGGGAACTGTCGTTGCCGCCGCTTCCGCTGCAACTGCATCCTGATACATCTTGTCCACACAGATAATTGCATCCTTCTCATCAGATGGGATAGTGAGGACTCCTAGTGGCCTAGGCATTTTCAAGATGTTGTAAGCATAGTGGGATGCTGCGATGAACTTGGCCAGGGTTGGTCGTCCAAGAATCCCATTGTACGGCAGGGGGAGATCAACCACATCAAACACAATCTTCTCAGTCCAATAGTTCAATTCTTCCCCAAACATCATCGACAACGGAATCTTCCCCTTAGGATGACTCCTACTGGGATTAACTCCTTGAAATTTGCCGGTGGCCTCTAGCTCTTCTTCTCCTATCTGAAGCTTGCTGATAACCGTCGGGGAAATCAGATTCAACCTAGCCCCACCGTCCACTAGAACCTTTGTGACCTTGAGGTTGCGAATTGTTGGGGAGACCAACAACAGCAAACACGCCACAGCAGTGGTGCGATCAGGGTGATTCTCCTCGTCAAAGATGATGGGTGTGGAGGACCATTTGAGCGGTTTCTGCGCCTCTGGCGCTGGTTCCATAGCATTGACCTCTCGTGCCCATCGCTTGAGTTGGCAATGAGAGGTGTGCAAAGATGCACCCCCATCAATGCATAGGGCGTCAGTGGCCTTCTGGAATTCCTGCTCACTAGTTTCCTCCTCATCCCCTCCATCACTGGCATCATCACAAGTTTCCTTCTCTTGGCCCCTGGCGGGCTTTCCTTGGTTCCAAAAGGGTTTACCGGGGTGATTTGCTTCACCACCCCGGCCCTTACCGCCAGCAGCATTTTGACCTTTCTCCTTATCATGCTTATCATACTCTGCCCTTTGCTTCTTGACGAAATGCTCAACCTGATAACACTCCTGAAGGTTGTGGCCTTTGGTCCGGTGGATCTTGCAGTGCGACCCATCGCCTTTCCCAACTTTTTCGGCGGTAGCAGCATCCCGGCAAGCAGCGCATGCGGCAGCTTCCTTTCCGGGGGCCTCAACCTTGGCCTTCTTGCCGGTACTAGGCGTGCCCGATCCTTCCACAATCATTACTGCCTTATCCCTCGGCTTCTTACTGCGCTTCTTGCCCTTCTTTTCTGGGCAACTCCCTTCCTTCTTCCACATTTATCCACCAGCATATATAGTTCTTTCACAGTCTTGGGCAACTGCTCGTTCATTTTGGAACGAATACGGAGGTTGCGCACATTGGATTGGAAAGCTGCTAACGGCTGTTGGATGGATATTTGGAATATTTCTATGAACTTTACTGAATCTCTGCAAATACTTACGGAGGGTGTCTCCTTCCTTCTGTTGGAGAAGCTGCAGGTCACTGGGCCTGCCGGGCTCTTGGTGGCCACCGGTAAAAGCACTGATGAACTCATGGCACAGGTCTGCCCATGGCGAAATGGAGTTCTCTAGCAGGTGCATCAGCCAAGACCACACATTGGACTTGAGGGCCAGAGGGAAGTAGTTGGCGAACACCTTCTCATCTCTTCCCCCGGCAGCCTGAACAACGATGGTGTAGATGCTAAGAAACTCTGCCGGGTTCAGCCTCCCATCATACTTCTCAGGTATCTCTGGCTTGAATGTGTGATCGGAGGGCCAACGGACTTGCCGCAAATACCGTGCAAAGGGAGGGCAGCCGACGTCGAAAGGTAGGCACCCGCCAACACCTAGCGTAGGCTCGTCGACGTTGAGGCCGTCGCACCCGTCGGTCTGGCGTGGGTTGTTGCGCTGCCGTTCGGTGATGATGCGCGTGTCTCCCCGCTGCCTGTCTTTCGGGGTTCGATGTTGGCCTGGACATGTTCGAGGGTCAGAAGAGGCCATCGAGACATTGTCGGGCTCTTGATTCTGTTGTGCCCTCACCAGTTGCTGTGGTGGGGTTTGAACCTGGGGACGGCTCCCTCCGTATGGCCTGCGGTGCGGGCGGTGGCTGTTGCTTGGGGAGGTCGTAGTGGGCAAGCTCGTCATGAGCCCCTAGCTTCGGCGAAACCGAGCAGGCTTTGGATGGTGGCATGCCACTCATCCATCTGCACGGCTGCTGGTGGGAACCTCAGTAATAGCTGAGCTCGCGCCATGGCATCCGTGGCTGTTCTTGGCATGGATGTTGATAACGTCGACCGCACCGCCGCCTGGATCCGAATGGTGCCAGCGGTGGCGGCGGCGGCGCCATGCCCACGCTACTGTGGGACGACCACCGGGGCAGCGGGGTCGCACAGCGGTGGTGCTCGAAGATCAGAAGCCCCATTGAGCACAACGGCCTAGTTGGCTCGTCTGGGAGGAGGCGCACGCACCCCAGGCACTCCCGTGGTGGGGGCGACCGGAGGGCGATGGCTCGCCCCGGACCTAGCGCCGCTGCTGCGGCTGTGCTCGTCAGCGAGAGGAGGGGGCGCGGACAGATTGACCCCTCGCCCGCACCTTGCAGAGCTTGACCGTCGAGACACTGCTGATGATGCTCTCCTCCGGTAGCTCCGGGCCTCGTGTAATGGCGCCACCTGCTCCAACCACGCCCCCAGCAGCGTCCACGTCCTCGCATGCCCGCGTGCCCCCCGCACCGTTAGAGGCCATGGGCAGTGGAGCCTTCGAGATGGATGGATGGGTCGAGGTGCCAGATTTCTTCTTGGGCGCCATGGTCGATGGCACTATCGAGGATGAAGATGGCGATGAAGATGACGCACGGCATACACTTTCAGGTTCGCACAAGTGCTCCCCCTACCTGGCACGCGAAAGATGTCGCGGGATATCCACGGTCACCTATGGGACCGGGTGGCCCCTTGCTGGTTCGGCAAGGGGATGGCGCTTTCCACAAAGAGCGTACAGCGCACGACAGCGCAGCAGAGAGCACACAAGCAATTTACCCAGGTTCGGGCCGCCACGAGGCGTAAGACCCTACTCCTGCTTTGGTGGATTGATGGTGGAATGAACGTGGTGGTGCGTAGTACACTTTCCCGGCAGGGTTTGCCTCGGGGCCGCAGCGACTACACATGTATGGAGGCTTGGGTTCATCAACTTTCCAACCTCTCCCACGACTGCCATGGGCCTCCTTTTATAGATTAAGGGGTCACCACAATGGCAAAGTAGTCATTATCCACTGATATGATAGCAAACAGTGCTATCATACCTAACTCTGCGGGCTGATAGGGTGCATTAAATGCGCCGCTTAGTGTGGCATCACTGGTCACCCGGCAAGGCCTGCCGGGCTATCTTGCCAGCTCCGCGCCTGTTCCCTTGACACGTCGCAGGACGAGTGCCATCTGTAGGCTTGACACCACACTGATTGACAACGTGGGTCGTGCTTGAGTGGTTGGTGGGGTGGTTCTGCCCTCCGCGATCCCCGGCAGAACTTGCGGGGGTGCATCAGTTGCCTTCTTCTTGCGGTGGCCTAGACCCTTGCCGAGCTCGCCTGCCCGGCAAGGAAGGCCCTTCTCTTGCCGGTATCTTGCTCTTCTGGCTCAATCTTGGTCTCTCTGTACTGTGTGTTGACTCTTTAAATCTCTTGGTCCCTCAATCACTGACTTGGGTTGTGCTTCAATCTTGATCTGGTGCCTATGCTCAGTCTGGGCAATAGACCCAGGGTTTGTTCCACCGACACCAGGCGGCATCCCGAGGGGCAGAGATTTCTATGCAGGTACCCAGTGTAGCACCCAAGATGCGATTCTATCCCAATCACGTGATGAATTAATGATTGGGGCACAACTGCATTCTGAGGGCATAGAAAGGTGCATATCATTACAACATACCATGTACTGAATAGATTAGAATACAAGATAAAGCTTACACTCACCAGAAGCTACATCATGAATACAATAGTTCATCAATACATAGCAATCATCATACTGAAGAGCAGGATCCGACTATGGATGAAGTCAAACGAAAAATAAGAACAACATCCACCCTCCTAATCTTAGGCTCCCCAATCTGGAACCTAATCCCTTGATCGAAGAAGAAGAACTCCAAAAGCAATCAAGCATCGCTCTCACGTCATATCATCACATTACCTGTAGCTGCAACTGTTGTGGTAGTAATATGTGAGCCACGAGGACTCAGCAATCCCATTACCATGGGTATCAAGACTAGCAAACCTTAATGGGTATGGAATGGATAGTGGTGAGGTTGTAGTAAGCACTAAGCATTTGTGTGGTGGCTAACTTAAGAGTACAAGAGTAAGAAGAGTTACCATGCATAATGGTCGCAAACTAGTAATGATTAATAAGTGATCCTGAACTACTTACGAGTCAAACATAACCCCACCATGTTCTCTTCTCGAACTCACTCGAAAAGAGACAATCATGGTTATGCATGCGGTTGGTGTATTTTAGTTTGGATCTGGTGTCAAGTTCTCTGCAACCGGATATTAAAAATTCCCATCTGCGACGTAACCGCGGGCACGGCTCTTGAATGTTTAAACCCTGCAGGGGTGTCCCAACTTAGCCCATGACAAGCTCTCACGATCAACGGGGGAAAATCCTCCTCCCAGAACAACCCGATCAAACTCGGAATCCCGGTTCACAAGACATTTCCACAATGGTAAAACAAATCCAACAAGACCTCCCGGCATGCTGCCACCCTGATAGTAGCCACGCATATCTTGTCTCAGGCCATGACCGGATGGGACATTTTACAAGTAAAACTAGATCCTCAGGTTGCCCCATGGTGGCCCCGTAGTCTACTCGTTTGGGACCAACACCATCAGCAGTGCCCCCTATATTATGTTAAAAGAATCCTCCGAGACGCAACCCCCTGTGCCAATTAATTAATTATCAAGTTTATTATGTGGGGTAAATGTTAAAACCAATGTTGGGCCTTGCTGGAAGAGTTTTATTCAAAATGAACTGTCAAGGGGAATGCAAATCAAGGAACATAACACCGATATGACGGAAACTAGGGCGGCAAGAGTTAAACAAAACACCAGTAAAAAGGCCAAGCCTTCCACCCTTTACCAAGTATATATGTGCATTAATTAAATAGGAGATATTGTGATATCCCAAAATATCCATGTCCCGACATGGAACAACACTGGACCTGCAACTAGCAACGGTATAAGAGGGGCTGAGCAAAGCGGTAACATAGCCAAACAATGGTTTGCTAGGATGGTGGAAACATGTTAGAGGCTTATCATGGCATGTTGGGAGGGTTGAGAAACAAGTGATAGGTAGCGCGACATAGCGATAGCATCGAGACAACTAGCATAGCAAACATAGTAGTGAGATCTAAGGTGACGGTCATCTTGCCTGAAATCCCACTAGGAAGAAGACCGAATCCATGAATAAGACGAAAGGGCGTAGTCGAACGAATCCTCACAACCGCAACGCAACCGAAACTATTGAGAAGAAGCACCACCGGAAAGAAGGAACAACATGGTAAACAACCAAACATTAATATTGCATGATGCACAACGAAGTGTGATGCTTGTCCGGTTTAATAAGGCATGGCATGGCAAGGTGCAACAAACCATACAACAAGTTAAGTGGAGATCAATATGCAACGAGTTACATATTGACAAAACACCACATTCAATTATTTAGTGCACTCTTGTTTATGTACTCAACAATATTAAATGTTGGTTAACATGGCAAGAAGTGAGGCATAAGTAAACTACACATTTTAAGTAATTTAAATGAGGCCGGAAATAACAAATAACAATTCCAGAAAATCCCCATATGCATAATGCGAACAACAAATTTAAACATTTGAAATATTGTTATCATGATGCAGATGACATATGCAAGTTATATGCATTTTTTATGAAAATTTTGACATTTAGTATGACAGGGAGCATTTGTCACCATGGCAGAAAGAAAGGGGTGCCACGGCAACAACAACAGAAATGGTGCCACGGCAACATTCTGATGATCTGACAACTCACTGAGATCGGTGCAAAGGAGAAAATGATGATCTGACAACTCACTGAGAGATGGTGGGGTGATCCCAATTACCAAGTTCCCACGAGTCGATGGCATGGCCAATGAGGAGGAACATGCAACATACAATTTGGTCATGAGCATTGCATACCACATGCATTCTTCTCGGAAGGTCGTCTCGGCGGTTATACCTTTGAAGCATCCATTTTGAGGCAGAACGAGTTCAATGTGGTGTATACGGAAGTAGTGGTACACGACATTAGTAGAGGTACTGGTTGGTAGTCGTACATGTTTGGAGAGGAACTTGGTGTTTTGGTCTGTCGTCGTTCGAGCGTCCATGTGATCTTGCTGGTGGGGTACGTGGCGCTTGCGGTCCAAATCCGAGGTCATATCCACGTAGTCGAACTTGATGCTTCCTGGAACTTGGAGGCTCATCACGTAGATGTACACGAGGTTGTTCTTGGGGTTTCCTGGAACTTGGTGCTACTCCCTATTCGGTAGTAGTCCAACTTCTCGTGAACGGCAATAGCAAGCGTAGGTGCACGGGGACAGCGGAGACCACCAACAGGGAACGTCGGCTACCGGGGCTGATGCAGGGGTCTCAGGCAGGAGGTGAAGGAGATGCAGCGACGCGTTCTCTGGTGAGAAGGTGAAGTAGAGGAGGCTAAGGTCAAGCACGGGGAGGCTGAGGTCGCCACCACGGATCCCGAGGACGTCATCAGACCTGGAGGTTGAGGCGACCGGTGGCCGAGCTTGGGGCAGTGGCGCCATGGAGGCTTGGGCACGGGGAGGAGGCTGAGCGCTGGGGGAGCGTGAGGACGGATGGCAACGCCGTTGCTGGCGCAAAGGCAGAGGAGTCAATGAGGAGTCCTTGGGCATGGAACGCGGGCGACGACTCCGATGGCCGGTTGGCGAGGCCGTGGCCTTGGTGCAGAGGAGGCGCGTGGCTGCACTTGCAGGAAGCGGTGGCACAGTAGCTTGCACGGAAGGACGATGAATGGCTGCAGGATCCGGTTGAGGGCATGGCCAGCGGCGCGGCTTGGAGCAGATCGGGCGCGGGCGCTCCTCCTGGTGCTGGTTGTGTGCGTGCGGCTGCGCTGGAGGGAGACGAGTGAGAGGCCAAGGGATCGAGACAGAGGGCTAGCGAGCGAGGGGTTAAGGGGATCGATCGGGCTAGGAAGGGTTTAGGTGGGTAGTTAGACTTCTCACTTTTCAATTTACAGAAAAATAGAAAGAAAGAATAGAGAGAAAAGAAAAGGTTGGAGGAAGTGTTTAGGCACGGGGGCATTTTCTTAGGCCCACGAAAATACGAAGAATATGACAATGTAGCTTGAGCATTTTTAGAGGAAGTCAAATCCACACGGGTTGAATTTAACTTGACAAGTTTGAATTCTGAAACCTATTCAAATGAACTCCAAATGGGTTGAAATTATAGGAGGTGAGCCTACACACCAGATGTGATTTATTGGCAGATTTGGAACATTTATGGATAAAGTAAAATTGCAACTCAAGTTTACCAAAATGCCCCAAAGGAAGAAATGAAGTTGAATTGGATAAAATGAAATCTGAAGAATAGTGCAAATGTGTTATGGGAGATTTCAAGCCAATGGAATTGTTTAATATAGCTCCCTAAATATTGGAAGGATATGTTAGAAAGACAAATCACCATGTGCATTCCATCGATTTAAATGGATCAAAGATCCTTACAATTTATTCATTTGAGTTAAAAAAAATTAATGAGATGAAGCATGATGACATGATGCAATGCAAATGATGCGATTATGTAAGGCAACACACAAATAAAACACATGGCGACAACAAAAAAACAAGGAAGACGTCTGAAGCGTCAGTCTCGGGTCATTACACCTAGCCTCATGAGGCTACAACGACGCAAGCCATGATGACCAAGGCAGGCGAGCGCCAGCGGGCGCAGTGGAGGCGGTTTCCTCTTTGATGCTAAGAAGGCAAGGACAAGTGTTGGTTCTCGAGGAATCTGGCAGAGGTTTCAATTCTGGTGCAACGAGACCATGAGCGCTAGCATGGCAGGACGGATTTCATCACTGAGCCAACCACTGCATCACGACATCAAGCTTTGCAGGCGAAGACCACCTTTCATTGGGATAAGATTTACTACTTGTCCCCTTTCAAATTGGCCACTGTGGGATCCCTTCCTGCCTACATTTTGGGGGAAGAGGACAGAGGTCACTATAAATATAGGTTAGCCACCACCATATAAGGGGCCGACTAATCCCACACGCTTGAATCTCGCGAGGTTGTTAATCCCTTGTACTAGTTCATCCTCAGCCCCTCATGAGGCCAATCCACCACAAAGCAGGAGTAGGGTCTTAAACCGCAAGGTGGCCCGAACCTGGGTAAACTATCATGTTCATCTTCTTCCTTGCTCATGCGAATCAGGCTAGGCTGCGTGGTGACGAGCTGACTAGATAGGTTGAGTTATTCACACACGCCCCAGAGTTCGAACCTTTCTTGGGTCTGCAGAGCCCCAAATATGACACCAAACTTTTGCATTTGGTACCCTAAGAGGTCATCTTTTGATCTTGTTGGCTACTACAACTCGGACTATGCCGGTGACAAGGTTGATAGAAAATCCACTTCGGGTACATGTCAATTTCGTGGTAGATCCTGTCGGATGTGGGGTTCCGGCAAACCCTTAAGGTTGGAACACTGGGGTGCACGCGAAGTCTTTCCCTCCTACCGATCTATGCTCTAGCTTGCTAAGATCTTGCAGATGAACTCGACGAACTCAGAACACAGAAAGACACGGGGTTTATACTAGTTCGGCCCACCGTTGTGGTGTAATACCATACTGCAGTGTGGTGGTGGTCGATTGCCTCCCGGGCTGATGATGAACTGTACAAGGGGATGAACAGCCTCCTAAGGTTGAGGTGTTCTTGTGCGTATGAACTTGTGGTGTGTAGATTCCATCAAGATAAGATGAGATGCCCATACTATGGTATCTAGTCCTATTTATAGAGGCCCTGGTCCTCTTCCCAAATATTGAGAGGGAAGGGAGCCAACAATGGCGGGCTAATTTGAAGGGGGACAGCTAGTACAAGCTATCCTGACAAAAGGTAGTCTGTGCCTGTGAAAGGCTCTAGGGTGACGACGTCTTGGGCTCCACGATGACCTCTGCCTTGCCGTCTGCCTGGTCTTGGTCTTGTTGCACCGAAATGGCAACCTTTTCCTCAGGCCTCGGTACTCCGCGGCTGCGCTTGGCTCCTTTGCACCAAAGGGGAAACAAGGACGCTGCGCGCTGGGCCTGCCTGGCGCCCGCTTGGTGTCAATCGTCATGGCTCACGTCACAAGAGTCTTGTGAGGTTTGCCCTGCCTTGATATCTCCGCTCCTCGTGAGCCTGCCTGACCAGGCCGCTCCAGAGGAGGTCTTGCATCATCCGCCTTGCGAGGCTTGGACCCTCGCGAGGGTCTTGGGTGCCTTGTTGACAAAGATGGGTAATACGGCCTGCTGGCTCCCCCACGCTGCGGGCCGCAGGCAGGCAAGTCTAGGGACCCCCGTTCCCAGAACACCGACAGTAGCCCCCGGGCCCAAGGTGCGCGTGGGCTTGGCATCACGGCAAGGCCAAGGGTCAAGTTCGGAGCACCGGGGCCCCAAAAGCCTGCCGCCTCGGTTGACGTGTGGCGGTTGATTGGGCGTGGGCCTCTTCGCTTCCCACGCTGCCTCGGCAACTGCTTGACCTGACAAAAGGTTGGCGCGGGCGGCACTTGCCTTCATGCTTCTTCCTTGCCTCGCTCCAGATCCACTTTCTCGCTCTTCGCCGCCGCTACCTACAGATCTGCTCTGGCCTTACTCTACATCTGCCGCCCATGGTGCTGCGCAAGGTCAAGAGTTCCTCGGCTCCGGCTTGGTACGAGCCCGCTCTTGAGGCGCCCACTGTTGTTGATGGTGTCCACCACGGAAGGATGTAGATAGGATCCCCTTAGCATCAGCTTTTGTTTCCTGCGAAGAATCATGAATCACACCGTGGGGGCATATAAGGATCTGTAATGGCTTTGTACTTATCTTCATTGTTATGAAGATTTGATGAACACGTGTCCCGTTAATGCTCGGTCCCCCCTTTCTTTCCTCGCGATAGCTTGTTGCTCTATGCTGACGGGTCCCGGTCCCAAGACGGCTATAGCCGTCGCTGCTATGCCAGGTGACGATGCCGTGGTCAAGGTCAGGAGGTGCGCGGCCCGAGGTCCAGTAAGAGCCCCTGAGGTGCGATGCTCAGGAGGTCCCCCTTAGCGCCCAAGCGGCCATGGTAAGGAAATAAAGGAAGATGACTTGGCCGCAATGGGGTTGCGGCATGGTGCGAGCGACTACTAGGCCCAAATATTTAGCCGATCCAAGGGCGAGACTTATCTTGCTGACTTCGCGATGATTCCTGATGTTGCGCTAGGGCTGCGCGCCAACTTATGCGACATAGCCAGGCCGGTCCGTACGAGTTTTCCTTCCCCCGAGCTCTTCTTAGTTCTCTACGTCCTCAGGTCCCGGCCCTCGAGCGAGCTCAGCCACCACTAGTATGCCAGGTCGCAATGCCGTGGTCAAGGCCAGGGGGTGAGGGTTGGAGAGCCAGTAAGAGCTCCCGAGTCGCGATGTTCAGGAGCCCCCCTTTTAACATGCAAGCGAGTTGCATGAGAGAAAAGGAGACTCGCGGTGCCGCCTGCTATCCTTCCCGCGGGGTCCCTGTGGACAGGCACAAGAAGAAACATGGTTTGCCGTTACTGCTGCCTGCCTGCCGCTGGTTGGTCCAGATGAAGTGAAGGCACTGAGGGCCTGGTGAGGTGACGTGCACGGCGCGTGCCGCGAGCCAGAGCTCGACCACTCAGATTTGTCGGTCGTGGCAGGGACGGACCCATGCACCAGTGCCGTGCCTGTGTAGAGGCCCCAAGGGAGGCGATGATCGAGCAGGTGATAGCAGTTGGCAGGTTAAGCATGAAGAGCAGATCGACTTGGATAAATGCAGGAAGATACATGCCACCGGGTCCGGCCCGAGCGGCATGGGGATGATGCAGCCCGAGGGGCACTCCCAGCTTAAATGAACTTGGAAGATGTCACCTGGTTCTGTAGACGAAGTAGAGTTGGTGCAGCTGAAGCCACGCGTTGAAGGAATGGCTCCTCATGAGCCACCGGAGCCCTGAGCCTCGGGAGGCTCTGGGGGCTCGGGAGGCTCCCTGAAGACTATCTCCATCTCTTCCAGGACGGCATGGTACCTGGCCTCCTGAGCCGCCATTACATGCCGCAAGTTGCGTTGGTAAGCCGACGCCATGCTCCGCAAGCCGAAGGGCATGCGAACGTAGCTATGTGGTGGGCCCTCGCAACGACCCGCACTCGAAAGCTAGAAGCGCTCCTGAGATGCGGCCCCGTTGAGCCCTGGGATGTCGATGCAGACGCACAGTTCAACACCCTCGCCTGGATGGTGAGCCACGCTCGGTGAGCGGCTGTCGCCGCGCATGGCTCTCGCGTCTTGTAGCTCTTGGGTGGTCTTGGTGATGAACTCCTGGGTGGTGGGCACTCCTTTCCCTGTGCTCTCCTGAGGAAAGCGTGCCATGAAGCACGCTTCCAAGTGGTGCCCAAGCGCCTCCCTCGCGAGGTTGGCAAGGTCCAAGGCACTCAAGAAGAGAGCCCCCGAGCCCTCCCTGAGGAGGGCGTCGGGTGCGCTTTCCTATGCGGTGGAGGGAGGTGCCCCCGGAGCAGGCACTGATCCTAACAAGGCTCCTGACGCGACGCCATTTTCTTGGGGTCCTGCGCGGCGCGGCAGCTTCTTCTTGGGGATGGTCTCCGGGGGGCCTTCACTTCTGCTGTCAGGGTTGTCGATTGCTGCGGCTTGGAAGGCGCGCTCAAGGGAGCACACCACATCCCTTTCTTCACATGGGACCATGATATTCCTCCACTTCCTGGCATCTTGAGAATGTTGTAGCTGTGGTGAGTGACTGCCATGAACTTGGCCAGGGATGGATACCCGAGGATGGCATTGTACGACAGGCGGATGTGCGCGACGTCAAAGTCGATGAGCTCGGTGCGGTAGTTCTTGCGCTCCCCGAAGGTGACAGGCAGGCGGACATGCCCTATCGGCATGGTGGAACCATCAGTCACTCCTGAGAAAGGCTTGGTTGGCTGGAGCTGCTCATAGGGCACTTGGAGGTTGTCGAACGTGTCGACAGATAGGACGTTGAGCCCTGCGCCGCCGTCGATGAGAGTCTTGGTGACTCGCACATTGCCAATGACTGGGGAGCACAACATAGGGAGTGCGCCAGTGGTGGTTGCGCACTTCAGCTGGTCGGCCGAGTCAAAGGTGATGGCGCATTGGGACCACCTGAGCGGGCACGTGGCCTCGAGCTTGGGGAGCGCCACGTTCACCTCGCGAGCGAACTGTTTGAAGATGCGCTGAGAGGTTGGGGCCTGAGCACCGCCCAAGATGCAAGCGATCGCACGCGGCTCCTGGAAGCCCCCAGCCCCCTCGTCCTGGTGGTGGTCGTCATTCCTTCTTGGTGGCGGCAACGGGGGAAGACTAGCATTGCCCTGGGGGCGATCCTCATGTGGTGGGTCCCTCCAAGCACCCTCGCAAGGTTGGTCCTGCCAGCGGTCCTCACAAGGCCGGTCGCGCCACTCCTGGAGCGGGCCACGGTCTTCCCAGCGTCCGCCTCTGCGTCCTCTTCCGCGGCCGTAGCCCCAGTCGTTGCGCTCAGGGCGTCGACCATAGCGTCCTTCCCGTATGGCTCTGAGCTCTTGGCAGTCACTGGTGTTGTGGGTGTTCAGATTGTGGAAGGCGTATAACGGTCGGCCGTTCTTGGACGACTCGGGCTGATCTCTGCCTCGCTTGGTGTCGGGCTCCACTGCGAGCACTGCTGCCTCTTTACGCTTTACGTCCTTGGCTTTGGCCTTCTTCTCCTCCACTCATGCAGCTGGCAGCTCAAGGAGAGAGAGGCGCCCTTCCTCAGCTCTTGCGCACTTGGCTACTAGGTTGAACAGCTCCTGAGATGTGCAAAGCTCCTCGTGGATAGCAAGCTCTTCCTTCATCTTGACATCAAGGACGTCGTCTGAGAACGCGGAGATGATGGCTTCGTCCGTGACCTTGGGGATCTTGAGGCGGGTGTTGTTGAAGTGCTGGATGTAACTCTGGAGGGTCTCTCCTAGCTGTTGCTTGATGCGGCATAGATCGCCCACGGCCGGTGGGCATTCGAGAGTGCCCTGGAAGTTGGTGACGAAGCGGTCGCGCATCTCGTCCTAGGAGGAGATCGAGCCATGCTGCAGGTTCAGGAGCCAGGAGCGGGCCCCATCCTTGAGAGCCGTGGGAAACCAGTTCGACATGACTTTTTCGTCGCTGTTGGCCGCTTCAATGCTCAACTCATAGAGTTGCAAGAACTCCGCGGGGTAGGCGGTGCCATCATATAGAGGAGGTAGATCTGGATTGAACTTGCCTGGCCAGGCGACACTACGCAGTTTGGGGGTCAAGGCGTGGCAGCTAGCCGTGGTCGTCGGGGACCGCTTCTGAGGCGGAGCTTGGTCTTGGTGAGGTCTACGCCGCGCCACTACAGGCGGCACACGGTCTTGACGAGGTGGCACGGGGAGCGCCCGTGCAGCTTCTCGTGGCCGCGGGATTTCATGGAAGCTTCTTTCTTCACGCACGGGCGCCGAGCGCGGTGGATCACGCCACGGAGGCGCGCGCCTTGGTGCCAAGGCACCGTCTTGGGGTCGAGGCGGTGGAGGCATGCCATGAGCTCCGTCGCCCGCGGCCGGTTGAGGGGGAGGAAGATAGTGGGACGGCGTCAGAGAGCCCCCTGCGGCATGGACGAGCTCGGCGACACGGTCGAGCCACTCCTCATAGAGGTCGTCGACGGGGGGGGGGGGGTGGTAACGCAGGAGCTCGTTCGCCGCGATGAGCGCGGCCCATGCCTCCATGGGAGCACGGTGCATGTGAGACAAAGAGTAGCGGTGCGGCCGTCCTACCGCACTGAAGGATGCAACAAGGACGCCTGCTGCTCATTCCCCGTCGGGCCGCTGGCAGCATTGGCGGCGAGAGACGGAGAACGATGAGGTGGCCCGCCGACGGGATCCGTCTGAGTGACGCGGGCGGCGAGGGCAGCCCGACACTCAACTCGAGCACGGCGAGTGTCCACCATGGAAATGACGGAGCGACTAACTGATGGAAGGGAAGCTACGGCGCACCCCTACCTGGCGCGCCGAATGTCGGATGTGGGGTTCCGGCAAACCCTTAAGGTTCGAACACTGGGGTGCGCCGAAGTATTTCCCTCCTACCGATCTACGCCCTAGCTCGCTAAGATCTTGCGAACGAACTAGATGAACTCACAACACAGAAAGACATGGGGTTTATACTGGCTCGGGGCACCGTTGTAGTGTAATACCCTACTCTAGTGTGGTGGTGGTGGATTTCCTCTTGTGGTGTAACAGCCTGCTGAAGTTGAGGTGTTCTTCTGTGTATAAACTTGTGGTGTGTAGATTCCCTCAAGCTAAGATGAGATGCCCCTACTATGGTGGCTAGTCCTCTTCCCAAATATTGAGCGGGAAGGGAGACAACAATGGCGGGCTAATTTGTAGGGGGGCAGCTAGTACAAGCTATCCTGACAAAAGGTAGTCTGCGCCTGTGAAAGGCTCTGGGGTGACGCCGTCTTGGGCTCCACGATGACCTCCACCTTGCCGTCCGCCTTGTCTTGGTCTTGTTGCACCGAAATGGCAACCTTTGCCTGAGACCTCGGTACTCCGCG